>NW_004524589.1:14912308-14932531 GCF_000260255.1 Octodon degus
TCTCTCTCTCTCTCTCTCTCTCTCTCTCTCTCTTTTCTTTTTTCTTTCTTTCTTTCTTTTTTTTCAGAATCCAGCATTGAACTTGGAACCTTGCGCTTGCCAGGGAAGCACTTATTCTACTGAGCCTCATGAAACACTCGCAGAACAAGCTGGTTGCATTGCAAGCTTTTACTGTTTGCAGTCATACCTTACAATTCATAGATGTACAACTCAATGAATTATCAGGCCCATGTAACTACCAAACTGGCGAACAATTACAATAATGCTGACCATTCTAGCTCTAACCAGTTCACTTCCCTCCCTATGTGCACTCTTTGGAAGTGTACCTTCTGCCTGCTTGTCTCCTACTGGATCCCTGTTCAGGCCTCAGGCAACCTCAGGGAAAGATAGCAGCAGGAATGAGGAAAAGATAGATAAATAAAAGAGCTGAGTCACATGGTGAGCTGTAGCCTGATTGGCAAATGCTCGCCCCTCCCCCAACAAGAGTAGGACCATTTACTTGTACCTCTGCAAAGTTAATATCATGTGATGCAATGTTGCCTAGTAACTAAAAGCTGACATTAACCAGGCCAGCTGCTTTTTCTCTGGGCTGAGGTAGCTTACCTGTTGCAGACACTGAGGTTACACATTTGACCAATTTCCAGCTTCAGTGGCTCTAACACAGATCTCTTCCATAATCTCTTACTGTTGAAAGACAGTCACTTATGATAATGCAGAGAGAGACAAAAAGGGAGAAAGAGGAAAATAAACAAAGAGAGAAAGATATAAGGAGAAAGACACAGAGAACAATTGGTTCAATTGTGATCATGTGATGTTCAGCATCATTTCCTACTGGTATGGCAACACATTATTCATTTATCAAGTTACAGTTTAATAGAAAAGTTTTCTCATCTCGTGAAAGACTCACAGAACAAGCTGGTTGCAGTGTAAAGTTTTAATGTATGCAGTCACACCTTACAATTCATAAATGTACAACTCAGTGAATTATCAAGCCCATATAACTGCCAACTCCGTGAACAATTACAGTAGTGCCGACCATCCAGAACTTACCCAGAAACCCTCTTTATCTTTTAAGATTAGCTACAAGTCTAACTCTAAAACTGAAATCTAGTTTCACAGTTATTTTTTATTATACCAGCAATAGCTCAACTTAAAGAGTTTTACTTTGGTTTCTGTTATGGTTTACATCCAGGAATCCTGTCAAACCGTTGTGGACTCATAGGTAGGGCTTTTGGAAGGGGATTTAGTCCTGGGAATGTCACAGTCATTAAGAATAATCCACCAATGAGTTTGTATGTGATGCTGAGCTATCACGCCCAGCCATACCTACCTGATCATTGAGTGTGTGGCCTGCAGACAAAGACAGCCTGCTTTGACTTCTTTCCTTCTTTATATCTGAGATCATGTTTCCTTAAATTTTCCAATACATGTTATCTTAGATTTGTTTTTGTTGTTGATCTTGCTCTCAAATTTACTCTTCTTTTTTAGAAGACAAAAAACTTAGTGTATGCAAATTTAACTGTGGCATAAGCTGCATCAGTAAGAGTTCATGTTGGATGACTGTTCGCATTACAAGTCAGGAAGCAGGAAGTGAGACAGATGAACCAGAGGCAGGGGTTCCACAACTCTCCCAAGTACAGGCCTGAGGGGCTGACTCAACATGCTTACATGACACCCCCACACACATCTAAACACTGGGGATTTAGCTCAGTGGTAGAATACTTTCCTAGCAAGCTGGAAACCCTGGAGTCCGTCGTTGGCACACAGACACACAGAAAATTAAAAACCTTAACTAAAAAGAATTACAAAAAAAAAAAACAAGAAGAAAGAAATGCTCACGTACAAATGCACAGCACTTTCTCACCACCAGCAGGACTTTTTGTAGGGGCCTTAAGGGTCACTCATCCAAACCATAGCATCTGAAAGATAAGACCCAAAATGTCCTTTTTTTTTTTTTTTTTATGGAACCAGGAATGGAACTTAGGCCCTTGCAATTGCCAGGGAAGTGCTTCTTCCACTGAGCCATCTCCCCAGCCCTAAAATGTCTTTCATGTTTTCAAATCTAGTAGTAAATGGAGTAAAAATTCACTTCATCCTCAACTCATAAAGATTCAACTTATGATTTTTTTCAATTTATGATAATTTGAAAGGGATAAATGTTTTATAAAAAGATGTATTTCAAAATCTGATCCAGTTCCTTTAAAAAGTCCCAACAAGATAATTTTCAATTAAAAAAAATTTTAGTTTTATTCTTAAGGAAAGAAAAAATATACCTTATAATTTGAAGTTCTCATTGCAATTTAGCATAAAAAGAAAATAACTTTGTCAAAATAAATGACCTATTTTATATTCAGTTCAAATTGACAACATTTCTTAAGTAATTTTCTTCACCCTTATATAAGTGAGTGCAACTGTATATATAAGACAGCATTTCTGTGCTGTTAGGCATAACACCCTTCATGCAAAGGTGAAAAAATTTATTGAAATGTTGACCTTGTTAATATATCATAAAACATCCATGAAAATAACACATCATGGTATAAAGTGCTACTTCATAAAGGTGTCTTAATGGTATCCTTTACATCGAAATAATCATTTGAAAGATAAAAAATTAACTATGCTTGTTTTCCTTGCTTAAAACTTTCTACTTTTAAAAACATAGCCCAAAATATATAGTCCATAATTTATATGCTTACAATATAAAGGCTATGTGTTTCACTGATATTTCATATTATATCAAAATGTTTTTATTAAAACATTTTAATATAAATAGCATTAATTAATGTATTAACACAAAGCTAAGTCAATGGATCTCAGTGTTTGCAAAAACATATTTTCATAACCTAATGATCTCAATTATGAAAACAGGGTGTCTTCAGTGAGTACACAAGACTGGCCATGTAACTGTGGACCTGAATGCACTAATATGCAGTGGGATTATGAGAACAGGCATCTGTACCAAACAGATAGGCAACGAAGCTGGCCAAGTATGTCTCTGAATTAATGGAGTAGGTGTCAGCTAACAAATTTAACTAAACACTGAAATGATGAAACAAGTTGATTTGGATTATCATATTTAATCAGAGGAGACACATACGTGGCGCGATAATTATGGATCCACATCAGGAAAACATACAGATTCTTAGGTAGTAGTATATAAAATAAGATATAAAAATACATCTGGCATGTCATACAAATCATACTAGTTAAACACGAAATAAATGTAGCACATGAAAATGAAATTCAGCAAAAAATTCTTTAACAAAGGTTAGGCAAAAAATTACCATCTAGAAAGATGCTAACTATATAATTGCCAGTAAAGACACCATGAAGTAAACTTGATAGTATCATCTATCTGATCAAGTTTAAACAGATGCTGGAAGAAACTGGCAGTGACTTCAAATCATTAAAAAACATCATAGATGTATTTATTTAATAAACTGCTTTCTGTTTTTCAAAATGAAAATGAGAGTTTTATGATCATAACAGAAATGCAGCAGACTTAGAGTAAATTATCTTTTTTTTAATAGCTACTCACCAATTTGTCTTAAGCAAAATAGCAAATAAACAGGTTTGTTTTCATTTACAGTTAGATTTAATGCTGCTTAACCATATTTAGTGAGTGTAAGTCTGTGTGGGTGCATTATTAAACCTAAGGTGTATGTTTGCTTTCCATTTAGTTAACAGAATAGCAATGATCATTATTTTTTCATTAAGATTCATGGAAAACTTAATTTGGTGATTAAATTATAATGTTTGGCTTATAGCACTATGATTGATAGTGAGATAGGAGATAAAGCAAAGACTGTTATTTCTCTTTACTTCTTTGTGTAGTTTCAGAGACTCCACTAGGCCTACTCTATTATATTGTCTTCCGTTAAATCATCTGTTGGCCTCTACATTGTTCTTGTGTTCAATCAATATTTCATAGTGTTACCAAAATCTAAAAGACAATTTTAAATGCATCTACTGGAAAACATTCTCATGTTTCCCAAGTATGAATTTTTTCATTCTTTTCTTAAATGTTCTGGTAAGATTCATTGTATATGGCTCAAACTTGAAGAGGAGAGTCATATTTTACATACTTGAGAAAAGAATATCAATTGAAGTAATTAATAATTCTACAGTACAAAGGATTAACTATCCCTCTGACTTATGTACTCAATGATTCATGTATAGCCCTGCGGAATGATAAGCACTCTCTTTATAATGAAGATCTATGGACGGTTTATGACAGTTAACACAAACTTAGGTACTGGAAACTTCTCCTTAATCTAGCTCCATTATAATCAATTTGAATAATTCTCAGCTAATTTTACAATAGTATACTTTTGGAATAAAATATTAGAAACTCTCAGGTATAATAAAGCAATTATTTTTTATCAGAGAAGTAATATAAACTGTTATTCCAAAATATTATCAAAATATACTAATTTGTCTGACTCTTTAGCAAGAGTAAGTTGTCAGAAAGATTAAATGCTTATTGAATCTCAAATGTTAGTGAGAATGGTGTTTTCTATGCTTTCATTTCTTTTCTCCTTGGTTTGTTTTGTTTAAGTTACTTGAAATGGTAGTATTGGAAAAGGCTCTGAGCAATAATAACAAATATCTACAATGGAAATTTTGTCATTTCTTTCCCGGTGCATGACAGGATCTGAGTATACAAGATTATTGTTTGTGGCCATCTCATTTGTCCCCTTTCAAAATGTAAAGAACTTTCCAGTACAATACTTTCTTACTGACTCTAGTCCTCTATAAAACCATGCAATAAAGTAATATTAAGTTTATAAAAAGCTTACTTTTGTGTTGTTCCATGAATATCACAGTTATTTGCACCTTGTTCAACTCCCTGAAACATAGTTTCATACCTGAGAGACACATCTAGCCATTGCCAGTGGGACAGTATAAACCCTCATTTGTCACAAAAGCACCAAAGGCAGGTTGTGGTTTTATAATTTGTGTTTTGTAGCAAAATCCACATAATACACCTGGGCCAGCCAGATAGCTCAGCGGATTAATGCACCTGCTTAGGCAAATGCAAGGATGAGGATTTGATCCTCAGGGTGCCATGCTGGCCCCACCTGTGGGGTGCACTGAGAGAGCTGAGACTGGGCGTGGTAGCGTGTATCTATAATCCCAGCACTTGGGAACTGAAGAGCAGGAGGATCACTATGAGTCCAATCTATATAGTGAGATCCTGTAGACCCTGTACTAGATACATAAAATAATAATAATAATAATAGTAATAATAGTAATACATCTAACAATCCCATAATATTCCTATCATGTATTTCCTAAAGCTCTCTTGGCTCCATCCACAGGCAATTAGTTGCACATTTTTTTGCCATGATAGATTAGTTTAGCATTTAAAATTTGCCATAAATTATATATATATTCCTCATATATAATCCCTACTCCCAATATAACCATATGTATATCTATAATTTCTACATAGCCATATATAATTCATATATATATATATTACCTTTTGTAAGTTTTTAAGTAAAAATTGCTTTACTTTTGAATGTTTGTCTTAAATCCATAAGTTACTTCTTTTGATTCCTAAATAATATTGTGTTGTATGTTTTATATATTTGTATTTAATCTCTGTTTGTGAATAGGATATCACAGTAAAGCTGCTATGAATATTCTTGCAAAATTATTTGTGTGAATATGTTTAATTTCTTCTGAATAAATCCTTAGGAATGGAAAATTGAAACATAGTAGATGTAAATTCCACTGTTTTAAGACATTGCAAAAGTTACAAATTATATATTCTCCCCAGGAATGAAAGATTTTAGTTGTTTCTAAAACTTTCTATCTTCTCACCAATGTTTGATAACACATGTGCTTTTTAAAATCTTCAGACAGTCTAAGATTTGTGCAGTGGCATCGTATTAGTATAGGCAGCAAAATTAGAAAGAAATAAATATGCAATTGAAGCAAGATTGGACCCTTAGTAAAGTCAGCTCACAAGAAGTGACACACAGAGGGAGAGGTTGGAGACAAATCTCAAGAAAGGCAGCTATCAAGGTGGAGACACAATGCCAGGCCTGTGAGCCTTCTTGGACATATACTGCAACAGGAGATCATGGTATCTAGTGCTACAGGGCCCTGTGCAGCCGGGCAGGCCTTGGGCACACAGTAAGTGACAAGTGTAGCTGGACACATGCCTCTCTCTTATTCTTCCCACACATTTCTTTGTTATGTGACTTACTAGATCAATATTAACTAAGTGACTTTAAATTTAACCCTGTAGACTGATTATAGTTTGTTACAGTCAGAATTTACAGTGAAATAGTTTTAATATAGCACACATAAATTATAAAATTATTTTATAATAGTTACCCTAAAAGTCTAATGCAGAGACCCCTCCATGCACTACAGATCCAAAGAACCAAGCTGAGGACTCTGATCAGATGGCAATGTTCTGCAGGAGTCCAGCTGAGGTTTTAGAGCCCATGACAATGGTTCATCCAAGTCGGAATCCAGGATCTGCACTGGGAAGATCCAAAGGCCAGTGATGAAAGCTAGAAAGTCTGCACCAGCAGAATGAAAGATCTGTGCCAGCAGACCTAGGAACCTGCACCGGAGTTAGAAGCAATGCTAAATGTAAGGGCCAGAGCTCCCCCAAAGAGAACCAAAGCCATCCTCAGCAACAACAAAGACCCGAGCTTCTCTGATAATGAGAATAGTTGAGTTTTTGTCAAGAAAACCAGCATGACAAGCTTCTCCAGGGTGAACAACAGCACATCTTCCCCACCAGTTTTACTTATATGCTGTTGGCAACAAACCCCAGGGGGGCTTCTACAACTAGAACCACACTGATTCCGTTCATCTAGCAGTTACAGGTAGATCATTAGTTAATGCACCACATAGTTTGACTCACATTGTATCCACATTTTTTTCCTTGTTGTGAGGGTGCTGGCAGTTGAACTCAGGGCTTCCCAAATACTAACTACAGACTCCACCATTTACATCATCAGCTCTATTAATTTATTTTCTAGATTGTTTCTTTCAGAGGCTTATTCATTAATGACTAGCTTAATAAATCAGATTTTATTTTCATCAGTGCTTTCAATTACTTATCTACACATTTTATTGTTTTTATTTATTTTTATTTTTTGGTGGAACCGGGGATTGAACTCAGGGCCTTGCACTTGCCAGGGAAGCGCTTATTCCACTGAGCCATCTCCCCACCTATTGTTTTTATTTTTGTATCCCATCATTTATAATTATCTTTTGATATGCTTCATTTCTGTTTAATCTTTTTTATACTTTTATATTGAAAATTAAATTCATTCCATTGGAAACTTTTCTTTTCCTCTTTTTTTTTTTTTTTTTTTTTTTTTTTTTTGTGTGTGTGTGTACTGGGGATTGAACTCAGGATCTTGTGCTTGCCAGGCAAGCGCTTATTCTACTGAGCTATCTCTCCAGTCCCTTTCTTTTCCTAATAAATGAATGCAATTTTAAGTATTTCCCTACAAATGAATATCACAATTGCTGAGTAATTTAAATACTGTGTAATGTTTTCATTTTCACTCTCTTCAACATAGTTTCCATGAATTTTTATTTCCTCTGACATGTGCAACACTTCAGTGCTCCACTTTCTACACAGAGATTGAATATGTTTCTGTTATTGGTTAGATAATATTATGGCTCCATGATGAACTGATCCTTATACTGTCCAAAAATTATCTTCTCTTGGATTTACTTTTACGGTTATCAGTAGAGCATGTTCATCTTTATCATTTCAAGTTTAACCTCTGTATGTTTTACATGAAGCCTATTTTGTTTATGTGTCATGTATCTAGGACTTTATAAATATAAAATTTGAATGACTCTGTCTTCTAATTGATTTTTGTTTGTTTGGTTGGTTGGATTTTGTGTGTGTGTGTGTGTGTGTGTGTGTGTGTGTGTGTGTGTGTGTGTGTCTTTTAGGGAAGGGTCTACAGGGTGCTCAGGGTCTCACTACTAGATCAGACTAATAGTGATCCATGTGTTTACAGCCTCCCAAGAGCTGGGATTATAGGCTTCACTACAGGAGGATGCAATCATGCCCTGTCTCTATTGCCATCTCAGCATGCCCCGGGGAAGGGGTTGGCATGGCAGGCCCCAAGGATCGAACCCCCGGCCCCTGTACCTGCTAACAGGCACTTTAGCCCGCTGAGCCATTTGGCCGACACTAGCTGTCTTCCAGTTGAGGTACTGCACCTTTTAAGTTATGTAGGCCAACTCTCTGAAATCTAAAAGTACCAATATGTTTAATATTATGTTGACACTTTTCCATTATTTTATATTTTCTTAGTCTCCTTTACTCATGTTTTGCTAATTTTGTATATTTTATTATTTTACTTGACATACTTTTATTTCAGTAATTAATGTAGCTTTAGCACATATGACTTTGATCTGTTATAATCTACATTTAAGAAACATATTAGAATAGTATATTTAAATCTTAATAAACTAATTTGAATTTCACCCTTTCAGGTCTTTCCTATTTTATTTTTTGCAGGAATGGTTAAAAGTCAAGTCTCATCCATACTAGACATGCACAGTACACTGGGCTGTGTCTCCAGCCCTTAAAAATTTATATCATTGCCATATATATTTAACTCATTCAAAATTGTTCTGTCATTTTTCTTTAAAACTGCATAGCTTATATAATGTATTTATGTATTTATTGTAGTGGGAATCAAACTCAGGACCTTGTGCTTACCAGAAAGGCATTTATACTGCTGAGCTATCTACCTGGCCTAATTTTTAAGATCATTAGCAGGATTTGTGATACATAATTACCTTTATCTTCCAAAATGGTCTTAAATAATCCCTGTACATTTCTAATGCTATTTATTGATATGACTATAATTTCTTTCTGAAAGATTTACCTTTACACTTTGTAATTAAGAGCTACACAAGTTGAGTGCTTTTAGATTCATCAATATCACAAAATATCTATAAAAATATCTTGGCCTTCTTTTCTGTGTGTATTGAGGTTGCACTGGTAGGAAGTTTCAATTTTATGTATTTGCTTCTTTGTGTTATTTGAAGAACCTCATAATGCTGTTTAGCTCTTTGCTCATGTGCACTGTTTCTAAGGAGTATGTGCTGCACACTTTAGAATTTTTCATTGTCTAAATGTAGTCAGATATTTTCTTTATAATTAATTTCAGATGATTTGATTATATATTAGTGATATTTTCCTTTTTTCTCTATGGGGTTGGACTACTGGTTCTATAGATTCTAATTATAGCTAATTTGAATCAATAAAAGTTTCAGATATCAACTTTTTAAAAAATAATAAAAAGTAAATATACATGAAATATTACTAATGGTACAAAATTTCAAAAAACAAAATGAGAGGAATTCAGTGATGGTTGTTATAGTGCACATTGTTGTCTTCAAAATAGTTGTTCAGATTATCAGATATAAACATGTAAAATTTGTCAAAGTAAAAATTTTAAGGGCCAGCCAGATTGCTGAATGGATTAAAGTGCCTGCTTAGGAGGCTGAAAACAGTAGGCTCACTACTGGTCCAATCTGTGTATTGAGATCTTGTAGACTCTGTACTAAATACATCTAAAAAAATGAAGCATTAATTGCTCAAACAACCAATAGAAACTGGTATTACAATCAAGTTAGCTACTGTATGTACATTTTTCCCTTCTTTCTTTCTTTCCTTTCTCTTTCCACCCATCCCAATATCTCATTCTCTTTGAGAAGTTTCTTTCCCTTTCACTATCTTTATTGTACCTTTTATGTCCCTTTTACTCCTCCAGGCTCTTACACTATGAAGATAACAGGATGTTTACAGATGTGGGTCTAACTTACTTCACTTATGAGTTTGTCTTGAGTTGCATTCATTTACCTATAAAAGCCATGAGCTTATCTTTCTTTGGAACTGAGTAGTGAATATTCCATCATATAAAAATAGCACATCTTTTTGATCTATTCCTTATTTGATGGGCATTTGAATTGTTTCCATGGTTTAACTATACAAATTGTGCTACTATAAACACTGGTGCACATATATCACTCTGGTATGATGATTTCAATACTTCTAGAAAAATATGCAGGAGCAGAATAGCTCAGCTCATGTGCCTCTAATCCTAGATTTATGAGGAAACTTCACACTGATTTCTACAATGGTTACAACAGTCTATATTCCCACCAAAAGTAGAAGTGTTCCCTTTTTCTCACAGCCTCTCCTGCATTTGTTATTAATTGATTTCTTTATGATAGCCCTATTTTTAAAAAGATTCTTTACTTTTCAGATACATTTCTTTCCCAGTAATTCTTTTAGGGCTTCTGACTTCATATAGTTTTTTATTTATTTATTTATTTATTTTTGGCGGACCTGGGGATTGAGGCCCTTGTGCTTGCCAGGGAAGCACTTATTCTACTGAGACATCTTCTTGGCCCCACATAATTTTTTTTGCTTCAATTATTTCCAGGTTTCAATGAATCTCTTTCGATTGTTCTTCTTTTTCATTTTACAGCTAAGGTCGTGGTATTTTGAAGTCCATTATTCTTTTCATTGAGAATATTTAACCTACTCCTATTTATATCTTGTGTTGTTTTTGTGTCGTTCGCTTATCTCTTTAATTTAAAGAATTTTGTGCCCTAGGAACATATACTTAATGAACAAATTTAATATAATAGTAAAAAGACCCCAACATTTTATGCATCTTTACCTGCTAATTATAATCTTTGTCAGAATCTGTTCTTATTTCTTCATCTTTGTAATCCTTACATTCCATATTCCTGTGTCTTTAAATTATGAAACTACAGTATTTCTGTTTCAGCATTCTGAAAATTATAATCCAGATTTATATTTTATAGTAGAAAGCTGAATTTTAAAAGTTCATAAGTATTTTTCATCCTTGAACTTATTTGCGGTCAAGTACTTGCCAACAGTAACTTACATAGTGCTGTGTCTTGACATCAATGTTTGTTTGACAGATCCCGAGCTATATTTGCAGAGATTATTAGCCATTAGTTAGTAAAAATATTTTGCTAACTCTATCAAAATCTCATGAATTATGTGAGATTGTATTATGGTTGAGAACAGGAACTATTCCTCATCTTACGCATTTTCCAAGAATAGTTGGCTTAATCATTTTGAGAGTATCTATAGTGTTTGATTTTCTCTTTGTTTGCTTGTTTGTTGTATGCTTCTTAGTATTTGAATACCAAATGAAGGTCTTCTGAATAGATCTTGCTCTCTCCCTTCCTGCTTCTTTCTCCCCATGAATTAGGTATTTTAGTACAAGTTGATATGACATAGTTCTATAAACTGTCTGACTTACTCTGAAAGTTATTTAGTTATATTTTGCAAATTGGCAGGTCCAAAATCTAGGTACTGGCAGATTTTATGTCTAGTAAAGTCACTTGTTTCCAGTTTACTCATACTTAAATTGTTTTTACTAGTATCCATCTCTCTCCCTCTCTCTTTTTTTCTTTTTTTCTTTACCATGTTCTCTTTGGTTCTTCGCGTAGTCAGCCTCTCTGTGTCCTACGGAGGAGAGGACAGAGAAGCAAATTCTCTTCTGTTTGTGTTTGCAGCAGCACTAATATACCCTCAGCTAATTACTTTTCAAAGGCTGACCTCCAAATACCATTCATTAGCATGCTAAGTTTCAACATACCAATTTGAAGGGGCACAAGTATGCAGGATATAGTATCCAGCTACCTTTTTTCTTTCAGACTTATCTTTCTGATTCAATTGTTAATTCTAATGCATCAGTCTTCATTGCAGTTTCTTTTTCTGGTTCTACTGTCTAGAATTCATTTGAAAAAGGTATTTTGCTTCTTTTTAATTGCTGCAGATGGTAGGCTATTCTTTTCTCCTATTTAGTCTCTTTTGATCAGCAACAGTTCTGTGCTGTAATTTGTTCACTCTGGTTCACTAAGAAGAGTGTCATTGCACTTTTTAAATATCCCAGAGACAGGAACAAAGGTGTGCTACACAGCTGTGTGAATAGGGTAGGCATGAGGAAATACAGTGCTAGCTCATGAAAATGTCTAGGAGGGGACATAAATGAGGAAAATGAGCGTGAAAACATACTAGAATGATGAGAGAGGAAATAAGAAAGGCTAAGCAAACAACTCAACCCACTTTAGAAATCTCACTTGGAGTTTGCCATTGCAGGCAATTCTTTAACCTCTGTAAGCTTTAGATTTCTCAAGTGTAAAATTGCAAGGAAAATAATGTTCACCTCATAGAGTTTTGCAGAGAAGTTTATGAGTTAAAATGCAAAATGTCTGGCATATTGCACTAGCTCAAGACACTGAAGTTCTCATTTATCTGTCATAAAGATTACTACAGCATGTGGGAAGAAGTATCATTTAAGCCATTTTTGCTGAAGGGAGAACTTAAATTGAACACACTTTCACCCTAGAGTGTAAATTCTCAACAGAAAATTGCAAAAGCATATTTAAGGAGTGGATGAAAAATAAGGAAAAGAAAACTACATTTCAAGTTTTATCTTGCAGAACCTGGGAACCTCTGCTCTTGGTATGCAAAAATTTTTTGAGAGCTTGAGGGATTTGCAGCACCATCCTGTTAGCTCAAAAACTCAGTTGGCTGCCCACTTCAGCTGGATAATTTCAAACTAATGTCACCACTCTCTCTAAGTTCTCCAGTGAAAGAAGCCCTGGTCAGTCACTCTCCACTTCTTTTTATCTCATTCTGAATTTGCTACTTATTCTGTTATCTCTTCACTTCAACAAACAATTTCAGCTCATAATTGCCTTTTCAACACTCTATCTACAGACTATTGGTGTACAAATCTGCTGAAATAAGCAATCCCAGAATACTATCTCTGAACATCACCTCCCTTTCATTATCCCAGTTAAAAGAGTACTGTGTACTTTAGTTGTCAAGTAGATTTTGTGAGGTGTGCAGATTTGCACAATGTTGGAAAATGGTAAATATCAGATTAGAATAATGACAGTATGTATAAATTCATTTGGCTTCTTTTGTCAGTGTTGGAGACTGAACCCAAAAACTCAGGGGTTTTGCACTGAGCTACACCCATAGCATCTTGTTAAAATTTACATTTATTTTTTTTCACTTGTACAAATATAAATGAGAATCATCTGTAGAACAGACGTAAAACTAAAGATGTAATGCTGCTTGGGAAACAAACAGTAAAGCACTTTTTAAAAACACCCTTAAGCTGAATATATAAACCCTGAGTTGTTGGCTTCACTGTGATACCTGTGTATAAGAACACATGAGTTACACCAGTGTTCACACATGCTCTCTTCCTGGCAAACAGCTGCATACCACAGCACAAAACACAAAGCCAACATGAGGTCAAGGCCAGCTCGGACCTCAGTGCTGTACCCAGAGACGGAGTGCCAGACCGAGCTCTAGACTCTGGTTTTTAGGCAGCGCTCATCACATAGCCTTGAGATTCCTCCAAATATCTTCTTCTCATGTCACATCTTCTGTGCAGCTGAATTCTTCCAGAGAGAGCTCCTCACACCTATGTTACCATCACTGTCACATTCATTAGTGGTACTGGATATGCTATTTAAAAAGGTACAGATCATACCTCTCTAAATGATGAAGGTGCAGTATATGAGCTGGCAGCTAAATTGATTCTATAGATCCAGGGGACCTTGATCTCCTGAGAGGATAGTGAAAGGATCTGCTTGGGTGGTTGTTCATCTGGATGACCAGCATGCATGCACATGGCAAAATCAGCAGCATCTTTTCTTATAATACATTGAGGATGAAGGAAGAGGCACCCAGTCCTGTTCAGGTAATTACAGATATTACAGTGGAGTACATGCTTCCAGTTGGTGTTCCCTGATTGAAAGCCTCAAATAAATGAATTTAGAAGATAAAATTCCATGAAGAGATGTTTTTGTCCAGCAGAAAAAGTCAGTGGTGAAAGCTTGGTCTTGTGAATGCAGTCACTGGTTCCCCAATGAGAAGCATATTTTCTTGGCAAATAACTGGACTTTAAAAATGATAACTTTAGCTGTTTTTAATATCATTAGAGTCCTAATCTATTGGGAGCCAAGAGGAGACAGCAAGAGCATTTATTTTCCAGAGAAGATGAACGGAGCTTGTCACAGTTCATGTGGTTATCAGGGCAGCCTTGAGAAGGGTAAATGGGGTTGTCAGCTAATTTCAGAAAGGAAGGACTCTCGAGGCATTAGCTAAAAGTGGTTTCCCAAGAAGACATATGGTGAAGGTTGAAATTCTGGGGACAATAAATTTACCATTGTAAGAAATTTAAATTATGAGTTGTCTAACCTTACTAGTATAGGATGCTACCTCTCCTCCTCCTTCTTGTCCTCATCTTCGTTTTCCTCCTTCTTCATAGTTGTCATCCTCATTTTTGAGAGACTATTTCACCATGCAGTTCAGGCTGGTCTTGAACTACTTTGTAGCCCTGGCTGGCCTCAGACTCCCTGTGATTTTCCCGCCTCTGCTGCCTGAGATCTGAGATTACCAAGCATAGCTAAAACCTATTCATTGTTAGCCACTCAGTATTTTTTTTTAATTTTCTTAGTGATTGATTATAACATATCCATTTTATGAAGCCATTAAGTCTAATGGAAGACAAGAGCGTGTCACTGTTTGACAATTAGAAAGGAATGGTTAATAGAACTATGTGCCTCTACTTTTCAGAATCTGAACCAACAGATACATGTGTAATCACTCCTGATATGACTTCAAGATGTCTATTTGTGGAAGCCATGGCTAGAAAAGGCCATCCTAAAGAATAAAGAGAATCTTCCCTGCAAACAATAAAAATCTTTTCTGCCATTCCCTGGAGTCATTTTGGGAGCAGAAAATGGAGACAAGCACTCAGAGCTAAGATGCAGAAATACTAGGCTGTAACACAGCAGACAAAACCATTTTCCTTGTGTCAGTCTAGTTGACAAGGCAGGATTCACACTCTTAACCAAGTCAGATCATAGTTTTCAGGATATACGAATGTGCAGATTGAATATATTAGAAAATAGGTCATTCAGTAGCCTATAAAATTTGTCAGTGGGAAGTTGTTGGCCCTTATTTCCTGGAAGTCATGTTAAGAAAGGAGGAGCTAACTGGTACTGGGCTGAGATTCCTGCGCTTGGTTAGTGGCAGCTGCGAGAAAGAATCATGTTGCCTAATTACAGTAGCTGAGCCTTCCAGCTTGGCAAATGCATGTGGCTATTGATTTCACTGTTAATAATATCCACCCAGCTTGTGCAGGCAGCATGGAACATTCACTTCCTGACATGATGTATTTAGCAAAGAACATCCAACATAAACCCTTGTTTGAAGGTAAAGGTATTTTTTTTTTTTACCTGTGAGAATTCAAACTCAGTTTATGTTCACATATCATTTGCTAAATATCTGGATAATGTGTCTCACTTCAGAGCCTCACAACAGCCTCTACTTTGTGACCACTGCTGGCTCTAAACTCTACTACATGCGTTCTTCATTCCACGTGGAATGTAGACATGGTGTTTGTACATTCACAGAGATTGAATTTAAATCTGGGTGAATACTGATTAGTATTAGTTTCCATATTCCTTTCTGATACACATGTTCTCCTTCTGTGTACACATACCTATGTTATCAGTTTCCTCTAATATTGTGTCTTCATAGAGATATCACTTTAGGGGGTCGGGGAAATGGCTCAGTGGAATAAGCACTTCCCTGGCAAGCTCAAGGGCCTAAGTTCAAAACCCGGTTCTGGGAAGAGAGAGAGAGAGAGAGAGAGAGAGAGAGAGAGAGAGAGATCACTTTAATAGTCCAGGCTTGTAACACTGATATATGCTTCTTCTAGGTGACTGATGGTGGCACTTAATTTCTATCTTTGTAAGTTTGAGAAATTTAAATGTGAGGTAATCTATGGAAGATAGCACTGATTACAGCTTAATACACTGCACTGCACAACAAATATGTGGGCTGACAACAACAGTAGCTTAAATTTGTTCATTGTTACAGTTTGTGTCTAGTTGTCCCCTCTAAGCTTATATAGTCATGGGAAAGACTACTAGAGTTTGTTATTTACCCATGAGAGATTATAGGTAATCTCTTAGGCTGGGATTATGGGTCTGAGTACTAATGGGATTATGTGTGTGAGTGCTACAGCCAGCCTGGGGAAGATAAGGACCATAGAGGCTGGCCTGTGGCAGTGCTGCCTCTGCTCCTCCATTTTGCCTTTGCTCTCTTGATTTTTTGCAGCTGCCATGAAAGGTTGCTGTCTTCTATGCGCCACTCTGCCTTGGAACCAGCTGAGTAAGGACTGAAACCTCCACTACCTGTGAGCTAAATAAACTTATTATTTCTTAATTTCGGGTATCAAGTATTTTGTCCCAGCAACAACAGAAGAATAACTGAGACACTCATTTGACAAGTGACTACTCTACCACAGTCCTGTTTTCTTATCAGTTAGCAATTATGTAGATAGTAGCCTGTTGACACAGTTTATTTGCTCAATAGCATTTAGCACCATTTCTGTGTTGTTACTTGTATTAGCTGCTGCACAATTTTTTTAGTATACAAGGCCTTGGAAATTAAATTTAGTTCTTGAAGGGATATGATATTTACCTTTTCAAGTTATGATGGTTTATATATAGTTGTCTCCCAAAAATCTCTTGTATTCATAACTATGGCTTTTGGAAAGTGATTGGATCATGGAGATGCGATGCTCCTCAGTGCATTATGTTGGGTGTGATATGGCTAGGTGAAGCCTGGTAGGAAGAGGCAGGTCCCTGTGGTTATGACCTGGAAAGTACATGCCACTCCTCTTCCCTTGATTCCTCGCTGCTTCTTGTCCATTATGCCATGAGTTGTTCTTCCTCTGCCACACCCTTCTTCTTCACCATTGTCTTAGAACCAGCTGGTTATGGACTGAACCTTGAACAAACTATCAGCCGAAATAAACTTCTTCCCCATTAAATTGTGAGTGTTGAGTATTTTGTCTCAGAAATAAGTAACAAAGACATATATTATTCTCTTTTTTAATGTAACAGTTATTTAATTAGATTCTTAGTAAGAAATTTAGAACACTAATTTATAAGGATAAATTCCATTTGTCAAAGCAAAAACAGATCACAGGTAGCCCAGAAATTGAGAAACATCTTTGATTTTTGCTAAAATGTTTGAGTCTACCACTTTCTGATTCACCTTGCCCTGCTCTGAAATCTGGTATCTCTCTTTCTCAGTGTCAAAGATCTGATCCTCCTGGTGTCTGTGTTTCTGCAGCTTCTTCTTCTTGAAGTAAGCAACAGTAAGGTGTTTGAGGATTTTTACTTTGCTGATATAAATTTTTATAGAGGTGGCAATAACAAAGTTCTGGTATGTTCCTTGTAAAGGAACACAACTAAGGCTAAGAGGTGCAAGTAGCAAGCCACTGGCTAACTGCTTCAGGAAGACCACGGTCTTGCCTCTGTGACATCCACTGAGGATGACTGAGTTGGTGCCGGGAGTGATGTTAGCTCGAAGTTTCCTCACATGATGACTGAAGGGTTTCTTGCCATGATTCAAGAGCTTTCGGGGCACATCTTCAGTAAAGTAGTATCTAGGCATTTTTCAAAGCTTAACCACCTAGGTGCTACCATTCTTGCCACCATCAACTGGTTTTGTGATTGTAGCAAGAACTTTTTCCTCTTTTGCTTCTCAACCTTCAATTTAGCAACTGTGTACTTTCTCTTGTACAAAGCCTTTCTAGAATACATAGCAGGCTGGGAAAGCCTACCCATTCCTATAACAAGGACAGGATTTAAGCTTCAGTGGGGTTGCCCCTTCTTGAACATTTTTGCCTTCACCTTGCTTTTTCTACCAATACCACTGGCAGCAGCCCTCTTGGCTTTGAGTTTTTTCTCTTTAATGTCTGGCTTCTCAGTTTTTCTTCACCCTCCATCTTGCAAGATGGGAAAGAGAAATGAGTTTCCCGACATATATAATTCTTCCTGTAATCATTTTATATATTTCCCTTTCAGAGACAAGAAATTGAAATATAGGAAAATTATACACTGAGATGAATTTTTTCAGTCAGATACAGTTACAGTAAGCAGTTGTCACTCAAAGGGCAGAAGTTTCTGAATTGCCAACATCAAATGATAACACCAGAAAGCTCTTTGGTCTACTACAGAAAGTATAAAAATGTAAATCTCAACACGAACATCCATAATGCTCTTTGTTTGACACAAAAGAGTATTCTAATTTCTATAGCCAAACACCATCTGAAGCAAGTCCAAAACATTATCCAAAATTTTTAAACAATTCACTATTTCATGTGAAAATCCACTGTGATTGCATGTACTGTGACCTGCATGTTAGACTACAGAGTGATTGAGGAGTCAGACTCAGTCATAACAGGTGAGCACCACTATAAGGTTGGTGCAGGGATCACTAAGCAATGATTCCATGGTTTTATCTGCCAGACTGGGGGGGTTTCAGGATTAGGGAGTCAAGGTCTATGTGTCCATCCAATTTCTTTCAATGTTCTTTTCATTTCTCATGGTGCTACTATTTTTTTGGAAGATGCTTGAAGTTGTACTTTAAAAACTGTTCATAGATACAACAATTTAAATTACATAATTTGACAAATTTCAATTGATTTCCTGGAAAAAAAGTCAGCAGTTTTAGAAATTAGAATAGAGCATCTATATACAAGATGGAAAGCCTCAAGCTATGAGCTCATGTGTTGCATTAAATGTTGCAGCTTTTGAACTTGAGAATCTTGTGTAAATTCAACAGGTCAGAAGTATTCAATGTTCCCTGACTTATGATAGTTTCCATAATGTTCAAAGTTTGCTTTTCAAAACTTACTCAGGCCCAGAAAGTCTTCTTTCATAGGCAAATTAAAACATAAGATTTAAAAAATATATATCTTTTGTCCCTTTTTGCATTCCAAAGCTTGCCATATTCTTTAGTGTTAATTTGATCATGAAAGTACAGAAAAATGACTTTTGGAACAAAACCCCAAGTACACAACAGATAAGAATAAACAAACTGTACCACATCAAAATTTTAAAAATTTATGTCAGTAAAACAAGCAATCATCAGAGTGAAGGAAAAACCTACAGAGCGGTGAAAAATAATTGCAGCCAAATGTTCCTCATTCTGAGGACTAATATCTAGAATGCATAAAGATCTCAAAAAATTTCAACCCTTTAGAATAAAAAGAAATCTCAAATAAAATACAAGTTGTTTAAATGAACATACCATTTTCAGAAGAAGTATAATGGTCAATAAATACATAAACCTGTTCATTTTCTCTGATCACTAGAGAAATATAAATTAACACAGAAACTCTATCTTAAAAAGGGATACAGATGAGTGTCCATTTTGTATCTGTGTATTCAAAGTGGTTAGGATAGATATATGGTTACATTCTCTTACTGAATAGAGGGATTTGCTCTGATGATGTTTATAAATAGGATATCAAGTCCGCATCTTGTACAGCAATTAACCACTAAGAAGAATGTATGCAATGTGTTAATTATTGAAATTGTCCTAACAAAAATTAATTTATAATACTTAACTTTATAGAAAATGCAAAAACATAGATTTCTTCACCGAAGTCTAACATGAATATAGAAACTTTTACATAGTTTTTGAGGTAAAGAAAGGAATTCTGAGGATAAAACTGGCTAAGTTGTAAGGCTTTTTCTGATTCTATTGGTCAAAATTAGAAAAATCAGAGACCTCATACTAATACATTGAAAATCAACAAAACAAAGAGGAATGCTGTCATTAGGATTGCCATCATTTTTTTTTTAATTTTTGTGTGCAGTGCAATATTTCAACCTCTTCTGAGTATCAGTGGTACTAACTTTTCTATTTACCATATTTATAAAAGATATTTGTTATTGTTTAAATAAAACTTAGTAAATTTCTCCTTAAAAAAAAGAAAAAAATAAATTCTATCTTATACTACAAAGATGGTATTGTCAAGAAATCCAGTAATCACAAACCCTAAGAGGATTTGGGGAAGAAAACCCTTCTGAGGGCTGACCAAATAGCTCAACAGATTAAAGCACCTGCAAGCAGGTTCAGGGCCCAGGAGTTTGATCCCTGGGCCTGCAGTGTCAGCCTCGTCCCCAGGGCGCACTGACATGGCAGTTGAGACTGGGCATGGTGGCACATGCCTGTATTCCCAGCTCTTGGGGGCTGTAAACAGGCGGATCACTATGAGTCTCATCTAGTAGTGAGACCCTGAACACCATGTAGATCCTTCCCTAAAATACAAAAAAAAA
>NW_004524589.1:14932631-14938430 GCF_000260255.1 Octodon degus
AAAAAAAAAAAAAAGAAAAGAAAAGAAAAAAGAAATAGAAAGAAAACACTTATGTTTTGTTGGTGGGGATGTAAACTAGTAAAGCAATTACAGTAATCAGTATGGCGAAACCTAAAAAAAAAATCAAAAAGAAAAATTTCATTCAAAGAGTTAGTGACATTACAGTGATACATGCCTACTTATGTTTATGGCAACACAATTCATAATAGCTAAATCTTGACATATTTTATATATCCCACAGATATATGGACAAAAAATGCTGGTTACACACAATAGAGTGCAACTCTGTCATGAAGTAGGATGAATTAGAGTCATTTCTATGAAGAAATAGACGAAGCTTGTTAAATATTGTTAAATAAAAATACCATATGGCTTCCCTTGTCCAAGAAATCTAAGTACAAATAAACTGAAGAGTGAAATTAAAGATAGACAATGGGAAATAATGAATAAGATCTTTTGCAAGTGAGAAAGGGACCAAAAGATAGACAAGGGGAGAGGTAAAAGAGGAGACAGGGATTTAAAAATGTGTTATCTCAGGCCTGCCGTAAAGCCTAGCAGACTAAAGCACCTGTTTTGGGTATGCTGAGATGGGGATTGAGACTGGGTGTGGTGGTGTGTGCCTATAATCCCAGCACTTGGGAGGCTGAAAACAGGAGAATCACTATGAGTCCGATCTGCGTAGTGAGACCTTGTAGACCCCATACTAAATACATTTCTAAAAAATATGTTATCTGTGTGTACCAATTCCCCATGAGATATACAAATATTACATCCTGCTAATATGTACTGATAGAAAAAGATCTTTCAAAATAAGATAGAACACATACCAAATACCTCATTTCATGAGAACTGGCTCCAAACAGTCATCTGCTCCTGGTACCTATTTCTGTGTTAGGGTTCAAAGTCACAAAACTTTCTGCCTTTTTCTTTTTCTTTTTTTTTTTCTTTTCAAAGTTTTATTGATAAACATATAGCAATGAGACATGCCTTTTTCTTAATTATCAGTTCTGTGTTTGTTGCAACATGTGATTTTGCTAGTACAATTTTTGATAGAAGAATGGCTCAAAATCAAATCACGCGGTAATAGCTCAAATTTTACATTGTGCTATTATCTATAAGTTAAATTTTCCCTGAAGGCAACTCTCTACAGCTTTGAAAAAGCACTCTGAACCTTGTGTACCAGGAGGGCACCATCATCACTGATGGCGTCCATTTGCAGGAACATCCTGGTCCCCCTAGTTCTTCAGAATGTTCTGGTTTAGAAGAGGCCAAGTGACCACAGATGGGCTAAAATTCATTTTAAGTATTCTAATCTCAAATTACAGAAAATTTTCATATGAACACCATCACAACATATGAGCAATGTTAAAAGCCCAGTGTATATGGTAATAACATGTGAAAGATACATTTCAGAATAACCATTATCATGGGACAATGATTCAGTTTTTATTTAAAAATTGTCCACCTTCAAATTATCTTAGAAATAAACCTTATAGAAAGTTATTGACCTATTATAAACAAGGAGGTTTTGAAAATTTTGAGTAAAATGGATAATGACTTAATCCTACAGGCAGGAAAGGAGAATCCATGGAATGGAAATGTAACTGCAAATTACACACACACACACACACACACACACACACACACAAAACACAGTATATTGTATATACATTCAGTGTGTACAATAAGAGAAGCAAAAGTTAAAATCATAACTAAATCCTATTTTTCCCTAGTAAATTAACCAAAAAATCCAAAAGTTTACTGATTCTAGTGAGACTGGAAGAAAAAGGGCATGCTCATATGCAGCTATTGGGAATTAAAATATTAGCACAGCTCCCATGAAAGAGTTCTAATATTTGAAGAAACAACATGACCCTTAATGTACACCTTCAAATTTATAAAAAATATACACACAGGGCTATTATGTTTACCTGTATTGAAATAGCGTAATTTCATGCATAACATAATTGTCCCTCAGTAAGATGATGCATGTTCAGTGCATTTACAAGTGTGTCTCATAACACACACATCAAATAGCTTTTAAAGGAAAGAGCAATATTGCAATAGAAAAATACAGAATGGCCTGTGAGTTTTAATATTAAGTAAAAAATGGAAGCTGAGCAACTTGCTCATTTTGCTGTTATTAAACAATAAAATGTTCTGTATTTATTTGCAAATTGATGCAGCATGAAAAGTAGTTTGCATAAAGAATCCTTTACTGCCTTTCAGGATAAAAGAGTATGTACATAAGAATATGCTTATTCAAGGTTATGATTGCTCAGAATGTATGTAAAGTTTCACATAATCTGATATAGAATATTTGCAATTTTTAATTCAAGTTTTAAGGAAAAAAGAAAGAAAAAATAATATGAGAGGAATGAGCTATAGAAGGGCAAGTTCTATCTGATGGGTAGAAAATTAATGAGAAAGAATTTTCTTACTGCTCTGACTATTGATATAAATGTTTGTGTGATAGTTCATATATGTATGTGCACACATAAATGTAGCCTGGTACATGTAACAGCACATAGTAAAATACACATTGTCCCATATCCACTTGTAGTTTAGTATTAAGAACAAGAAATGGAAAACTATAAATTAGGAAAAAAATCTATTTATAATAGAAAGTTGGTAACTAAATAAATAGAATGGAAATGACAGGAATGAAAGACAACATAGAATTGTAGCAATATAAGTTTTATTTGATATGGTAACAAATTACATTTCATAATTGTAATAATAATATAATATAATATTTATTTATTTATTTGGTACAGGGTTTTGATATACAGCATGGACTCATAGTGATCCTCCTGTCTCAGCCTCCCCAGTGTTGAGATTACACCACCACACCCAGTTTTGGTGGCTGGCCGAGAGCCCTGGCTTGGGGCTTGCACAACATATGGTACTGGAGATTGAACCTGGGTCTTTGTACTTGCCAGGCAAGTGAGTAGACTACTGAGCTATCTCCCCAGCCCACAAATGTCATTTTTAAATGAATAATTAGAATTCAAAATATAGAGAAGAACTACACTGTTAGTCACTTCTTTTTCCTACAAAAACTTTTTAAGAGGATGAGATCCCAGTTGTTGATTCTTTGTAGTATTTCCTGGGAAGTTTGGGCTTTGTTCATGAACTCCCTGCCTGCATCTATGCCTTCAAGATTTCTACCTGCTTTCTTTTCCGTTATATTTAGTATTTCAGTTCTAAATTTAGATCTTTATTCAATTAGTCAATGGTAACAGACATGGGTCTAGTTTTAGTCTTCAATGTGTAAAGAACCAGTTTTCCCAGCACCATTTGTTAAAGAGGCTCTCTTTCTTTCAGTGAACATGCTTGGCCCCTTTATCAAAGATAAGGTGGCTGAGAGTGCTTGTAGTTGTGCTGGAATCTTCAAATCTGTTCCACTGATCTTTAGGTCTGGGTTGTTGTGGTTGATGTTTGTTTTTTCCCCAAAACCTTCTGATTTTATCACAGTAACATTGTAGTATGCCTTCTAGTCATGATTTGCTGCCTGCTGACTTGTCTTTATTGCCCAGAATTCCCTTCTGTTTTATAGGTCTCTTCTGGTTCCAAATGAATTTTAGGAACTTTTTTCTCTAGTTCTGTAAGATATGCTAGTGTCTATTTTGATTGGAATTACATTAAATCTGTATAATTCTGGGAGTATAGCCATTTTCACTAGGTTGATTATTCCTCTTCATAAGCAAGGGATATCTTTACATCTTTTGATACCCTCTTCATTTTTAATCTAGAATGTATTTAATCTCCAATGTATACATCTTTTATGTCTTTCGTTAGATTGATTCCTAAGTATTTCTTTTTCTTTTTTTTGTGGAACCAGGGATTGAACTCAGGACCCTGTGCTTGCCAGGCAAGTGTTTATTGTCCTGAGCTGTCTCCCCAGCACCTCTTTTACTTTTCTTTTCTTTTTTTAAATATATTTGGTTGCTACAGGGTCTCACTACACAGCTCGGACTCATGGCGTTCTTCCTGCTTTCTACCTCCCCGATGCTGGGATAACAGGCATGTGCCACTATGGCCAGACTCGGGCAGTTCAGTCAGCCCAAGGTCGGGGCTGGCACAACCTGTGGTGCCAGGGATTGAACCACAGCCCTTTCACTTGCCTAAGCTTGCCTAAGTAGGTGCTTGTGTCCACAGCTATTGCCAGCCCCCTAAATATTCCATTTTGTTGGATGTCATTGTGAAAGGTGTAGTTTCTCTAATTTGTCTCTCAGTAAGTTTATTGTTTGTGTACCAGAAGGCTATTGAGTTTTGAGTGTTGAAATTGTCTTTGGATATGCTATTGAATTTAGTTATTAAATCTAGAAGTCTTTTGGTGGAATTTTTTAGGTATTCTATGTAGAGTATCACGTCCTATGTGAATAATGATAATTGCACTTCTTCTTTCCTGTCCCTATTCCTTTTATTTCTCTCTCTTGTCTAATTGCTCTGGCTGAAGTTTGCACAACTATGTTGAATAGTCATGGTGATAGTGGACATTCCTGTCTTGTTTCTGATTTTAGCATGAAAGCTTTCCACTTTTCTCCATTTAATGTGATGTTAGCTGTTTGTTTGTCATGAGTGGCTTTCATTAGATGAGGTAAAGACCATATATTCCAATTATCCATAGGGTTTTTTTTAATCATATATGAGTGCTGAACTTTATTAAAAGATATTTCTGCATCTGTTGTTTTGACAATGTGAATTTTGTTTTTGTTCTTTTTATATGGTGAATTATGTTTACAGTTTTGTGTATCCCTGCATTTCTGGAATGAATCTCACCTGGTCATGGTGTATTATCTTCTTAAGGATTTTCTGAATTCTGTTAGATAGTATCCTATTGAAGATTTTTTGCATCTATGTTCATTCATGAGATTGACCTGTAATTTTCTTTTTTTGGTTGTGTCTTTCTCTGGGTTAGGTATAAGAGTAATACTTGACTCCAAAAATTAGTTAGGGAGTATTGATTCCCTTTTAATTTTGTTTAAGAGTTTGAGGAGTATTAGCATTACATCTTCTCCAAATCTCATAAAATTTAGTGGTGAATCCAGAACAACAGAGAAAATATCAACACACGCAGTGGGAAAAAATTTTAGCCAAAATTGTTCACTCAAGAAATGCAAATTAAAACAAAATGAGAGCTCATCTGTCCCTAGAAAGAATGACTATCATAAAGGAATTGACCAATAGCAAATGCTGGCAGGGCTTTGAGAAAAAAAGAACACTTCTTCACTGTTGATGAGAGTGTAGACTGGTGCGACTACTGTAGAAATCAGTGTGGGGATTCCTCAAAAAACTAGGATTATAGGTGACATTCAGCTCAGTTATTCACTTTCTGGGTATCTTTCTGGAAGAAATGAAAACATCATAGCACAGTCATATATGAGCACCTGTATTTTTAGCAGCACACTTTGTAATAAATGAATGCTGGAAATAATCCACATTTCTATCAGCTGAGGAATAGATAGAAAGACGTGATAGTTTTATACAATTGAGTATTACTTAGCTATAATGAATGATAAAATTAAGATTTTAATAAATGGATGGAAATTGAGACCATGCTCACAAGTGAAATATATGTCTTGTATGTGTAAATATTGTGTGATCTCCTAAGTGCAAGAAACTGAAACGGTAAATGTGATCCAAAAAATACAATACATATTGTGGTATGGGAGTAAGTTGTTCAGGATGAAAGAGAAATTGGGATGGAAAGGAGAAAAGAAGGGGAAATAAATTCTGGAAACCACCCAGATGCCCATCAACTGAGGAATGGACTACATAAGAAACTTCTCTTTG
>NW_004524589.1:14938613-14942227 GCF_000260255.1 Octodon degus
CATATCTTTTATTTATTATCTTTGTTCTTTAACACAAAAATTAATAAATAGAAATATAACACATAGTATACCATATACCACATATATCCTAGATGATGTGGTACAATTAAAGATACAATTAAGTTATAGATGTTCCACAAATTCTAATCATTGAATACATCCAAGCAATGGTCATCAATGTCCGAGACAACACAGTGACAGCCACACATATATCCATATGCATTTTGATAGAAAAATGCAATATCATCTATTCAAACCAAAATGTAAGTAGAGTCTTATGAGCACTCTTTATTTTACTCAAACTTTATTTTCTGTTACTAAGAGGAGCAGAAAACTCCTGGAAAATTGTTCAGTCCAGCTTATATCCTTGAAAAATCGTTATAAGTTTATAATGGAAAAATACAGGTCTTGAAGATTCTGCACAACAATTTAGTTTCTTTAACAACATTGCAAGAGAAAAATATGATGAGAGGCAATGTCTAAAGTTTGAAAGAGATTTAACTTGAAAATTAACTATAGTATATGGATTTTTTTTCCAGAACCGGGGATTGAACTCAGGCCTTTGTGCTTGCCAGGCAAGCCCTTATTCTACTGAGCCATCTCCCGGCTGTATATGTATCTTATACAGGGAAATTGTAAGAATCAATCACTAAAATAGATTATTTATGAGACAACTGGATCAATGAAAACTTTGGATATAAGATAAAATCATGAATAGTTTGGCTAGCCAATAATATTGTGATATGTTTAAAACACTCTTGTACAGATGCTAATGAAATATTCACAGAAGTGATATGTGAAGCTGGGCTGGGGAAATGGCTCAGTGGAATAAGTGCTTCTCTGGCAAGTGCAAAGGCCTGAGTTCAATCTCTGGTTCCACAAAAAAAGAAAAAAAAAAAAGAAGAAGAAGAAGAAGTGATATGTGATCTTTGGTTGACTTTAAATTTTCTATCTTAACTTCATTGAAACAGCATGGACAGATAAAATGTCTGAAAAACTGATGTGTCAAACTTCTATGTAACTTTTCATATGTCAAAATATTTCTATCAATTTTCAAACCACAAAAAATAGAAAAATAAATAACTTGCATCTACTCCTTAATGAAGCACATGAACTTGAAAACCTATAAAGGAATAAGAGAAAGCAACTGTCAAGTATGGAACCCATGGTCTGAATAGTTACAATATTAGTATGTTTACAATTTGTAACATGACTGTGTATTTACAATTATCCATTAAGTGACAAAATGATTTGAGAAGTGAGCTGCATTATTCTCTTCTTCCTTCACCCAGACCATGACTTTGTGTAGCTTAATAAAATGTAAGAATTGATTTAAGCGCTAAGTGAGTGCGGATACACTTGCTATATGTATCCACATCATGGATGTTCGTGAGTTTTTCCATGCAAGGAAGTTATAAGCAACTATTTAGTCATGTCAACATGAGGCTGGAGGATGTGGAGAGGCTTATGGAAGATTTTTTTTTACTTTTTAGAAAGATTTATGAGTACAATGATGGAGTTTACAGGTTAAAACCTGCCCAGCACCAATATTCTCATGACTTTTACATATCAACTTCCCTCTGCATTAAAGAATGTCCAATATATAAGGGAAACCTTGCTTAAAAATCTCAATGAACACTTCAATGTTGCTGCAAATTCTTACAGAATAAATGTGCTTCTGCTTAAGTGACAGGGTACAGAAATTGTTCAGTCCAGCTTACATATACTGTGGTAGGCTATGAGACGGCAGAAAATTGCCTCATGGTGTTGTTCCTGGTTCTGGAAAGGGGAAAATAGTATTGACTTTGTGCAGATGGCCTACCTTCAGAACTGGTTCTGCATGTTACTTGCTGTGCTGCTATGGCCAATTCAATTACATTCCCACCATTCCTTAACCTCGTTTGGTCAAAAATGAAGGTGGGCATAAGATTTGCCATGTTTAAGTATTATTTCAATGTTTATTTTTTTTAAATTTATTTTTGTATGTTTTGCAGGGTCTCACTAAAGAGCTCAGACTCTTAGTGATTCTCCTGTTTTCAATGTCCCCCTTACAGGCATGCACCACCACACTTGGACCCAGTCACTGGCTCATTGAGCCGAGGGATGGGGCCAGCACAGGATGTGGTGCTGGGTACTGAACTCCAGCCTTTGCACTTGCCTAAGCAGGTATTTAGCTGAGCTATCTTGCCAACCCTCAAACTTTAAATGAGTTATTAAGTCAAAAGCCTGACATATAAGTAATGCTTAACTAATATTGATTATTCTCATCATAAAGTAGTTGTTGGAAGACACCCAAAAATGTTTAAGATTGTGTTTATACGAGTTAGGGAAAACAGAAACAGTAGTATTGGGTGATCTCAGGGCATTCAAAAACACACTAGGCTGGGGCCAAGGAGATGGCTCAGTAGAATAAGCACTTGCCTGGCAAGTGCAAGGGCCTGAGTTCAATCCCCGGTTCTGCCAAAAAATATATAATACTAATACTAATACTAATACTAATACTAATACCAATACTAATAATAAATAAAATAAAAGAGACACTAGGCTAAAGAAAAAAACACATAAAATTGGCTGACTGACTGTTACGGTTTGTGTGTGTGTGTCCCCCCAAAGCCTCATGCAGTCATGGGGTGGCTTCTGGAGTTTGTGATTGATTACTGTGGGTGTGGATGCTGCACCTGCCCAGGGGCAGGTAACTTGCATTATCATGTAAGGAGGGGAGAGAAGCCAGCAGCTCTGAGCTGCTTCTACCTCTCCCTTGTGCCCTTGCTCTTTGCCTCCCATGGAAAGTTGCCCTCTGCTTTCTGCTGCTCTGCCTTGGAGCCAGTAATGAAACCTCCAGTAACTGTGAGCTAAATAAACCTTTCCTTCCTTCATTTTGAGGGTCGAATATTTGTCCCAGCAATGAAAGAAACATAACTAAGACACTGGCTCTGCTTTTGCACAATGTTTATGAGATCTAGATTTAGATTAGACAGCACATCTTAAATTCAAAGGGGCAAAATTCAAAATTTCTTATGAAATGGAAAAATTTTATATAACTATACACACATGTTTAGGACATTTTAAATTGATATCAAATTTTAAATTAACTTTAATTGAGATGCTCCTCTACCTCGAATATCTGTTCTAATCTCTTAAAATGTATGTCTAGAAAAAGAGTATTTTATGTCTTTGTCTTTGGAAAACGTTAATTTAGAAATAAGAGGATAAGAAGAAATTAGAATTATTCCAATTAAACTGTAGTCACGCTGGAAAATTTACAGAAATCACCATATATAAGTGCAACCTAGGGGCTGGGAGATAGCTCAATAGAATAGGTGCTTGCCTGGCAAGCATAAGGTCCTGACTTCAATCACTGGTACCACAAAAAATAAATAAATTAATTAAATAAATAAATAAATAAATAAATGCAGTCTATATTTTTTCATTATTTGAATACTAAATTATTTCAATCTCATGATGTCAATGCTGATCCCAGATATAATTAATTTACTAATGATTAACAAATAGTGACACTTTTAATGTCATATAAAAGAGAAAAATAGCCTTCATAAATTTTATGAAAACCAATTCATGGGCCAGGGAGATGGCTCAATAGAGTAAGCGCTTCC
>NW_004524589.1:14942327-14953259 GCF_000260255.1 Octodon degus
AATTGGCTCTTAATATCTTGTGTAATTTATAGTAGTACAAATGAATGAAATTCACTTAAGAAAATTTTCTGAAAGGAAACCTATCTCTTTCACAGTGGCAGTGATTAGAAAGTTAAATATACAACATTATCTAAAATGGAGGAGTGAGGTCCAGGGAGACAGCTCAACAGAATAAGCGCCTACTTAGGCAAGCACAGGGGCCAGGGTTTGATCCCTGGTCCTGCACGCCATGCCTGCCCCACCCAGGGGTGCATTGAGCAGGCGACAGAGTTTGGGCATGATGGCACACACCTGTAATCCCAGTGCTGGGGAGGCTGAAAATAGGAGGATCTCTAGGAGTCTGAGCTGCATAGTAAGACCTTGCGCGCACACACACACACACACACACAAAAAAAAAAAAAAAAAAAAAAAAACTAAAGTAGAAGAGTGAAGGATGAGGTTAGAGGGATAATATAATTAAAGATGAAGGGTATATTTTATAATGTAAAATCACTTTGAAAACAAATATCAAATGTTTAACTTTCAGAAACCAATGTCAGGGGATGGTTAACAGTACTTAAAATTCATTTTATATATTGTTAAGTTGCTACATAATTTACAGTTATGCATTATTTTCATAGTATTGCATGATAGTTTAAAAATGTCACAGTCTTTCAGACAATACAAAGCAGACATATAGAGCAACATCAAAGGTAGACATATTAGGAAATTATTCATTATTTATGCATTCTTGAAAAAGTAACTATGTCATTTTTAGTTATTATTCATTTCTACATAATATGGTTATAAAAGAACTCAAAGCTGTCCACAATGTATTTTCTTTCTCTTTTTTTTTACAATGTATTTTCTATCTTGTTCTTCAGTCTAAAATTTTATGCATGGAAAATGCTTGTGTAATGGGCATTTGTAAATATTGCTCTCATCTTAAATTCATATTCTTTATAGAGCACTTTGTTTTTGGTTTATTCTTCTTGCTTTTCTCTAAGTTCACATTTTTCCTCCTTTTCTTTCACAGTAAAATTAGAAAACATCTATTCAGGTCCTTTGATTAAAAATTTGACCTTTATCTCTGCTCTCAGGATAAAATTGTTCATTAAGTTTTTCAGGGAGTGTCACTATATAGAAACACAGACTATATTTCAGCATCTAAAAACATCATTGATCTAATATTTAGTACGACCAAGAGACATATAGCCAGTATTGTTGAAGAGTCACATACTCCCCACAGCAGCACAGTCCCAGAAAGGCTTCTGCAGAGATGGAAAGCTGTGAAGGGCCTTGGGCCAGCCTCAAGTGGTCAGGTCTTTTGAGCACCACGATGAGCGTCATGACTGAGATAATTGGCCAGCTCCTCAGAACCTCATGTAGTCACCTCAAAGTCAACTCCATCTCAGGAAACACCATCACGACACACATAACACAATACTTTTCCAGATTTATCAACGTTTTTATTACATTCAAGTTGGTACCTAAAATTAATTATTACAGTATACTCCATGAAGAGAGAGAGTTAAAAAAATCTAAAACTCTCTCTTTCAATTTTATTAAGATAAATTGAAGCAAATTCTAGCAATATGAAATCTGTTAAATATATTACACATTGCATTTTTATGTCATTAACCTACATTTTAAAAAATTAGAGTATTGTGCAAATTTTATACAATTCAAAATGATGTCAAATACATTAATGATATGAGTTCTAAATTTGTGACATTTTTCTTATATTCTTATCATGAAATGTATGATGTACTTATAGTGCCTTGCTGTTTTGTGGTTCGACATTCATGGATTCACTGTTGCGGGGGCTCAAAAAATTTAACGTAAATTAATTATCACAGAGTTTCCACTATGTGGCATGATTTTACGCTATTGTACAGTGTATGTATGTTGTTAACATTAAGTAGGTTTAAAAATTTAGAAAATGTGTAAGAACATTAGATGCCAGGGCGATAACTTAGTAGAATAAGCGCTTGCCTGGCAAGGGCAAGGGCCTGAGTCCAAACCCTGGTTCCACAACAAAAATAAATAAATAAATAAATTTTAAAAAGACATTGGAGGTGTTTTTAAAAGGGTGGGAAAGGTTTATAATACTTTAAAATAGATATAAATAGTAAAATAAATATAGCATTGCTATTTTGCTGAACTTTACTTATCAGGGGTGTCTGTAACACAGCCTCCATGATAAGTGAAGGGCCACTGTTAACCAGCCTCTTGTACATCAGTACTTATTAAATACTTCTATGCTATAGTAAATCTCTGAAAAGAAATATTTTTTATCCATTGATTTTTAAAAATTTATGAAAAGCTCTTCATATAATAGTGACATGTAAGTAAATGTTAATTTATATTGTTTTAAGAGCAAATTTTAAAATGTTTGAAGTGTTATTTTTCTATCATTTTCTATTTTTGAGACAGATTCTTTCTATGTAGTACAGGCTGGCCTTAAGCTCAGTTTTCAGCCCAGGCTGGTCTGGGACTTGCAACAATCCTCCTGTCTCAGCCTCCCAAGTGCTGGGTTTACAGGCATGTGCCACCACATTCAGCACTTTTCCTGTATTTAAACTCAATACTGAAACCTATTTTAAATATGGATATTTATGTTACATTGAGCTTAAAAGGAATAACCATTAGGTTGGCACGTTTACTTTCTTATTTATGTGTATTTTAGCAGATCATATCAAGTAAATTCTTAATTATAATTCTGCTTCCAGTGCATAAGGTTTACATATTTTCACTTCTGATATTTTTAGTGTTTTTGCAAATTTTATATTCTGATCCATTTCAAAGTAGGATTTGCTGAATTTTTGCTGACCAAAGATTTTTATTTCAGTAATGAGTTGTATTAAAACAGTTTAAGTTGGCAGAAAACACAGGAAATCAGCAAAATTAAGATCAGAGTAGTACTGAGGGAATTCAAGAAATGATGCCCATCTAGTACCGTCACTATAGCTGCCCAGGGGCTACTTTCATTAAGCTACAATTCATGCTGAAGAAAGTAGTAGTGTAATTACCTCCAAATGACCAAATGATACAGAATTCTAGGAAGATGAGCATATTCCCCGTAATGAACCAAACTGTAATTAACTGGATTTTTTATGTAAGGCATTTATTGTGCAAACAATATTTAAATACATGTTCTTCCAAATCTATATTCATAAATAGTTGACTACTAGAAGCTCATTTCAAAATATAGAGAAGCAATAAAAAGAAGTTAAAATGAAACCTACCAATCTTTAGAAACATGTTTTTCCTAAAGTAAAATTACTATACATGAACCAAAGTAATACATACAATTTTAATTAAGTTTCAGGTTGAACTATAAGAATTTTAAGTAAAATTTTTAATTAATTAAAAAATCTACATTATACAATGTAGATTTTTTAATTAATTAAAATCTACATTATATAATGTATAAGAAATTGAAAATATTTCATTTTCTCCCCCAGAAGTCTAGAGTAAGTGCATCTTTCTTACTATAATTCAAAAATCATAACTATTTAGTTATGATTTTTTCAATTTTAAAAATTAGTGCTCACATAGGACAGGCGAGACAGCTCAGTGGACTAAGTGCCTGCTTCCACGGGGTTGGATCCCTGCAGCAGCAGATTCTATGTGGTCCTGGACCCTGTGTGCGCTGAGCCCGTGACTGAGCCCTGTCGTGGTAGCTCGTGTCTGTAATCCCTGAGTTGGGGAGGCTGAAAACAGGAGGATCACTATGAGTTCGGGCTGTGCTGTGAGACCCTGCACAAACAAAACAAAACAAACAAAAAACCTAAGAATGAGTGTGCACATCAGCACTGGTATTTATACTGTGAAGATCTTCCCTCCTTTAGCTGTGTCATAATCAGGGGTATATCTGCCCACGTGGTTGTTCTATTTTCTAGTTTTCAGTGTGCTTTGCTCTAATTTCCATCGTGGTTATACTGTCTTATTTTTCCCTAGAATAGTGCACAAGGTTTCCTTTCTCCTCTACAACTTTGCCAGCCTTTTTAGTACTTTATAATATCTAAGGATCCCTTTTGAGACTGGATTAGATGGGAGTCTCAAAACAGTTCTGATTTTTATTTCCTTCTTCTTTTTCTGTTTTCGTGGTACCAGGGATACAACTCAGGACCTTGTGCTCGACAGGCTATATCCCCAGCACTACTTCCTTCTGATGAAGGATGATGAACATGTTTTGATTAGTACTGGCCACTTGTGTTTGCTTCCTAAGTATGCCCATGTAGTTCACACATGAGTCCTTTTCCTATCACTGGGATAAAACAACTGACATATGCAACTTAAAGCAAGAAATGTTCGATTTGGCTTATCGTTTTCAACGGATTCGATACAAGGTGGTTGGCTTCCAAACAGAAGCAATACAAATTGTATACACAGTACTACCCTGAGCAGGCCTCCACCAGCTCAGGAGGTTACTGCAAAAGCTGAGAAATGGGATGAAATGAAAAACATTTGCAGTGAGAAGATCAATTAATGAGCAAGGAGATTGTTTACAAAACAATAGGAGGACTTTGGAAGCTGTTCTTCCAACATAAGCTTAATATTCAGAAGTAATAAACACATCAGAGAACTTAACACCAAGGGTAAAAAATAAATCACAGCTTCTGTTTAGCAGTTCACCTGTATTTCTGTCTTTTTCTAGAGATAGTGACTTTACCAAAATACAGTTCTAAATCTGACTACTCACAAGAATAAAGAGAAATGAACATTTTAGGTCTCAATGCAAAGAACGTGAGACTGAATTAATTAAAGTAACCAGATAATGTTTGTTTTCATAAAGATAGAGACATTATCAAAATAGAAAATTTTAATCTGTAATGTTTCATTTTGCACACTTAATATTTTGAGGATAGAGGTATAACATAAAAATCAATAAAGACTTTTAAACATTTAGAAAATCTTAAAATTATCACTCTGAAATTGAAATATATAAATATTTGCCATATGTATAGGCCAAAACATGAAAATTAGATGTATTATGTGCATGTACCAAACACTCAAAATGAATGTAACATTTATGTATGGCAAACACATACTAATCAACATGTCTTAGTTACTCTTCCCTCATTGCTGGGACAAATACCCGACACACAAAATGAAGGAAGGAAAGGTTTATTTAGCTCACAGTTACTGGAGGCTTCAGTCTATACTCAGCTGGGTCCAAAGCAGAGCAGCACAGAGCAGAAAGCAACCTTTCATGGTGGCAGCAAAGAGCAAGCGTGCAAGGGAGGGGCAGCAGCAGCTCAAGCAGCTGGCTTCTCTTCCCACCTTACATTGTAATGCAAATTACCTGCCCCAGGGTAGGGGAAGTACTCATACCTATGGGTACTTCCCAGTATTTACCCACCTATGGGTAATCCCAACAGTACTAAGACCCATAATCCCAGCCTTGGATCACACATAATCCCAGTGGATCATGAGTTAACACAAACTCTAGAAGTCCTCACCCCATGACTGCATGAGGCTTTGGGGGGACAACTAGACACAAACCATAACACAACATTAAACTGAAAATAAGTAGAAGAGAAAAACTAAAAGACTTCTGATTTTTTTTGATATTTTGCTTATGAAACATTATAGTGATTATCAGTAGATTTATAATTACTCAACTTTATCAACACAGCTGAGTTTATCATTGTGACCATTTTTAATATGTGAAAAAAGCTAAAGTAAAATGGAATGACTTATCAAGTTCTACAAAGGCAGCAATACTGAAGATCAAATTTCATCACAAGAGTTTGTCCTCTCAGTTGATGGCATCCTTGATAACAACATTATGTCAATTCTTGCTGTTGTGCATATGTACTAGTACATTTTGAAGAATTTGAGAAACACACATATATTTAACAATCATATCAATCTTTCATTTATTACTGGGACAAATTTTAAAAAATAGTCATGAAACCCCCACTCTCTTTCTCTCTCTGCCACAGAATGTATACAAGTAAAACACAGAACTACAAACTGAAATCATATACTCATATCCATCTAATAAATGCTGATCCATAAAAGCTGAAATAATGTGGTATATTCAAACACATGTGATCATAAATAACATTATGAATATATAAGAATTGGAATATTTGAATGAGAAAAAATACTGTCTGGATGTAATATTTCTATAGGTTTTACGTTTTTCAAACCTGTTTTATGAGGAGAGATACGTTCTGACATTGCTCTTGATCAGGTATTGATTGTAAAAATCAATCGTACTAAAAAATAGGCATATCATGTCTCCTTTGAGCAAATGACATGTTTGGTTATGAATTTATGGGAGAAAAAATGTAGTGTTTCTCTTCAGAATGTCAGTTGTTATAATTTCCATCTAATGTTTTAGGTTATTTACAATAACATAACTTAGTGCCGACACACACTCTATCATGCCCTGCCTGTGTGACATCTTTCAGACTTAGGGCAAGGGGAACTGGCAAAAATTGACTATTTGAGCTTTGTTCTATGCTGTGAGTAATACTTTCCTTTTACCCGTCTAGCAAGAATCTTTCTTTTTCTTTTATGGAACCCATTACACTTGTGCTAGCTTTTTGTCTGCAGTGGAAATGAATTGCACACCTTGCTTAGTTCTTTAAAATGTGTCACTAATAGTTTTGTATCTGCATTTATGAATCAAGAATTTAGACAAATCCTGAATATGTTTTAACAAATGTATGAAAGTAGACAAAATTGGTTATTTTAATTTAAATTCTTAATTTTTTCTTAGAAAAGAATGCAAAATTATATATAGAATGTATTTAAAATAATGACATTGCAAAGCAATGATCTAGCAAAGCAAATCTTTGTAGGTTTTATAAATTGAGATGAAAATTGGTGTTTAAGGAAAATAAATGAGGAATGAAATACCTATTAACCAAAAAAGCACAAAGGTGACAAGATCTAGAGGTACACCTCAGAACTATAAATAATAAAGGAAGAGATGTTTTAAGCATAAAATTAATGAATTATTAATAATAAGAAAATTTATTGGGAAAAATAAATTTCATAGAAACTTCATAATCGCAAAATCAGAAATTAGAATCGATATAAAAATACTAGTAATTCCAAGAATTTAAAAAATACACATATATTTCTTTTGATCAATGTAGAAATGTAGAGAAAATGGGTATTTTCAAATAAATATGAATTATAATCTATCATGCAAGAAAAAACACAATAGCTATGTTTTCTGGAAAACAGCAATTATTGCATTAAAGGAGCCAAAAAGAAATGTAAAAGTATAATCTAAGAAAAGATTTAGAGAGCTAATCAAATAATAAGGTTTAGGGCATTCTTATTTATCCAAATGCATAAAAAGATTTATAAACAGATGTGTGTGGAATTTACTCCTGAGATCAATATTAGTAACATTTCATTATGTTTTCCACATCAGTTGCTTGTTGTCATTTTGCTTCTCTATATTTTCGTACTTTCTATGTTGTAGTTGTTGTTGAACATAAATAGTTCCTAATAAGATGCTGTATTCCTAAACCTAAGCAAAGCTTCCCATTCTGATTTCTCAAGTATGAGATTTAAAAGTCTATTGATTAATTCTACTTAAATAAAACCACGGGGAATTTGTCTTAGATACAATAAAATGAGCAATATAACTTATTAGGCTTCAACAAGTTCCTTAGAAGGTGGGAATAAAATTCATTTCATCTTAATCTCTTTATCCTTTTGATTTTTCTGATCAAAATTTATATAATCAGGCTCAAGGCCAAAAATATGAAAATTCAGAATTAGCTCAGTGAGAATGGTATTGATTGCTAGGTAAAGAGATCAATATTAAATAAGGCTAACTTTATAAAAAGAATTTTCTCATCATAATTATTGCATAAATACTTTCTGGCATTTTCCTTTTATACTTACATCACTATACATGAGCAATTATTTATAGGATCACAAAATTTCCAGGCCATGCTTTTTTGAGAATAAATATTTGTTATTACAGCTTTAGAATTATGCTTGATAGATATAAAGTATGAAATATGTGCAGTGGTTCCTCAGTTCATGAATTCAATTTATTTACAATTTTGAGGAAGATGGCATTTGTGTTTGTGTGGACAAGATAGCCCCAGTTGTGATTTTCACTTGATGTGGAGCTTGTGAATGAAACCAAAATTTTCTCAAACATTTTTGTTTGACAACTAAGTTGTTTGTGAATAGAATGTGTTCATGAACTAAGGTATTGCTGTACCATTTATGTATGGCATAAAGCAATAAATTAAAAGTACAAACTGAAAGGAGTTTTGCTTGTTTTGGAAAATACTTACTTGAAGGAATTATACTTAAAAATATCTGGAAAAATACATCAGAATTTTTTTTTAATTTATAATTCAGGTTTTCACAGTATTGGAAATAATTACCAATTTATGTTCCAGGATCTTCTTTTGTGTGGATAAAGAAGATGTGGTATTTTTACACAATGGAGTATTATTCAGCAATAAAACAGGATAAATTTAAGTAGTTTTTTCAGCAAATGGATGTAACTAGAGAACATATTCTTAAGTGAAATAAATGAGACTTGCTTGTGCAAACATCATGTCATCTCCTCAGTGTGAGAACCTGAAAGACAAAAATGGAAACTGAAGGGTATGATAGATACTGCGAAAAGAGAATGGACTTTTCAAAATCAAAGAGCCACTGAGTTGAGAAGGACAGGAGAAGGGGTCGAGAAGGAGATTTATCTATGAATTTAATAAGATGGTTTGGACAACTGTACTATGCGTTTCTGCTGGTCTATGGAAAGAAGCAGTTAATGCTTTAATTTGTCTCCTTTTTCCAAATGCTTGTACTTTTTTCTTCTTAATTTCTTATACATTTCTTTCCTCTTCAAATTTACATGCGTGTATCTGGACATATGAATAACTGGTTGGAAGACAACACTGTATTACAACAAATACTGTGAAATTCATGTTACTTTGTTAAGTAAAATTCTGTATTACTTGTAATTTTTTTTCTGTTTTAATTCTAATTTGTACTCTTTCTAAAAATAAAAAAAAGTTACAAGGAAGAGAAAAAAGAAATCTTCCCTGTCCAGGAGACAGGGTGACATCCCAGGCTTAGGGACCTTTCTATGGTTTTCTGTACTTTCAGAGCAAGGGCATGAGTTTTGACTCTCTTCTTAGCTCTATAACTATCTGTTCTGCTTTTTATCTTTTTCTTTTTGTTAAAGTTAGTTTTGATGTTTACTTTTAAGTTGTTGAACACTCAGAAATTAATTTACACTAACCTTCATGTATAAGTCATAAATTCTAATTAACACTACTGTAACACTACTGTAATAATTTACATTGGTAAATTATAAATATGAAAAGAAACTGGAGAACAGATAAACCCTTTATTTAATAGAGGTTAGCATTTCTATTGGGACATAATTACATGTCATAATTTTTTATGACATTGTTGGAGGGTTGTGATATGACTACAAGGAAAACCTGAAGTTTCTGCCTCAGCGAAGAAACTTAGAAACTTGGCACAGGCTGCTGATTCTTCAAACAAGGAGGGAAAGTTGTTTGCTCATTGTCAGGTACTCCTTCAGGAAAATTTCTTGACATATGTATGTATATTTTTTAAACACTAATTTTACTTGAGGATTTTGTCAACTAGTAACCTTAAAAAGTAGTCTGAATATCTTTTTTCACCTTATTTGCAAAATAGTTTAGGAAAATGCACTTAATAGATTATAATATCTTAGATTTTTATACCTTAAAACACCAAGAACACTTGAATTTACATTTGGCAGCTTATGACTCAGATGTTTATGATATACAACAATTATATATATGCTTATATATTATATATTTTATTATATATAAAATTAAGACAGTAACTTTAAGTACTTTCAAAGTATTTTTCAAAGTCACTATCTTATCTTTTATATTGCTCATGTAAATAAAGGTATAACCTAAATATGATTAATATTTTCATATAGTTATTTGCCAAATAAAAGCAAGCAAACTGAAACCTAGAAAAGAATGGAAACGTGTAGCCCTTCTGGACCTCACTGAGGTAGAGAGAAGTCAACATTTGTAATCCCAGGGAAAAATTATTGGAATCCAGTAAGTAACTCCAACCTACAACTTCTGCATTCTACAGGGTGATTAAAGACACCAAGACATATTTGTAGATGTGGGGATCCAAAGGGATTCTAGGTCCAGTTAGAATGATGGTCTTGACCCAGGGGTGAGCCCAGGTTTTATTGATGTATGAAAGGGGAGTGGCTCAGGGATGAGTGACTAACAGGAAGATGGGGATACAGGAGTTCTGTGGGCTGTGTTAGGCAGAAGTCTGGACACATCCGCAATATGTGGAGAGTGAGAGACATATGCAGAAAGAGTAATGTGCACGTCACAAATTGAGTGTCTTTTGTTGAGAGGTCTGAGCTGGCTCTGGTGTGTAATCTACATGACCTGAGAGGCTGTGGCCTTTTTCTCAAGCCTCAGTCCCAGCCAACAGCTGTTAGCCTAGCTCACACATACTACTTGGGAACTATAGGAAGGCAAACTGACCTGTCCCCTTGCTTTAAAGACTACATATCAGCACCTCAGGCTGGGCCTATTTGTATTGCTTACATGCCAATTGAGAGGATAAAGTAAAACCTTAGCCAGTTTTGTATATGTCAATATACAAGAATAGGGTCAGGTTTAGCCAAACAAGCCCAATGCTCTTCTTTGGAAAATTGCCTTTATGATCCTCCACAGACATGGTATCTCAATTTCTTTCCTTTTTTGGGGGGGGGGGTTTGTTTTATCTTTTGATAAGATCTCACTATGTGGTTCAGGGCTTATCCTTTATCTATATGTAGCACAGGGTAGTTTTCTTTCTTTCTTTCTTTCTTTCTGTCTTTCTTTCTTTCTTTCTTTCTTTCTTTCTTTCTTTCTTTCTTTCTTTCTTTCTTCTTTCTTTCTTTCTTTCTTTCTTTCTTTCTTTCTTTCT
>NW_004524589.1:14962324-14969191 GCF_000260255.1 Octodon degus
AGGCATTACAATTCCTGACTTGAAATTATACTACAAGGCTACTGTGATAAAATCAGCATGGTACTGGCATCAAATTAGACCCGAGGATCAGTGGAATAGATGAGAAGATGCTGAAGCCCCTGCAAACACACTCAGCCACCTTTCTTTGACAAACAGGCCAAAATACTCACTGGAAGAAAGATAGCCTCTTTAACAAATGGTGCTGGAAAAACTGGCTCTCTACTTGCTGAAAACTCAAACTTGACCCAGGTCTATCACCATGTACTAAGCTAAAGTCAAAATGAATTAAAGGTCAGAAAATTAAAGCAGAGATATTAAGTCTCCTGGAAGAGAAAGTAGGAGGAACTCTTAAATAGTTAGGGGTAGGCAAAGTGTTCATGAAGAAAACTCACACTGGATGGGAAACACTTGAAATATTTAACAAACGGGGACCTGCTCTTACTGAGAAGTTTTTTCATGTCAAAAAAAAATTACGAACAAAGTGAAAAGACAACCCACAAATTTGGAAAATCTCATGACAAATAAGTACTCAGACAAAGGTCTGCTTTCTAGAATGTATAAAGAACTAAAAAACACTAGGGCACCAAGAGTTTAAACACCAAGTCCAGAAATCGGCATCTGTGATGAACACACTTCTCAAAGGAAGAAATTAAAGAAGCGAATAAATATATGAAAAAATTCTCCACATCACTAGGCATCCATGAAATGCAAATTAAAACAACCTTCAGATATCATCTCACCCCAAAAAGAATGGCTATCATAAGAAAACATCCAACAACAAGTGTTGGAGAGGCTGTGGGGAAAAAGGAACCCTTCTCCACTGCTGGTGGGATTGTAGACTGGTGCAACCATTATGTAAATCAGTGTGGAGACTCCTGAGAAAAGTTGGACCGAAAATCCCATTTAAACCAGCTATTCCTCTACTGGGAATTTTACTGGAGGATCTAAAACATCACATCATAGGGATATATGTGCGCCTATTTATAGCAGCACAATTTGTTATAGCCAATCTCGGAAACAACCAAGATGCCCATCACCTGAGGAATGGTTGAAAAAGATGTAGTATTTTTACACAATGGAGTATTACTCAGCTATAAAGAATGATAAACTGCAAGCCTTTATATTAAAGTGGATGCCACTGGAACATATACTCATAAGTGAAATAAAGCAGACACACATATGTAAGTATCATATAGTTTCCCTAGTTTAAGAATTGAGAAGTATAAATACAAATAGAAATGTTTAATACAAGTAAAAGGAAAGCAGGAACTTGAGGACTAACTTATTAAGAGAGGGAAAAGAGTAGAACTAGGAAACATGTCAGTGACAAGCCATACAGTTATACGTAGAAGATGGGTAGGGCAATGATCCTGAGAAGCTCCAGAAGATTTTTGAATCTAGCAGTTACTTGGAAAGATTCTCTCCCTGACTAAGTATATACACTGATACCTGTGAACTAAGCAACTGCACTGCAGATGGTAATCTGTAATAGTAGTTTCATGCTTGGAGTGCCTGTCATTCTGGTCTTCTGAATATGGGCTGCTTTCATGACAAGCCAGGTGCTGCTGTTCTGTCTCTCAGGTAGATAACTGTTCAAAAAGAAGGGGGTGGTAAATGATGGCAATAGATAGGAAAAGGAATGTTGTGGGACTGTCTTTCTTCAAGGCTGTATAAGGCTGGAATTTTGGACTTATGTATAAACGTAATAATTACATAACTCTTCATGCCTATTTTTAAAATATATTCTATTTTTTAATTTTTTTCATCGTATTCTGTAGGGACTTAAAGTTCAACATATCAATACTTGATGAAAAATACCTGTTCCATTTTATGCCTAAGATGTTTGATCTGCAGACAGATAGTGAGTTTAAGCTTAACAGCCTAAGTTGTATGGTAATAACAATAAACTTTTCTTCTGGAGGGTTAACAACCTAAGTTTGCAGACCAAAATTAGAGAAAAAGGAGGGCCACAAGGAAAGCCAACATTTTGGCCCTAGCCTTCCAAGATCTATTAAGACTCAGGACATATGGGAATTCGTACTGTAACATCAGGTAACTCGATAGTGTCCCAAGTTTTCTGATGAAGGAGATTATGGGGCCAAGGAGGAAAGTGGTTGATGATGTAGAATGTGCCTAAGGCAGGTTATATGGAGAGAAAACATTCTTTCAGGCTTTCACAGAGAGCACATTGGCCAAGCAATGGCCGTTACTCATCCACATGGCTCAAACTGACGAAGGTTTGTATAATCTGAGGTACATGATCTCAGGATAAATCCTGAGAGGATTTCACTGACCTTATCTGACCCAAAAGCTACAATTCTTGTTTCATAGGTCCTGCTTTACCTTGATCTTAACCATCCATCAGAAAAGTATAAAATTGAAGTATAGGAAGTAAAGCCATGCTGTTATGTTGAGCTGTAGGGGACTCAGGTGAACAATTTCTGACATTGCCAGTGAAGTTGAAGACCCAATATTATTACAGACTGTGGACTCTCTTAGAATATTTTTCTGAGTTAACACACCTATAATATTCAAATAACGGAACTAAACAAAACAAGGGGATACATTTTAATGTCCATTTTGTATCTGTGCATTCAAAATGCCTAGATAGATATATAGTTACATTCTCTTAATGAATGGAGGAATTTGTCTGTTTTTGTAAATAGTATTTCATGTCCGCATCTTGTACAGAAATTAACCACTAGGAAGTATGTATGCAATGTGTTAATTATTGAAATTGTCCTACAAATTTGGTTTGAAACTGTCTCATTGCTATTTGTTTCTCAATAAAATTATGGAACAATATATGAGAAAAAAAAAAGAAAAAATCTTTCTATTCATTGAATCAAGGGAAAGTAGCTATATATTTATCCTATTTTAATATACTTATAGAAAATGGTCATTCATTTGCATACACATTTTTTGTTTAGTTTTGTCAGAGAAGGGTATCCTATTGTCATTTAAATATTGTACGTGCATGACTTCAGCAAAATATTGCAATATAGTCCTGTGGTCCATAATAGTAATGGGTTTTTCTTAAGACTGGCGATGATAGAAGTTGACTTAAGCCTTTTACAGCTGAGGATATTAATATGGCTTTACTTTTTATACTTTGTTTTTTTTTACTTTTCTGCAGGATGGTTAAGAACAAGATAAAGCAAGACTTATATGACAAGAAATGTAACTTTTGTATCTGATAAGGTCAATCAAATCCCCTCAGGATTCATGCTGTAACCCTGTACTGCACTTTGTAGATCCTTTGTCAGTGTCAGCCATGTGGATGAGTCACAGCCATTGTTTGACCAATTTGCTCTCTGTGAATGCCTGAAAGAATGTTTTCTCACCATGTGACTCTTCTTAGGCACAGTCTACATCATCTACCATTTTCCTCTGTGGCCCCATAATCTCCTTTATCAGAAAATTTAGGACACAAGTGTAGGAAATCATTTTCAATTACTAGATTTAAGATCCCATGAGTGCGCTGCATGCATAAACTTATCTTATGAGAGATATCCTTTGAAATTATTTCTAGGATTTCAGTTATACAAATATATGTACATATATCAGACTGTAGTATTTTATATACAGATATTTTTCCTGATTATTGTAGAAGATTGTATATAGATTGGTATTTATGTCTTTTTTCTTCCAATTTTTCCCACACATCTTATAGTATCATGTTTCTATTGTCAGCATAGAATTTAAATTTTAGGAGCAAAATTTTATTATAGAAGAGGAAAACTCAGATCTCTGTGTAAGCTAAACTTCACTGTAAGTTGTTAAATCTTTGTTTGGAAGCTGTTAGATGGTTTGTGTAATTCTTTTGAGTAATTCACATTTCTCAAAAGACTGTTCATTCATTCAACCAGAGACTGTTTAAACTAAAGAATGTGGTTGGATTAATCTAAACTAAGGTTCCTAAGATTCTTACTTATATTCTTCTTCTCATCCATAGATTGGATGATTAAGGTTTTGTCTTCCTTGATAGTCACTTTTCAGAAGGATAGTTCCCAGTTCCTTGAATAAAATGGTCCCACCTTACAGAGCTAGCAAGATGATTTGAAAACATTTACATTACAAATGATCAGAGGAAGAAATTATAAGTTGTTTAAAATGTTCTTAAAATGGACTTTATCATTTATTTTTTGATGATCGTCATTATTTCTGGGACAAGATGGAATCTCAATAGTTTTTTTCTTATTATTCTTTTCTAATGTATTTGAGGACAGTGTCTACAGGATCTCACTACACAGATTAGACTCCTAGTGATCCTCCTGTCTTCAGCCTCTCAAGTGCTGGGATTACAAATGAGTGCCACCATGCCCAGTCTCAATTGTTGACTCCATGCACCCTAGGGATGGGACCAGCATGGCATTCCAGGGATTGAACTGCATTCCCTGCATCTGCCTAAGCAGGCACTTTAATCTTCTGAGCTCAGTGTTGTTTTGACTTGCATCTCTCAAATGACCTATAACATTGACATTTTTTCGCATATTTAGTTGACATCTATATTTCTTCTGAGAAGTGTGTACTCATCTCAGCTTTTGCAAGCTTATACGTGGTAATCTGAACAAACTAACTTGAAGATGACAATATACAATATAAAAACCACTGTTGAAATCTTATCACTTTGTTTACTGAAATTCTGTAACACTTCTTTTTTTGTACAATAACATCTGTTTTTATTTTTAAAATAACTGTAAATTCAAAAATATAAATATTTAGTAAATTTGCTTTATAAGAAATATCTATGAAATTTCAGTTCTTGATAGCTCTGCATGATTCTATTCTATCCAACATTTATCCTAAGGACAATTACTTTCAGGACCTTGGTGGTTTCCTCTTAGTATTTCTGTGGTAGTTTTTATCTTTACATCCATTCTATAGGTCAGGACTCAAAGTTTCCCAGGCACCCTGCCCCAAACACTCTCCCTCTTGGTTTCCTAGGGACCCTGCCCCCAAAATCTCTCCCCCTTGGCTCCATGCAGAGCTGGACTCAAAACCATAGAACAAGCCCACCTGATTTTGACCTGAGGAAGCAACCACAAAACTCTCCCTTGTTAACATTAAAAGTCCCCCACAGATCACATAGGCCTGCCAAGATTAGTTCTCCCTCAGCTGTTCCAGTCTATGATCACCTTCCCTAAAAAATCCTACAAATTATCCTGTCCCCCTTTATTTGCTTCTGTCTTGGTCCATGAGACAGCCAGCCTGCTTGCTGTCCCCAGTGAATCTTCTATTCACAGCAGAATGCCTGGCCTGGTCGATTGCATGGGCTCATACCTAATACCACGAAATTTTCTTAAGAACTTATACCCAAAAGTACCTAAAGCTTATCGAAGTAGTACACAACACGTCTATTGCTCCTTGAATGTATTACTTTGCAGTGACCTGTTCTTTGCAGTACCTCTAGTACATATATCAGTTTCAAATGCTTAAGTGATGTCCAACTTTATCTGAAAGTTATCATTTAACTTGTAAGTTCATTATTAGAACATTTTTTTCAAAATTATTGTATCTCTTCCCATTTCATAAAAGTTAAAATACTGTACATTATAATATGTGATTAGAGGATAGTTTCTGCATTCCCCACAATTATCACATAATCAATACTATTAATTACCTGTTTTTATAGTTCATGTATATGTTCTTTTTCTTAATATGCACAATCAATATATGCTTAAAGTCTATCTAGTAATAATCCTTCTATGGCAATCAATATGTTTTTCTTTAAGAGCAAAATAAAAAATGAACACAAAAACAAAGACACAAACAAAGCAACATACAACTATACAAATTGTATAGAATTTCAAAGAAACCATAGGAAATTATCAATGGCTGTTATATTATACTCTTCTATTGTCAAATGTGTTTCTCAGATTACGAGGTATAGTTATGCCAGATTTGTCAAGCAGTTAAACATTAACTCTTCCTTTCAATAAACCTGATTTTTTTCTTGTCCCTTTTGCTTTTTATTTTTATCTCTTTTAAATTTATTTTAAAGAGAGTTTAATAATAATTAACAAGACATTACAAATGGTACACATTTAGAAGAATAAGATGAGAGGTATCCAAATGCCCATCAACTCAGGAATAGATATAAAGGATGTGGTATCTTGTGCAATGGAGTATTATTCATCTATAAAGAAAGATAAACTTGAGGCCTTTATGGGTAAATGGGTGCTACACTCATAGGATATACTCATAGGTAAAGAAAATCAGACCCACATGTGTAAACATCATATTGTCTCCTTAGCGTAAGGACCTGAAAGAATAAATAAAATTTAAAGGGTAAAGTAGACATAGTAAAACAGCTCTGTTCTGACATAGTAACACAGTTATATTACATATAACTGTATGGCTTGACATTGTCATGTTTCCTAGCTCTTCTCCTTTTCCTCTCTTGATTAGTTAGTCCTTGAAGTTGAATATAAGGGATAAACAATAGAGATGAGAAGAAAATATAAGAAGAAAAAGAAAGGGGAAAATCATGCAAGTGTATATACAGTGCAACTGAGATGATTGTGATACTAATTTCCATCAACTTTTTTGAAAGTAGCAGTTAATATTTAAAATATTCACTTTGTCTAATTCTGTATGCTAATATCTATAATCTGAGTGACCACATCAAGGACAACACTGTGCCATATAAAAAACATAGTTGAATACCCCTATCATATCTAATGAGTTGTGGGGTTTTTTAATATTTTTTCTCTTTAAAGAATAAAAACAGGACAGTCCCACAATATTCCTTTTCCTGTCTCTTGCTTTCATTCACCACCCCTTCTTCTTGAACATCCACCTACCAGGGAGACATCATAGCAGCAACTGGCATGTCATGACAAGTCACCCATATTCAGAATACCA
>NW_004524589.1:14969291-14975342 GCF_000260255.1 Octodon degus
TTCTTTCTTTCTTTCTTTCTTTCTTTCTTTCTTTCTTTCTTTCTTTCTTTCTTTCTTTCTTTCTTTCTTTTTTCCAGAGCCACGGATTGAACTCAGACCCTTGCACTTGCCAGGGAAGCACTTATTCTACTGAGCCATCTCCCTGGCCCCAGGGTAGTTTTCTTTTAGGTACTGGGGAATGAACTCTGGACCTTGTGCTTAACAGGCAGGCATTTAAGCCATGGAGCTATCTCCCTGGCCTGATCAGGATACTTTTGAACTCACAGCAATCCTTTTGCCTCAGCCTCCTAAGAGTGTTGGGATTATAGGCATGTTCTCTACTCTCAGTTCCTGTTCATGCTTTGATTTTTTTGCTTTGATTTTCTTTTGTACCAGGAATCATTAATAATTTCTTTATAAGGGTAAATGTTATTCAGACTGGCTAATATCCTAGGCAAAATGTATGTTGGTTACTTTAAAGACATGTTTCCTTTTATTTTACCAGACAGACTTAAATTAACTCATTTGTTACATCATATGAGCAGAATGAATTGTCCAAATTAAATGAAAACTCAACTTAAATAGAACTTTGGGGGAATAATGTGTGCCTGATGTACCACATAACCATGTATCTATCAGTTTAGATCTTGTATAACCTTAATCTTACTGAACATTTTATTTTTATTCACATTCAATACAGCAGTTTTCATAGCAATGCTAAGATCTTAACGAGGTCATCTTTAATGCCCCAAGTGAGTTTGGTGACCTTTGAATATCCGCAAAATTGATTGGACAAAAGTTAGTCAAAATTCTGGATTGGTAAAACAAAACAGAAAAATAATATGAGCACAACAAATACAGGTCAGTCGCAGCACTTTTAGCTGATCATTAAAATTTAAGAAACATATTAGCAGACAGAAAGACAAAAACCAAAAATCAACATGACACAAAGTGATCACAATAAGCCATAGTATCTGGGTAGATACATTGGCCATGTTGGGTCAAAATAATTCTTAGTTTTTAGTTACATATTTATAACTGTAAATAGATTAGTTAGAATTTTCCCTAGATGGTACCAATTAACACTATTTTTATGTAAATCTTAACAGATTTTCTCTATCAGTCTAGGGTACTGTAACATCATAGAGTTAAAATTGTAAGAGTTAAAGGATACAAAGGAAAAAGAAGCATTGAAAATTACCATATGGGACATTTTGTCCCTTTTAAATAAAGTTTAAGGACAATTTCTTTTACTGTCTAACATATCAAAATAAGCTGAATATAGAAATATTATTTTTAAAATGTTTCACTACGTAAAATATATTTTAAGGATGCTATTTGGGAGAAAGACATATATATATATTCCCCCCCCCTCCCAGAACTGGGGATTGAACACAGGCCCTTGCACTTGCCAGGAAAATGCTTATTTCACTGAGCCATCTCCCCAGGCCAGCCATAAAATGTTTAAATGAGCATGTCTTTTACAATCTTTATTGTGTGAGTTGGAAAGACAAAGGAAGACTGAAGAACAGTCTCATCAGTCTCTGCCCTATCAATGGGCTCTGAAGACCATTTTTCTGGATTCAAACAGCATGGGTCAGCCATAAAATAGATACTGATTGCCCATGTTTTCTGCTTGCTATTACCAGAAGCAAATACCCCTCTTTCAACTAGAAATCTTTCAGGCTATAGGTTTTCCTTAAACATCTGAAAGTGCACAAACTTGTATACATCTTTTATAACTTAGAAAGATAGTGGAAAATATGTAAGGGACTTAAGGGGTCCCTTAAGTCCCTTGTTATACATAAAAAGCCATTGCCAATATTGTTAGGAATTTGTGTAGGGACTTCATCAAATGTCTGTGTGGCTAAACACAATAGAAATTTGAGGATGTCCCTTTGACAATAGTAAATACACAGAACATATAGGTTTAGATAGGGAGAAGGACATGAGACAGATTATTGCAAGAAACCAATGAGGTGGAAAAGAAGAATGAATTGACATGGAAAGCATCACTGAAAAAACTTAAGAAGAAAGATACAGGAAATGGAAGCAAGGCAGAGAGCCCCTGGGACTAGGAAGACCATGGTATGTGCCTAGGAGTGAACTCCAGTTCTTGAGGTATAGACTTTCTAGGAGAGGAAAAGTGGATCAATTTACATAGAAGCATCTATGGGACTTACATAAAAGACCATGTGGGTCAAGTCCCATCTGTGATTGCTGTGTATACCTCAGTCTCCAGGAGATCTAGATAGGGCAGAGGAAAATGGAACCCATTTCCCCGCTTGAAACGGTGCTTCCAGCTGGGTAGAGGAAAGACTGGCTGGGAAGGCTTCTGTGGTGGGGACCTAGGGAACTGCATGGAATGCACTCTTCTCTCCAGCTGAGGGAACACTCAGGAGCTCACAGAAGGTACCCTCATGCCGAAGCAGAACACATTTTTTTCTTAAGGAATTTAAGGAAGGAGAGTAAAAATTTATTAGACTCTCAGGTTAAACACAAAAGAGAGATTTATTTAAAGGAAGAGTAAAGTGTAAGTTAAAGCTCAATTTACTGATCCAAATTATAGACCTAATATACAGATTTATTATGTCTTTAATACCCACAGAGAAAAAATGTTGATTTCTTGAAGGCAAAAAGAATTGCAACCTTTTGTAACTTTGTGTCCTAAATTACAGTTTTTCTTAAAAGTACAGTTTTATCTTTAATGATTTTGCTTGTCTTCAATTTTATTTTTTCTATCTAACTTCTCTCAAATTATTGTATTTTGATATAATTACTAAATATCATAAATTGACAACAATTGATAGTCAAGGAGATCCATCTGTATATTTCCTTTGGAAAATTGCCAAAAGATTAACATATTTACGGGAATATTTCCAAGTAAAATGGTGGGAAAGGGTGATTAGAGTAACTTCAAGAATTCAATAAGCAATGAAACAATTCCTAGGACATAAAAAAGATATTTACACATATAATTCCTAAAATAAATTTGCTCCTATAATATTACACTGCAGTTTGTTTATCTAATAATGAACTTTCTCCTTTGGTTTTCTTGGCAGTTACTGAAATAAAGTAGAAGACCACTGGTATTAATGAACTAAAGTATGGGGGAGAAAGATAACTTCATTGAATGACTGAATCAAATATAGTTTAAAAGTACACTTGATCTTAACAAAAAGGTCAGGAAGTGATCAAAAGAAATCTAACTCTAGAAGTGAATGTATATTAGCCAAATAATGGGTCGTTATTTTACTGTGCCAGTGTACATGATTTGCGTTTGAGCCTGGTTGTTGGGAGACGTTGGCAGGAGGCCTGTTGGCAGTGGTATGCACGCAATACAGAGACAAGCAACCCATGCAATACCAGGATTCGAGTTTATAAAATCTGTAGAAAAGATTTTGAAAAAAATGAAGATTGTGTAGAGGAAATTAATGTGAGTCTAAGACTATAAATGAGGGAGAAGCACAAAATTCCAAAAACAATTAGTTAATTTTACATATCATCTAAAATTTCAGTGATTATCAAATGGGTCATTTCTAGAACATCATTTTCTTTTTTTATTGCAGTTTTAAAAAATAATTTTACTGAGAAACCAATAGCAGTGAGGCAGTTTCAAAACTGATTAGTAGGACAGTTTCAATAAGTAATACATTGTATATTGCTGGCTTTTTGGTGGTTATTCATAGTACAACACGCAGACATGATATCCTGTCCACAAACACTATTAGAAAAATAAATCTTTCTACTGGTCCCAGCCAAGGTGCAGCGTGGGTGAGACACTCATTCACGCCCTTGGGATGCCCACCAGCACTCTGCAGCACCTTAACACACTGCCCGCCAAGTAGGAACTTCTGCTGTGTTCCGAAAATACCCAGATCCAGTCCTAGACCAGGCCCGGTGAGTGTGTGGAAGAGCTTCAGGCTACCCTACCCAAGCATGACCTACTGGTCCAAGATCAGGCCCAGTGTGGGTGAGACCCTCTTTCACCCCCTTGGAACACCCCTCACCACTGCATAGTTCCCCCCCCCAACACCCTACTCACTGAGTAGGAATTTCGGTCGCGTTCCAGGAACCCACAGATCCAGTCCTAGATAAGGCCCAGTGAGTGTGTGTGAGAGCTGCTTCTGCCCCCTAATTGACCTTGTCCTCTCCAGACTCACCTCAGGTCTGGCATACAGGTCAGGGATGAAACCCTGCAGCTGCAATCCCTGCAGAGAGTATAGGGGATAGAACCACCCAGCTAGCCCAGGAGCAGAGCATCTTGCCAGAGGGGCACAAAAGGTTCACTCCCAAGGGCAGTGGCAAGAAGAAGCTGAACATAGCAGCCAGACCCAAGCCAGGCACAGCTGGATAAATCCAAACTTTCTAGATCTGCACCTGACCTTCAGTAGGTGCTAAGGTTTTAACTGCACCAAAGATCTACAACAAAAGTCAAAAGACAGTGCCACCCAAAGTGACAATGAGAAGGAGCAAAATGCAAGCTCATAACCCACACACAGCCATAACAAGTACAGAGGACACTAACACAGAACAATGTGGGATTCACACAGCTGAAATCAAAGAATCAACAGCTTCTGAAAAAAAGAAACAGCTGCAGAAAGGAATAGAGGAATTCAGATTAGAAATGAAAAAAGAATTCCCTGAATTAATAACATCTGCACTAAAGAATTAAATGCAGAGACCCAGTCCTAGCCCAGGGAAGACCCAGTCCTAGCTCAGGTCCAGTGAGGTGTGGGAGAGCATCCGGCTACCCTGCACTGGTGGGACCAACTGCGGGTCCCAGCCCAGGAACAGCATATGTGAGACCCTCTTCCACCCCCTTGGGATGCCCCACCACCACTCTGCAGCACCTCCCCCACCCTGCCCGCCGAGTAGGAATTTCTGCCACACTCTAGGAACTCCCAGACCCAGTAATAGCCCAGACCCAGTGAATGTGGGGGAGAGCTGCCTCTCCCCCCTACTCCACCTTGTCCACTCCAGGCTCAGCTCAGGCCTGGCATACAGGCTTGGGGTAAACCTGCAGCTGCAATCCCTACAGAGTGTAGAGAACAGAACCACCCAGCTAGTTCAGGAGCAGAACATCTTGCCACAGGGGAACAACAGGTTCACCTTCAAGGGCAGCAGCAGGAAGGAGCTGAACACAGCAGCCAGACCCAAGCCAGGCACAGCTGGATAAATCCAGGCTATGGAGATCTGCACCTGAACTTCAGTGCATACTAATGTTATAGCTAGAATGAAGATCTACAACCAGGTCGGAAGACAGTGCTACACAAAATGACGAGAAGGAACAAAATGCAACCTCAGAAACCAACACCACCCGTAAAAAGTGCAGAGGACACTAACACAGAAAAAATTGGGAAAACACAGCTGAAAGTAATGAATCAATGGCTTCTGAAATAAAGAAACAGCTGCAGAAAGGTATAGAGGAACTCAGATTGGAAATAAAAGAAGAAATCCCTGAATTAATATCATCTGCACTAAAGAATCAAATACAGAAGCATATGGAGGAAACCCAGTGCCCACACAGAACAACTGGGGAGGACACTAGCTTGGCTCAAATGCATGAATTAATAGTGTTGATAGTAAATAAGCAACAGCAGAAAGATATAGGGAAATTAGAGCACAACTCTATTCTGAAATTAAAAAAAATTCTCAGAACTCATAGCATCTGAAGTAAAGAAACAACTACAGAAAAATAAGGAGGAAAACTAATCTGAAAAAAACACTGCAATAAAAGAATTTATAACTGCTTCTAAACAAGACATTGATAAAAAAATAAAAGAGATCAGAAAAATGACAGATTCCTTGAGTGATCAATTGAGGAAAGAAATAGATCTCATGAAGCAGAGTCAAAGAGATATAGAGGAAATTAAAACCTCAATCACAAGCTTGCAAAACCGTTTAAGTGAAAATGAAGACACAGTTTCAGATCTTGAAGATGCTGGTGCAGTTAGTGAAAAGGTAAGAAGGGATCTCTTAAAAACAAGGATGCAGGAAAGAATAATTCATCACCTGCAAGATGATGCAAAGATGAACAATGTGAGACTAATAGGCATCAATGAGAAAGAA
>NW_004524589.1:14976047-14976833 GCF_000260255.1 Octodon degus
CAGGGGTAGCAATTCTATTCTCAGACAGTCTCAACTTCAAACCAACAATGATCAAGCGAAATAAAGAAGGCCACTATATACTGGTTGGGGAAAAATTCAAAAGGAAGAGGTAACACTCATAAATATGTATGTACCAAACACGGGAGCACACAACTATATAAAGCAAATCTTAATGGACATGAAAAGTCTGATATCCAATACCACAATTTTACCAGGAGACCTTAACACCCCCTTATCTCCAAAAGATAGGTCAACCAGACAAAAAATTACCAAAGAAATAAAAGAACTGAACCAGAGCTTGAAACAAATGGACTTGGTGGACATACACATAGTGCTCCACCCAAACACCCTAAGGCTGCACCTTCAACAAGTAGGAAAGGAAGAGCAAACTAAATCCAGAGCCCAAAGACAGGAGGAAATGATAAAGATTAGAGCAGAAATTAATTCAGTTGAGACGAGGAAAACAATTCAAAGAATTAGCAAAGCAAAAAAACTGCTTCTTTGAAAGATTAAAAAAAATTGATAAGCCCCTATCTAACCTCATCAAAAAGAGGAAAGAAAAAATTCAAATACAAGCAATAATGAATGAAAAGGGTGCAATTACCAGACTCAGTGGAAATTCAGAAGATTATCAATAGCTACTTTGAGAATCTTTACTCTCACAGAATAGAATACACAGAAGAAATGGACAGATTCTAAGAAAGGTACAAATTACCACAACTGAATCGACAAGATATAACCACTCTCAATAGCCCAATAACAGCCAATGAAATACGAGATGTAATT
>NW_004524589.1:14986328-15014749 GCF_000260255.1 Octodon degus
TGCTCATCTTTTACATATAGCTGTATGGCTTGACATTGTCATGTTTCCTAGCTCTTCTCCTTTCCCTCTCTTGATTAGTTAGTCCTTGAGATCCTGCTTAGGTGCAATCTGGATCAGTGAGATATCTTTTTAGGTTCTGGTGTGGACAGTTCTCTCACCTTCATGTAGTGGGTCACTTAGGAAGCACAGACACTGTCATAGTGATCAGTGTAGAGGCCAACATTTTCTCAAAACAGGTACTTTGTTAATAGGACAGGGATATTTTCATCACAACCAATGAGAATTTTCCCATTGCTGCTATAACATTTACATGAAATTACTAATAAGCTTATTTGCATTCAGTCATGGTAGTAGAGTGAATGATATAAAATGTTACATTTTAAGACTTGTTGTGTTATATATTTATGCAAAAGAAATATTCCTAATTTTTATGTGTTAGTAATACATAATATATACAATTTCAATGTTATAAGCACTTTATTTTAAACACAGTCAGGATTTTTTCCCTTGAATAATGGTGTTACTATTCTATATCCTCAGAATTTATTGTAAAGATGTGTGTGAAATACAAGGCATCAAGAGATATCAGGATGAATGTCCATTTTGTATCTGTGTATTCAAAATGGTTTGGGATAGATATATAGTTGCATTCTTTTAATGAATGGAGCGATTTGTTCTAGTGGTGTTTGTAGATAGGATGTCATGTCTACATCATGTACAACGATTGACCACTGGGAGGAATGTTTGCAGTGTGTTAATTGTTGAGACTGTCCTACCAATTTGGTTTGAAACTGTCTCATTGCTATTTGTTTCTCAGTGAAATTATGGGAAAATAAACAAATAAATAAAAATAAAATAAAAACAGAGGAGGCTGCGTTTGGCTCCCGCTCTCACCGTCATTGCAGTAAATTGAGCTCCTTAGAGACAGCATCAGGGCAATGAGAGCTGGACAGGCACTGGGTGACTTTATACCTCACTGAGGAGAACAAGCAAATATGGGAAAAGGAGAAGCCTAGAGGCAAGATGTCATCATGCATTCTTTGTCCATACTTGCCGAGAGGAGCACAAGAAGAAGCAACCAGATGCTTCCGTTAACTTTTCAAAGTTTTATAACCTGCTATGCTACTGAATTTCTCTATTAATTCTAGTAGCTTTTGGTGGAGTTTTTGGGTCTTCCAAGTAAAGTATCATGTCATCTGAAAATAAGTTAACTTCTTCTTTACCTATTTTTATTCCTTTTATTTCTTTCTCTTGTCTAATGGCTGAAAAGTATAAAAATGAAATATAAGAAGTAAAGCCATGCTGTTATATTGAGCTGTAGGGGACTCAGGTCAACAATTTCTGACATTGCTAATCAAGCGGAAGACCCAATACTATTATGGGCTACTGAACTCTTTTAGTATATTTTGCTGAGTTTACACACCTATAATATTCAAATAATGGAACTTAACAAAAAAAAGAGATACAGATGAATGTCCATTTTGTATCTGTGTATTCAAGGTGGTTAGGATAGATATATAGTTACATTCTCTTAATGAATAGAGGAATTTGTTCTAATGGTGTTTGTAAATGGGATATCATGTCCGCATCTTGTACAGCAATTAACCACTAGGAGGAATGTATGCAAAGTGTTAATTATTGAAACTGTCCTAACAATTTGATTTGAAACTGTCTCATTACTATTTGTTTCTCAATAAAACTATGGGAAAGAAAAGATTTATTCCAGTTATACAAGCTCAAAAAACCAAAAAAAACAAAGTTTTCTAAGAAGTGCTCAGAGAAATAGAAGAGCATGTCTACTAAAGAAAAAGGAAAATCTGAAGATATGGCAAAGGCAGACAAGACTCATTATGAAAGAGAAATGAAAACTTATATTATTCCTAAAAAAAAAAATAAGAAATTCAAGGATCCCAGGGCACCCAAAAGGCCTCCTTCAGCATTCTTCTTGGTTCTGTTCTGAGTATTGCCCCAAAATCAAAGGAGAACATCCTGAGCTCTCCATTGGTGATGTCGCAAAGAAACTTGGAGAAATGTAGAACACTACTGCCACAGATAATAAGCAGTCATATGAAAAGGCTGCTAAGCTGAAGGAGAAGTATGAAAAGGACATCACAGCTTACCAGGCTAAAGAAAAACCTGATGCAGCAAAAAAGGGAGTCGTCAAGGCTGATAAAGCAAGAAAAAGAAGGAAGAGGAGGAGGAAGAGGAAGAGGAGGATGGATAGGAGGAAGAAGATGAAGAGGATGAGGAGGATGAAGAAGAGGATGATGATGAATAATTTGGTCCTGAAGCAATTTTTTCTTGTCTATAAAGCATCTAATCCCCCTGTACACAATCTCTCCTTTTGAAGAAAAAAATTGAAATGTAAGTCTGTGTAAGATTTGTTTTTAAATGTACAGTGCCTTTTTTGTATAGTTAACTACAAAACATGTCTTTAGATAGCCCTGTCCTGATGGTATTTTCAAAAGCCACTAACCTTGCCTGGTGCAGTATTAGGGTTATAAATTGGCATGGAAATTTAAAGCAGTTCTTGTTGGTGCACAGCACAAACTAGTTATATATTAGTTATAATTTTTAGTTAACAGAACAATTATTTCATATAAGCTGCATCACTAAATACTACTCTTAATTACAAAAAATTTAATTGCAAAAAAAGTTGCAACTATTTTGTTGACATTCTGTTTTTTGTTTGTTTGTTTTATTTAGGACAAGGTGTATAGGGTGTACAGGGTCTCACTGCATAGATCATAGTAATCCCCCTGACTACAGCCTCCCATGTGCTGGGATTACAGGCGCTTGCAACCACACCCAGTCTCAATCACCATCTCAGAGTGCCCCGAGCGCGGGGCCAGCACCGCAGGCCCAAGGATGGAACTCCCAGTCCCTGCGTCTGCCTAAGCAGGTGCTTAAATCTGCTGAGCTATTTGACTGGCTCTTATTGACATTCTGAATGCTTCTAATTAAATACAATTTTTTTCATTAGAAAAATAAATAAAAAACAAAAGATAACAAATTATAAATGCACTTGATAGACCACGAAGCAATAAAAAGATGGTTAAAATTTTCCCAGTATGAGAAATACATTAAGACTGTCTCATTTACCATCCAAGAGTAACTAATAAAGTATGGGAAAGTCAATGCATCCTGCACTATACATTGCTTTCAATGCTGTTACCGTACAGGAAACTTTCAGCAGCCTCAAGAGCTTTGGATTTGGGTACTTATGTAGAGAATATATCGCCACTTGGACTAATTGTACATGCAGAGTAAGCAAAATGTGCTTATTTTTAAACTCCAATATTTAAAGTTTCTTTCCTAATGTAATATTTTCTGGAATTGCACAGGGAATACAGACAATAGTTTCAAGTCTATCTCAGGTAACTTCTGTAAGTCTGAAATTTATGACACAAGCTTATGAGTTGCGAATGGAGGAAAGAATTAGCGAAGTGGAGATGGATGTCACTCATACATAGAAACAGAATATTTGGTTATGTTGGGGCTCTGAAATGTCTTGCGAGGTAGATTGCATGTCCAATTATTTTGTAGCTTTGGGGAAGAGGTCAAAAAATAGAAAATCACTGGTTTGGGTTTTATTGACTAAACCTTATCATATATGACCAAAATATAAGGAAAGAATTTGATTGCTGAAAAGCAGAAGTAAAAGGAGGTAAAATATTTTAGAACTTTGGGGCTTGATACTATGATGCTCAAGCAGGCAGAGACATAATTGATACTAGTTTTCAAAGACAAGACCTTGTTTAAACAGTATTTTGACAAAGATAAGAATAGGAGCATAACTTCTCCACTTATTGTTCAGTATCCTCAGGAGAGTCAAGAGCCTCAGGGCAAAGATCAGCTTAAGGATATGGAGGACAGCTAAACCTCAAAATCAAATTAACTTACTTTAAAAAATTTAGGCTATAGCTTTTCACTGCAAGGCCATGAATTCAACTTGTCAGCTTCAAGCTTACTGACAGGATAAGAGGGATGGATAAGATATGCCTGTTTATGTGTCTGTCTGTCTATCTGCCTATCTATCTATCTATCCTATTGGTGTGGATATTCACTATCATTTAAAATAGGCTAACATTAAATTGATTAAGAATGTTATCTGTATGGAAATTAATTTCTAAAACAAGAATAAATCTGAAATGATAATAGTGAAAAATATTTTCACTATTGGTAACTTTTGTCCCTTCCCCCAAGTTTTCTTAGCTGGACATATATTTAGAGAGTGGAACAAGTCTAAGGTACATTCCCCCATGTTCTCTCAAAAAAAATAGAGAAAGAGAAGGAAGAATTTCTATGTACATGACCAGAATCTTTGAATATGATGCAGCATAGACAACCGCTGTGGAAGAGAATCGCAGCTCCATCCAATGAATATTCACCAATAGTATGGTCAGAGTTGCTTATAATGTCTATCCAGAAGAACTACAGAAATGCTAGTTTTATGCCCATTGAGAATCCATCATTATTCCTTTTCTCATCAGAAAATTTCAGTTCAGATACCCTGTGCTTAGTTCATCCTTAAAAATTGAGAATTTGTAGAGCCAAGACGTTAATTATCGCACCACAAATACTCTTTCAGATCAAGGAGAAACACAGCCAGCCTTGTTGTGAAAATCTTTTCTCAACACCCAAAGATTCTATAATTTGAGTCAAGCATAGCTCATGAACATATATGTAGAATACTTTCCTTTGATTGATTATATATTATTATTATTAAAGGAAAAAAATGAAGAGAAAAGCAACAATGGTGGGGAACAAAAATATGGGTAAAAGACTGCGGCTCTCAGAATATTCTCTCTGCCATTCTATATTAACAAGGAATTATGAGGGGGTTAGGGAGATGGCTCTGTAGAACAAGCCCTTCCCTGGCAAGTGCAAGGGCCTGAGTTCAATCTCCGGTTCTGAAAAAAAAAGAAAAAGAAATTATGAAATGTGACTCTCAGAGATCATTGCTACAATATAGTTTTATGGACTTGTAACTAAGAGCACTATGGACACTTTGAGCAACCTAAGTCACTCTGAGTTGAAGCTTTCATCTGTGTGAACCTCTGAAGACTTTGTCTAATATAGACCCCTACTAAACATAGGCATATTTTCTATACTGTACATCTAATCCATGAGATAATCTAATCCTTAATTTACTGAAAGTTTGAGCTATTTTTTAGCACAACCAAATCTTGAACTTCTAGACTAAAACATATTGTATTCAGAAGAAATTACCTAATGACACAGTACTGGTCTAGGTCTCAGGTCTACTATGTCTTGATATTAGTTTCTATCTCCAAAAGATATAAACACACTAACACTATGGGAAAACTCATCTCTGGAAATTATGCATATTTAACAGGAATTGTTGACTAATTGAAATAATTACACAATTTAAAATGTGACCTGAAAGGATAAATGATAGACAAAGCTAATGATATCTGGTAATCTGCTAGCCTTAGAATCATCTACTATAGCTACTACTTTATTGAAAATGGTACCTAACAAATTTGTATAGAATGATACTACAAAAAGTTGGGAAAGATAGCAAGACAGTAAGATTTTAAAATCACTTGAAAAATTCTATAAAACTAATGCATCAGAGACTTTATATACTTTATATACCATGTGTCTGTTTTTAAAATTTGTTTTGTGAATAATTTATCAAGTTGCATATTTCCAGATCAGTTAAGCGTTTGCACTAAAAATGATAGGTATATAATATTCCAAAAAATAAACATATTAATATCATCATTGGCAATGAAGTCTAGTGATGGTGGAGGGTTGAATCCCATGTTTAGTAATGCATATAATTCTGTGATGAATATCACTGAATTGAAAACATTGACCATAATCCATATTATCATTCTAGAAAACTTGAAAAATTCATAAATTTTCTGATAGTTACAAAGTATAAATAAAAATCCTTAAAAGGAATAAACCTGTTGATGATAAATCTGTTTATTATGTTACATCTATTTTAGCTTTATTCTCTTAGATATTTGATTGATACACTTAATGATCACAAATTCATAGTAGGACTTAATACTCTGGAACTGAATTTTATCTGTTACTCCTTGTTTCTGTTCCTATCTCAGCCTCTAGGTCTCTATCACACACATCTACACATATGATTTCTCCAATATAGGAGAACAAATACAATTCTTTATTGTCTTTTTAATGTTCTTGACATTTAAAGCCATTCTAATAGTAAATAATTTTAGTGTAATTTCTAAAACCATGCTATATATTTTTTTCTGAATAACACTTCATTGTATATTCTTACTTATAGAAAATGCATTAGAATTGTGTTTTGTTTTGAGATTTCTCTAGGTTTCTTAGCTTGGCTCCTGAAGTGGCCACTGCCCTTGGTTACTAGGACTCTAGCTAGCAGAGGAAGCCAGTGCGAGGAACATAGAGAGCAGTCGGGCAGCCCGGTGGACAGGTGTCCCCCTCGCCAGCCATCAAGCTCTATCTCTGAAAATCACAGCACACTGTCCACAGTACCACGACATGAGTACAAAGTAGGGGAAAACTATGCCCGTCTCACTCATGTTGGCAATTAATGAGCTCTAGAGGCAAATTGAAAGCTATATGTAGCTAACTGCAAACTTTTAGAAAGATTAACAGTATGTTAAATTACATAGGCTATAACAAATGGGGATTTCATTTTTTCATATTATAAATTTTCTATTTGGAGAAATTTATGTATAATTTTTCTGTGCTGCATTTTCTAGACTTATCAAATGTTAATACAAATGTTAATATAAAAATGTTATATAAATGTTAACAAAACGTTAATATGTTATAAAATATAAATACTTAAAATGTTCATAGTTACATATTCAACACTGTAAATAAATAGTCATTATTTTAATCAGTTGGGTTTTTGTTTTGAGACAGGTTGTCTCTACTTCAGGCTGGCCTTTAACTCACTATGTAGCCCATGCTGGCCTCAAACTCATGGCTATCCTCCTGCCTCAGCCTCCTGAGTTACAAATATACACAACCAATAATGTATTTTTAAAATCTGTATAAATTTTCTTCTTCAAAGTTTTCAATTAAAATATTTATTGGATTGCATTTGTCCTGTTTAAACATAAAAATGAAATGAATTTGATTGAAAACTCAGTTTAAGCCATTCCTAGTTAAAATTACTTTAAGTATTTCATTTGCTATATCAACAGTTAATATGATTTTTAATTCATTATATGTATTTGACTACTTAAAAGAATATTGTTATTTTATTGTTGTTATTTGTAAAATAATTCAAAAGTATAAATGTACATGGTCCATATTTCTACATTTGAATCAGTTTGGATAGTTTTTGGAGATATTGGCAGGAGGAAACCTTAAGATTATGTCTTAAAAAGTATAAACTACAATAATAAATTTTGTTAAAAAAACATATTTTACTCTGGTACTCAGTTTCAAAGCCAAGGTACTTGATGTTCAGGTAATTGTTTGCAGTAAGATATGAATAATGTTTCACATTAGTCAAAATGACACAGATCCTGATAGCTCAGTGGACTAAAGCGCTTGCTTAGGCAGAGCACAGCAGCAGGGTTCGATCCCCAGCATGCTGTGCTGGCCCTGCCCAAGGGGCACGCTGAGCATATTATGATTGAGCCTGGGTGTGGTGGTGCACGCCTGTAATTCCAGCATTTGGGAGTCTGAAAACAGGAGGATCCCAAGGAGTCTGATCTATGTAGTGAGACTCTGTAGACCCTGTTTTAAATACAGAAAAACAAAACGAAAACAAAATAAAACTTTAAAAAAACAGTGTTCATAGAGTTTATTCTGTAAAACACATGCATCAATGCCTTCTCCAGATGAGCCTTACACAGATAGAGGACAAGGTCCAAATTAACTAAGATCACCTAATATTTAATAGATTGCTTGTGTGTGCATGCAGATGAGCCCAAAATAGAAGCCTGTTGCAGGTGTACTGAATAACTTGAGTAATGTGTTGTATTTGTTGAAATATGAAAGGCAGAAAAGTAACATTCTTCTCATAAAGAACACAGCTATTACACTATGAAAACTGAAATTCTGACAGTTTCTCCAGTGTTTCATAGACAAGGTGCTCGGTTTAGAGGAACGGACCTTTCTGTAGCTCAGCAAACAACCTCCCGTAGACTGCAACAAGGGAGCTGAGGTGCAAGCACACATAAATGACCTACCATAGTCCAGATAAGGGCGTGAGTATGAAAGTGACAGCCACAATTACTAATGTGACTTAATTAGCCCATGGAAATGCAGCTGATTCACACTGGAAAGGATGCGATTTCCCAAGATTAACATTTGACATATTAAATAATAATCTACCTTTAAGCCTTAGAAAATCAATTGAAAGCTATTATACCTAGAAAATAAGATTTGCTAAAGTACCCAGATACAAAGTCAAAGACCAAAAATCAATATTTATGTGATTTTTTTCAGGGCCAGGGAGATGGCTCAGTGGAATAAGTGCTTCACTGGCAAGTGCAAGGGTCTGAGTTCAATCCCTGGTTCCACCAAAATAAAATAAGAAATATGTCATTTTTTCACCTTGAGGTTTTGGTTAAAAATATCAATTTTAGATGAAATTTCAAATAGGGTCTTAATCATGTGCAGTTCTACTATTTTATTTCAGTATTTCTAAAACAAGGGTGAAGTTCTAATTATGAAAAGGTCTTATAAAATTATAAATCTAGTACTTCAAAACAAATTTAAGGGGATTCTTAAAAATGTAACTGCTCAAAAAGATACTGTTCTTCAAATTAATTTGAAAAAATACTTAGTGTTGGTAGATTAATGTCTGTAAAAGGAAATGAGAGAGGGATATTTAAGCCATTATCAGTTAACCATATTGCCACTTAGACTATTCATAATGCTAGGATGGTCACTCAGCAGTGAAAAAAAAATATAGCTTAAGTGATAAATGAATATTGGCTGTGAATTGCAATATCATTTTATTAATTATATTATTAAAAGAATTTTAAAAAATAAATTTTCCTAAAAATATAACATAAAATGTACCAATAAGGGCCGGCCAAATAGCTCACTGGACTACAGGCTCAGGGGCCGAGATTTGATACCTGGGCCTGCCATGCTGGCCTCACCCCTGGGGTGCACTCAGTGACAATTGAGACTGGGCGTGGTGGCATGCACCTGTAATCCCAGCACTTGAGAGGCTGTAAACAAGAGAATCACTATGAGTCTTATCTAACATTAACACTCTGAACACCCTGTAGACTCTTCCCTAAAATGCATAACAAAAGTACTAGTAAATGTAATTAATTAAAACATACAAAATTTTTTTTCCCAATCTAATTTTAAAAAATAATAAATATAATTCCCAGTTTTAATCACAAGATAGGTTTTTGTTTTACTTTTAGCCGTGTGAAAATCTATGTTGCTAATCCAGTCTTGTCAGTTCCCTCCCCCTTTTTAATCTCCTTACCACTCCTTTGCTCTTTACCAGTTATTACTGTTTAAGTTCCTGAAGTAGAGGGAGCAGGAACTGATACCCACAGGGAGGAAGTGATTGTCCCAAGGCAGGGAAGGGTAGCGCCTCTTTCAGTGCCATAGCCTGGTGCACCGCGGCCATAGCAGTTCAGCTGCTGACCACATCAAAGCACTGCCACTACTTTCCTCACAGATACTGCTAGGAAAATGGCTCTCCCTGGGACACCTTTACTGTTATCTGCACCCTCTGCTTTCTCCTTTCAGTCCTCACAACACATTAGTCTTGAGAAAAAAGGAAACCCTTGCGGCGATGCAGCAATCTTGGCAAAAATTAACTATCTATTTTATTTTTGCATTAACTGTTTCTCAAATATTTTGCTTCTTTAATTGGGTGATTTTCACTCCTCTTGTTACTGAGAATTTTTATGTATTTTTTTCTGCTTATGGATGAATTTTTATAAATGGTTCTTCATTGGTTATAAACATTACATATGTCCTTTCTTTATAATATACACCAAATTAAAATAATGTGATAATTAGGGGTTGTTTACTAAATTAGTAGCTATCACAATCCATACATATATATTTTTAATTGCAAAACCTTTCTTTTCCAGAGATAAGAAAGATTTTTTTTTGCTATATCTTAAAATAGTGCAGTCTTTCATTTTATATTTATGAGTGTTTCTGTTTTGTTAAAATACAATGTAGGACATAATTTATTGAGTACTTTATTAACTTTGCCCCCATTGTAACATTTGTTTTATGTCATGTTTAAATTAGGTAACATCTTAGTCACTTTTTTTGTTCTTGACACAAATTACTCGACACCTGAAGTTAAAGTAGAAAAGGATCATTTGACTCACAGTCTGTAAGCTTTCAGTCCACCATCCGCTGGCTCCCCGGCAGGGTGGCTTGGCCAACAAGCACTGCAGAGGAAAAGCAGTTCAAGGCAGGCAGAAGGCAGCAAAGCAACAAGCGGCAGGGCAAGCCTCTGTCTGTCCCTTATACTGTATCCAGGCTGCCAGGAATATGCCATAGCAAACCCATCAGGGGAATGACTTAGAAATCACCCAACCTTAATCCGAGCTTTGCACTGTGAATCAATCGCACATCCTATATTCAGTCACCTTTGCATAAGGCTCTTATCTGACTGCTTGAGGTGTAGCCAGGGGCATCTGGACACGAGCCATAACATGTAAGTTGGAGATGTTGGCAAATATTATTTTGATCCTGAAGAAAATTATTGTTATATACAACAGATACTTGTTCCCTTACATTTGTACATTATGTAATGCATAATTGAGTAAGTTTTCTGATTTGTAGCTTTTGAAAATTGGTTGACTTACTATTTTTAGCCTGAAGGTATTTTACACGAATATTTAGAATTGGTTTGTCAGTTTTTGCAAAAAAATCCACCTCAAATTTCAAGTACAATTGCATAGAATTTTTAGTTTAATTTGGTGGTTGTAGTTTTATCTTTTTTAAAGATTTTATGTATTTGGTATAAGTTCAATACACAGCTTGGAATCAGTGATCCTCCTGTCTCAGCCTCCTCAGAGCTGGGATTACAGAGCTGGGATTACAGACCTGCACCACCAAACCTGGTCTCAGGGGCTGGTTCACTGTGCGTGGGGGTGGGGCCTGCGCAGCATGTGGTGCTCAGGATCGAACCCTGGTCCCTGCACTTGCCTAAGCAGGCACTTAGTCTAATGAGTTATGTTGCTGGCCCTGTATCCTTATCTTTACATAAAAAAGGTAAAGAAGGGGCTACCCATTAATTGCAACAGTATTTATTTATTTATTTATTTATTTGGTACAGGTCTCATTATGCAGCTTGGACCCCTAGTAATTCTCCTGTCTCACTTCTTCAGTGCTAGGATTGCAGGCATGTACCACCATGCTTGGTTTCGGGGCCTGGCCCGGCCTGCAGTACTGGGGATCAAGGTCCTTGTGCTTGCCGGGCAGGTTCTCAGACTGACAACCTAGCTCCCCAGCCCATTCTGAACAGTTGTTAATGTTCATTAGTTTTTACACAGATTTCCCTTTCAGAGTCATGAACAGGCTGAGCACAGTGCTACGTTCTTGTAATTCTAGCAGTTTCTGATAATGATGTGGGAGGACCGCCGTTTTGAGGTTGCCATGGAAAACTTATCAGTACTCATCTCTATATTTCAAAAATATATTTATTTCCTTAGAAAAGGATTGGGGATATAGTTTTGTGAAAGAAGACCTCTGGGTTTAATTTTCCAGTTTTACACACACACACACACACACACACACACACACACACCATATAAAGTTCTGTAGTGTTTTTAATCTTTCTATCCACTAACGCGACATATTTGTTGCAGTAGAATTTGCTGAGTATTTGTTTCTGCAGTACAAAATGAGTAAGCAGTTCACAGTTTCAGTTTGGCTGTATTGTCAAGATTTATGTAATTTTTCTGTTGCATACTTTGTGTTTCCCCTGGGGAATAAAAGTATACGGTGATTTTTGAAATGACTTTCAAACCCTCTGACCAGGATTGTAAATCCCATAGCTGCTCAGGTTCAGTGAATGAAAGCAAATTATATGTCTACAATTAATAAACGCATCACAGGGACATTATCCTCCTACCCTGTGCCTGGAACTTAGGTAAATCGAAGCAGTAACATCAAGAGTGATGAGAGGAGAAATAAGCTAAATTAATAAAGGTAAATGTTCAGCATTTTATTATTTCTCTTGAATATTCTGTGGGAGATTTTTCTTTTGCTGCCCCCCATATTTCTGATAGGAAGATATTTTGTTATTCTTTTACAAGAATAAACTTTATGTACTTTTGGTCCTCTGTACGTTATTTTTCTGCAGAATTACTTTATGTTTTAGCTGGATATTTAACATGATTTCTTTCTGATTATTTTTTAAATAACATCTTAACTAAATGCTTTTAAAAGCATAACACTAAAATTCTTCAGAAATATTATTCTAACTGCAACATAAAAGTTTAGAGATATAGAACTGTTTATTAAATTTGAAGAGTTATAAATTTTCTTCATGGTTTTTCAGAATTGCCTATGTATTTACAAACACACCATTGTATCATTTTATTGACTTCAATGAAATGTTTACTTTTAAATCAGGCTTTAAATAGTGCATCCAACTTATACATTTCTTGGTAGATAATTTAAGCTAAAATAATAATTGCTATGTATCCATAACTTGTTACTTAATTTTGTTATAAGTTGAAAATATGGAAGTTCAAAATCTCCTCCCCAGTATGACTTTAGACATTTTGTTGGTGTCTCTGGTGTGAACATAAATTGTGTAAAAGATCTGTGAAAATATCACCCACATACAGTAGAATATATTTATCTGAACTATGGAATTTCTGTACTACATTTACAGTAATACAACCATCAGCATTATAATTTTTAGAATATTTTATCATTCATACATATTATCAATCACTTTTACTTACTGTAATATACTCCTTTACCTATCGACAACTGCTATTTTGCTTTTACTGGGCACAACCCACTTGGGCCCCCCTTCTGTATTTCTCTTAGACAGCAGCTTTCTTTCCCCCGATAAATATTCTGTTCTTTAAAAAAATTACTTTTACTGAACATTCCTTTTCTGCACACTAAATATGGTGAAAATCGTACAATATGTAGTTTAGGTATGGCTTCTTTCTGTCAGTACAATGTTTTCAGAGTTCCATAAAGTTGTAGTATGAACTAGTACATGACATTTTCGTGGGCAATATTCCACCATATCGACGTATCTGCCACACTTTGTTTATCTATATGTTAATTGATGTGTATTGCCTCCCCCACCAATTTAAACTTGGCTCTTATGATGATTTTGATGGACATCTATTTTAGAACTTTAAATGATTTTTTTATTTCTCCTGGTATACACACAGGAGTGAATTACTGAGTCATATATTGTTTGTGCTTAACTTATTTTTGTGTGTGTGTCTGTGTATGTGTGTGTGTGTGTGTGTGTGCCTGTGTGTATGTGTGCATGTGTTACTAAGGATTGAACCCAGTTACTTTGCACTAAGCTATATTCACAGCCTTTTTAGGTTTTTAAGACAGGTTCTTGCTAAGTCACTAAGTTGCCCAGCCTATATTCAAACTTGTGATTCTCCTGCCTCAAATCCAGAGTGCTGAGATATGTGTGTAGCGTCAATATCCAAGTTTTCACTTTTTTCAAAGTATCTACATCATTTAACATTTCCAACAGCAAGGTGAAAGCGACTTGCATTTCTTTACATACTTTTTAAATATTAATGATGCGGATATTTCATTTATTTATTTATTATAATTCTCAAAGTAATAGAGCAGAAGTGTATCACATTTTGGTTTTACTTTTAACTGCTGTGATGGCTAATGATGCTCAATATATTTGCAAGCATTTTCTTTATATTTGTGTATCTTCTTTCTAGAAAAGTATATTTAGATCTTTACCCCATTTAAAGTATTACTTATTTTTTAATATGCATTTTAAAAGTTATAAAAGTATTCTAGACATGTCATGATTTGATTTACAAATTTATCTCTTATTTTATAGGCTGTCTTTGAAGTGCACAAATTTTTATTTTATTTTTTAAAGAATACAAAATGGTAATTGAAAACAAAAAGACAGCAACATTAGAAATAATACAAAAGGGCTGGACAGATAGCTTAGCAGATTAAAATACTTGCTTAGGCACACATAGGGGCTAGGAGTTCAATCCCCAGCCTGCTGTGCTGGCTCTACACCACCTTCTCCCCATTCCCAGGGCACCCTGAGACAGTGATTGAGACTGGGAGTGGTGGCATGTACCTGTAATCCCAGACCTTGGGAGGCTGAAAACAGGAGGATCACTACAAGGGCAATCTGTATAGTGAGACCCTCTAGACCCTGTACTAAATACATATTTTTAAAAGGAAATGATGCAAAATTTCACTAAATGAAGTTATAGGAATCACATGATTTTTTAAACTAAATTCCAAATCAGTCATATTTTCCATTTTGCATATTTTTTCACATTTAAAAACATATTAGTTAGATGTAACTGGATTTACATAGTGAATTTCTCAGATACTTAAAAGATGCAAAAGAAGCTAGTTAGTCTTCTAGGTTATAATATGATTATGGAGAGGAATAATGTCTTAGTTTTATTTAGGATGAAATGGGCCTTATTTAATCATTTATTTCTAAATACTATTGCAAAAGTTTTTAACAGACTCAGAAATGATAAATGAACAAAGACAATACTGTAAGTGTTCGATACTTAGGAGCTCCACAAAGGGAGCTACATGACTTGAGTCAAAATATTAAGTAATATGTCTGATTTTAAAAATACCTGGTTGCTATCTGCAGCTTCTTACATCATCATCAAAATTTGAAGTCCATATTTTGTAGAGTGAGAATGATAGTTTTACATTCCCCTAATATATATTAGTTTTAGTACTCAGTTTTTAAGAAGCTTAATTCAAACATCGTGTTTTGGATTTTGTAATTATTTATTGGTTCCCTAGAAGGGTTAATACCACTGCTTTCATTATACTATAGAGATGGGAACCATTTCACGAACTGCACTTGAATGCTAAAAATAAATTTGCATCACTACAAAGTCTTTTATCTTCTAAGTTCCCCTGACATCATAGAACCAGGTTTATCAGGTGGTTTGCAATGCAACTAATTATATGGCAGAGGGCATTTGGGAAACAGTTTGCCTGAGATAGCACGACACATCTGGAATGCAGATTGGTCAATGATATGCACTCCATAACAGTTAAAACTTAACAGATATAAATTTAAAAACAGATAATTTGTCCTCACCCTAAATTGTTCTATGTATGTTTCTCTCAAATCTTACATCTTAGTAAATAATCTTATCTTTTTATTTCATTATGAAAGTTTTAAAGTTGTCCTTCTAGCTCTGAATTTTCTTTCACAGCTTCAAGCAGCTTTTGATAAATACAATTTTATCTCAGGAAGCTTTCTATTTCCACTGAGACTATTAATTGGAGACTTGTAGAATCCTGCAGAATGCTGGATGGATCCCACATTTTATTTTCAAGTATTGAGAAAGTTTGATAGATGGAGAAATGCGCACATTTTATGCATTTTTAAAAGAAAGATATGTAAGGCATATAACATTTGGGTTTGAGAGTAGGCCATATATACATATATACATATTATATATATATTATATATAATATATACATATATACATATTATATATATATTATATATATATTTAGCTGTGGTAATTTTTCTATATTTTAGGAAAATGTTCTCTTATAAAAAATTTGTATGAGATGAAATATTTTATATTTCTAAGAATGCAATTAATTTTCAGACTGTCATTTATTCATAAGCAACATATTTATATTCCTATTGATCTAATCACTACAAAGTACAGGTAAATAGGGTAGAATCAAGAGAGAAAAATGTCACATCTAACCTACATATGTCATATGTAGATTTTAGACACTTTTTTTACCACAAAATACTGTAAAGCATAATTCAATCTATACCATTAGAGGCTTTGCCTGGAAAGCTAGAAAATATGTAAATGACTAAGATCTATATACAGCATATCTGCTATGTATTATTTGCATTAAGTTATAAATGTAAAAAATAAAATTATATTTTAAGTTCACTCTCAAATGCATTTAGTTATTAATATTAAAAACACACCAAAATAATTTTAATACACTTACCTTTACATCCTGCACATTAGCTTTTCATATATAGAAAAAAATATTTAGAGCACATCAACAGTAATCAGATGGTAGCCTACAGGTCAAATCCAACTCAGTGTTTGTTAATGTGCTCCCTGTGGAGTAAAAATGACCTTATGATTTTAAATTTCATTACAAAGTTTAAAAAAATGAAAAAGAGCTGCAGATAGTTATTTTTTGAAGGGTAAGTATATAAAAGGGAAAATGGAATGACTCTAAGATGGGGAATACTGTTAAACAATATATCAGCCTGGTGATGCCATTCATTAGCAGTTATTAAAACCATGTTGTAATGCGTACCTTGGGTGGGACAGGAAGACCCGCTGCCTCTATCATCTTTCATCGTGGAAACTACACACACTATCTAATCATGTATAAAAACCTGGCTACATTCTATTAGGGGAGCGTAGTTTAACTCTGCTGGAAGTCCTAGAGAAGAAGAGTCTGAGGAGTTCTCCTCCTCAAGAAAAGCCCAGTAAGCCCAATACTGACATGATGACACCCACTGGGTGAGACAGTGAGGCCCGGACAGGTATTGGTGAAGAGCAATAAAAGACAAGTGAAGCAGTGACTTTAGTTCATGACGGGTGTTGGCTCATTTTCCAAAAAAATACCCTATTGGAGGAACATAATAATCATAAGAAAAATGTTGCAGTTAGAATAAGGGAACTCTGTTCTAAATGCTGAATATTTTTTTAAATATAAAACAATTTTAAAATCCATTCAATTAGGGATAATTTCAAAAGTAACAACATGGCAGACAGAAAATATACTGAGCTCACAAAACATAAAATATTAAAAGCTGTTGCCTTTTATTAGACGTGGACTTGTATCTGAGTTAGAGTTCTCAATTTCTACATTTATTTCTTATTTTATATAGAGATAAATTTTGGTGAAAAATAAACTTCAAAGCTCAGAAGGTTGGCAATGTTTATGTAGAAAAAAATTCTGCTGGTTCTTTTCTCAATTAGGATTTTAGTCAATTTAATCTTTTTTTCTTTTTAACTTCAGTAACCATAGTATATGTCTAAGTACTAAAAACCAAAGACAAGATAGTATAGTTTGAATATCCATCCTTTCCACCACAGAGTGTGCTGTTTCCTTTCCCACCACCAACCGCACTCCTTGAAAAATAGCAGCAAGGAAAATATTTATCACAATTAAATTGTAAGTGTAACTCCAGGCTAGCCTAATATCTTAGCAGTAGTGTATAATATTTTTAAAGTATTATGATCCAAAAATCTGCCTTAACTATAGAGAGCAATGTTCAAAGAATGAAATAGAAACAAATTCTGCAGGGGATTAATTAAGAGGCCCTTTTTTTTAATACAGTTCAGTGCTCAGTAACTGGAAAAATAGTTTGAAACTGCTAGAAGTACAACTTAGAAAACTGTGACTTGGAGATACACTCGTTCTGTGCATAGCATTTTATTATATTATTTAACACAATAAAATAGAACCTTCCACAGAGAGCTTTGTGCCATACAGCAGTAACCAAATCTGCAATTTTAACTAAGTAGTAAAATGAAGATGCTACTTGTAATTTTGAACAAAATGTAGACCTAAACATAATATTTAATCTTACAGTAAATTGATCCTTTTTGTAAAATGAATTAAAGCAATTCTTTGACCAAAAAAGGAGTTACATAGCCTGAAATGATACAAATTAAAATGTTATGACATATCTCTAGCATATTCTTTTCTATTTCCCTTGATTATTTAAATTTAAGAAAAGATTTCATACATTAGGCAATTAATATAATTTTGTGACAGTAAGATAAACTCCATTCAGCATACAGGATTTCAATTTCATTAAAAGTTTTATTGGAAGGGCCGGCCAGATAGCTCAGCAGACTAAAGTGCCTGCTTCAGCAAAGCACAGCTGCCGGGGTTCGATTGCAGGCATGCCATGCCAGCCCTGCCCCTGCAGTGCACGGAAGAGGCCATTGGGACAGGGAGTGGTAGCACTCACCTGTAATCCCAGTGCTTGGGAAGCTGAAAACAGGAGAATCACTACAAGTCCAATGTACATAGCAAGACCCTGTAGACTCTGTAATAAATAACAAAAAAAAAGCTTTTATTGGGTTTGTGTTTAGAAATGTATTTAAAAAGATAATTATTTTTACTAAGAAGTGATAATTTTTACAATGCATAGAATTGTTAATTTTGTTTAAAATTTCTTCATTTTTACTTTGACAAAATTATATGGTTATCACAAGATGTGTGGTCTCATCAATTCATCAATCTATGGTGCTTACTGAAGGCAAGAAAGCTAATTGGTAAAAATATTTTCTTTTTTTTTTTGGCAACAGTTAATTTTTTATTTTTTTTATTTTTTTTCTACAGTTTTATTGATAAACATATAGCAATGAGACAGTTTCAAATCAAATCGGAAGTACAGTTTCAACAAATAATACACTGCATATATTCTTCTTAGTGGTTAATTGCTGTACAAGATGCGGACTTGTGATCCTATTTACAAACACCATTAGAACAAATCATTCCAGTCATTAAGACAATGCAACTATATATCTACCCCAATCACTTTGAATACACAGATACAGAATGGACATTCATCGGTGTACCCCATTTTTCCTAAGTTCCGTTACTGAATATTATAGCTGTGTAAACTCAGCAAAATATTCTAAAAGAGTCCAGTAGCCCATAATAGCATTGGGTCTTCTGTTTAACTGGCAATGTCAGAAATTATTGACCTGAGTCCCCCACAGCTTAACTTAACAGCATGGCTTTATTTCTTATATTTCGTCTTCATACTTTTCTACTGGATGGTTAAGACCAAGGTAAAGCAGGACCTGTGCAACAAGAGTTGTAGCTTTTTGGTCTGAGAAGGTCAATGAAATGCCCTCAGGATTTGTCCTGAGATCCTGTACCTCAGATTGTAGAACCTTTATCAGTGCAGCCATGTGGATGAGTCACGACCATTGCTTGGCCAATGTGCTCTCTGTGAAAGCCTGAGAGAGTGTCTTCTCCCCATGTGACTCTCCTTAGGCCCACTCTATGTCATCGATCACTTTCCTCTTTGGCCCCATAATCTTCTTGATCAGAAAATTTGGGACACTACCGAGGTACATGACGTTACAGTACAAGTTCTCATATGTCCTGAGTCTTAATTGACCTTAGAAGGCTAGGGCCAAAAAGTTGGCTTTCCTTGTAGCCCTCCTTTTTCTCTAATTTTGGTCTGCAAACTTAGGTTGTTACCCATCCAGAGAAAAGCGGTAAAAATATTTTCAAGGAAATGTTTGAATCTTGAGCTATTGAAACACAGCTAACATGTTGCCATTAAACTTCTAATCTTCTGTCCATGCTGAAAGCAATCCCAAATTTAAAGTTCTAAGTCATGGAGTTAGATATATTAGAACACTCAAATATATTTGAAAACTAGCGGCGCCCGGGGAGATTTCTTGGTAGAATAAGCGCTTCCCTGGCAAGCGCAAGGGCTTAAGTTCAATTCCTGGTTCTGAAAAAAAAAAAAAAAAGATATATTTGAAAACTATATGGAGCATATATTTGAAAATTTCCTTCTGTTATTTCTATAAGATTTGAAACTCATCTATGGAATTAAGTAAGAAGAAAACCCAGAATGCCTTTGTGTAATACATAACGCTACACAGAAGTGTTAATTCTATAGCCTAGAGTTCATATAAGAGTAAATAAAATTATACATTGCCTAAAGTGTGTAATCATTTTCAATGTATGTGCCATACAAACATCATTACTATCCTCATTAGATCTGCTTTATTTTTATACCTGATAAATCCACTTGTATAACTATTAATAGTAGTTATAACAAATAACTACTATTATGTTTTTGGAATAATTTATGCTATGAAATTAGTAACCATGATTTTGAAAATTATAATATAGTAACATTTGTTTTTGTATTTTAGTGAGTCTCTTAGCAACATCAAGTTGGAAAATTTTCTATTAATTTTCAAGTGGCTTTTACACTTGATTCCTGTGTTGTATAATTCAAACATAATTTTCAAAGTGTCATAATTTTAATCAACTTTAATAAATACTTAAAATCTTGGAGAGTAATGATAGAAGTTCATAATAGTTTATTGTTACTGGCTATTAGATCTTTCTTAGAGTACTCAAAATGCATTGGATCTGAGCATACATAACATCTACTAGCATACTTATTTTACTGAGTAAATATTCATTATGCCAAAAGAGGAAATTTCTTGCAGTAACTCAATGCGTACTATGAAGCAAACAGTCAATAAATGATTACTGAATAATTTGAATTAGATAACTCTTATTCTTTTTGTTCTATTATAACAATATACCTAAGACTAGATGATTTTTAAACAATAAAAATTTATTTCTTACATATCTGGAAGCTTCTCAGATGCAGTTAGGCATGTTTGGTGCTGGTGAAGACTTGATCCTCATAGATGCTGCCATCTTAGCTTTCCTCAGACGGTGAAAGGAACAGAAAAGAGGATGAGTGCTCAAGAGAAAGAAGCGCACAAGACAAAGAAGGCCTGAGTTCATTTCCCTCATACCCTCTCTAAGGTACTCTCTGAGTGTTCCTGAGTGTGGCGCTCTTGGGATCGAATCACTTTCCCCAAACCTCACTTCTTCATAGCGTCATAGTGGCAGCTGCTTCAGTTCATGGATTTGGAAGAATCTTTAGAACATAGCACCCAAATCTTGGACTTCACGTTTCATATCCTCCTCCCATAAAAAGTACATTCATTTAACTCAGGCTCTCCCAAAGTCTTGGCTTGCTTCAGTCACAACTGCAAGGTCTGAGTTACAGAGTTTCACATAAAGCAAACAGAGGTGAGACTTTCAGTATGAATCATCCTGTGGAAATTTGATTCCTATATATTTTCCAGTGAAATCAGGCCAAGTATATGATTGCTTATAGAAAAGGAATCTAGAAGTTCCCCTTGCAATGAGGGGAAAACAGAAAAGAAGAAAGGAGTAACATTTCAAATGAGTTCCAAACTGAAGGCACCCACTGTATATATATGCACAACACTGGGACAGGGTTGGAACCTCAAGCATCTGGACAACTCTGCCCTTTGGCCTCATTCAGTGTGGTTCAGGTTTCATTTTGCCTACATTCTAGCTGCATTTCTGAGGCCTTCCTCAGTTGTTACGTATGGTACTGGCTCCACAGTGCCTGGAGGTCCCGAGGTGGGCCTAATCCCATAGCTTCACGGGGCACTGCCACAGTGGGGTCTCTCTGTTGTGCTCCAGATCTGTGGTAGTTCTCTGCCTGAGCCTGATCCTTTCCACAGCATCTTTTGAAATTTAGGTGAAAGTAGCTAAGCTTCAAGGTTTGTGCAAATTCTGTGCCTGCTTTGAGTACTATGTGGCGCCTCTGTAGCTTTACCCCTTATTCCTTTGCAGCTGCAGCCTGAGCTATTCTGGAGCAGTTAGAGTCACATCAGGCAGAGTTGTTGGGTACTGCAGTAGGAAGGGGGAAGCCGACTCTAAGATGGTTCTGGTCAGTGAGTCTGCAGTTTGAGCTGGTGCGCTGGACCTTCACTCAGCAAAGCTTTCTGTGAGGGTGCTGGCACTCTGGGTCTGTGAAGGCTGGCTGCCTCCCAAATGCTTTTGTGCTGTAACTCCATGTCTTGATGAATACATCATCCTGCTTCGCTCTCCACACAACTTCCTTTCAGAAGTTTTCCTGGCCATAAGCACAGTATCATCTCCAAAATAGTTGTTTAACATTTTTTAATGGCTAGATTATTTTCCAGTGTTTAAATTCTTATTTGTTGATTGAATTTGTCTTCAATTCATTATTTTCCTGCATTTTACAAGTCAAGAAAAGCCACACAGCTCTCCATATGATTTTGCTGAGGGAGGCCTTCAGACTAACATCTTGTCGCTATTAAGTTCTTTCTTCCACAAAATATTTGATCACAATATAAGTTAGCTAAGATCTTGGTCATTTTTTAAAAAAAATAATGTATTTGGTATTTCTTTAAACAAAGATAACATTCCCTCCAATTCTGAATAATGTATTCCTTATTTCTACCTCATAAAAATGGTCGTTGCTGTCTATGTTTTTCTCAGCCTTTTGAGCTTGTCTGCATAGAGACTGTCTAAAAAGGACGCACACTTGCCCACTTCTTTTTAGTCCTTTGGAATTTTATGCACTACCTTTAGTGTCCTATTTAAGGTAATATTGATTTCTCCAGCAGCCAGTTGAAAATGGTTTCAGCAACATCTCCTCATGTAATTCTAACAGTGCCTCCTTAATTTTAGGTATTTGGTATGGCAGTACCACACAGCTCTGAGACCAATTTCTGTCTTTTCCACTTGTGTTACTACAAAAAAAAAAAAAAAATCCTGAGGCTAAATAGTTTACAAGCAACAGAAAGGTATCATAATCCAGGAGAGCAGCGTGTCCTCGGTCAGTGTGGTGGCAGGCTTTGTGGCTGAGCAACGTCCATTCCTCAGAGATGCAGCGTCCAGGCGTGACTGAGCACAGAGTGCACAGACAGCAGGGAAGGAGACAGATGCCTCGTCTTCACGCGGCAGAAAAGTGAAAGGCAAGAGCGCCTAAGCAAGATGCTTCCAGCCATTTCACAAAGCACAAATCTATTTATGAAACTGGAATCCTCATTAATCTCTTTTGAAATGTCACAGGGCTTAACACAATAAACCACAAGGAAGACGTGGGGCAATTACAGAGCAGTAGCTGCTATATTGAACTATTCATCATTTCAGGCTCTCTTTTAGTGCAATTAAAGTATTAGAGTTTAACACATACAATACACAAAATTTTATGTGTATCTCATCTGTTGTATAGAAGTCTTAAATAATGATGGATGGAGATATTTTTCTTTCATGTATAAGGAAAGAATTTCTACAGTATATTGTCCTCCTAAAATGCACCATTGAGTTACATCATATCACTTGCACAAACTAAAATCTTATATTTGAGAATTTTTTTTCATTGATAATAAAGCATAGCAAAAATTTTGAAACATTAGAAATAACATCTATATTTAATTTCTACTAAAAATATTACTCAGAGATATTTGGGCCAAGGGGATGTCAAATTAAATGTTCTAAAATTCCTGGAGTTATTTTGAGATAAATTTCTACCAGAGAGCCCATATCACAAAAATAGTGGGAAAAGTATTAGAAAAGTATTGAGGAGGGAAATTATGATTGAGTAATAATACAAAATTCAAAACCATATTTCTCTTCATATTTACATTTTATCATTACTGTAGATACTTCACCATTTTGATCTGTTTGCATCAAATCATAGTGAATGCAATTTCATTCCTCTATAATAAATCTTATTAAGTAAAAGCAGATAAAATTTCATGGAGACTCAAAATACACTTCTATGTGCATTGATGGCTTGGAGTTTCTGATGGAAATTTGTTTTAAACAGGTTCCAGTAATCCAATTTCATTTTGACAAGTTACTGCTAAATGTCACTCAAGGGTATTTCAAAATATCTTTTCAACTTCAGGAATAACATTTTAAAGTAAAAACAGACTAATATATTACATTGATGTCAAAGCCATTCGTTCTGAGTTTGAGAAGGCTGCCGTACAGAGAAGATAGATAACCTGCAGAGCCAACCAGAAGACAGAGGTTGGAAAACTGAAAAAGTTCCTTCATGATGTGACTAAATTTAAGTATTTTTAAATATTACTTTTCAAAACAACGCTTCATGAACTGTAATTTTTGAAGTGGAGGAGAGTCTTAAATATGAGGTTATATAATCTTTTATAGTGAAGTGTTTTGGTTTACAGATCTGACTCTCTAGCCCAAATGGTTTGTGATTAGACCTTTATGCAGTCATCAACACATGATGAAACTTCAGTGTTACCAGACAAGACTGGATAAATAATAACAAACAATTTTCTATTAGTGATGACAGAAGACAGAGTTTACTGTCTATAGAAGATGTAAAATGGTTAAATTAAAGGATGAACAAGCATATACTTATTATTTATTTTTAAAAAAGCTTTCTAGAGAATATCTTTAACATAACTTAAATCTTTGTAACATGTCAAATTTAAGAAAAATAATTTTAAACATAGAATGGAAGAAGCATTACAAAATTTGGAGATATTTAAGAACACTTATTTGAATAAGATTAAAATATTCAGCAGAATCCTTAAAACGTAATGAGGAAAACTAGATTAAATTGACTGATAACAATTTCTTTAATATGTTTCTCAATATTTGTATCATGAAGTAAACAAACAAAATTTAAGCTCTGCAATAACAATTTTCAATTTCAAATTGAGAATATTTTACAGTTCACAGGTTTATATATAATGCACATAATAATGAATAGAAAATAGATTTACTAGTCGCTATTTCCAAAGATAAAGAAAAATGTATATTTTAAAAATAATATGTCAGAGAAAGAATTTTTATTGCTACTTATTTGTTGTATATAAGGTTTGCCTTCGTCTTAGGGAGTGGATACATGTACTTAACATTTCTTTTATTTTGGTTTTCTGTTGTTTTTTTTTTTTTATTTTATTTTTACCTGGAATCAAACTCAGGATCTTGCCCTTGCCAGACAGGTGCCATGGCACTGAGCTACATCCCCAGTCCTAATGTTTATTCCATTATTTTATTACTTGTCTTACTTCTTTCTCCATCTATGGATCCACTTCCCCTATTTTCTTTCTTTTTACTTCATGTTTGCCGCACATAATGTTTACACTCATTGTAAGTACTTGGTCTATGTACGTGACACATTGCAATCCTTTTTATGTCCCCTTCCATCCCCTTCTATCCTCCCCCCTCCATCTCTTTATGCCCTTCCCATCTGCAAAAGTTGTATGGCCCTTTTTCCATTTTTCTGTCTCTTATTTTGCTCTTTGCAGAGAATGAAAGAAAATAGTCAAGTTTAACAACCACATACATAATAACTGAGAGACAATGCTTTGTATGAGTTTGGATTTTCTTAGTATGCAGATAGTGGAATTCTCTTAAGGGGAGGAAAATGGGCATTTTTTAAATTTTATTTTTATTTTTTATTTTTTTGGCAGAACTGGGGATTGAACTCAGGCCCTTGCACTTGCCATGCAAGTGCTTATTCTACTGAGCTATCTCCCCAGTCCTTAAAATGGACATTTTTAGATGGCTATTGCTTGAAAGTTTAGAAACCTCTGCATTGCCTGTAGTGATTATTTGAGCCCCTCTCACTGCCACTCTGTGTGTTGTAGTGTCTGATATAAGATAGCTTTTAGAAGAATGACTCAAAGATAAGTTATTGATGTTTTCAAAATTTTATAACCTGGTAGATATCTGCAAATATAACAGACAAAGCATGAAACAGATAGCAGAGTTTCAAATGCCTCCTCAGACATTTCCCCATTGTGTTTCCAATTCAAATTCAGTCATACTGCAGGATAATGACTTCCCACCAGTTTCAAAGTCCAAGCACTTCATATCGTAGTCATGGGCAGTTTGTATCCAATTTGTTTACATTAGTCAAATTGTTAAGCAGATTGCCATCAGATAGCCCTGTGAAGTACTGTCCTAGTAGCCAGTTGCAGTGATTATCACAGATGTCACTTGCTAAGACCAAGTATCATGTTTTTTGTATATATGTTTGTTTTTGCAGCATAATAATCATTTTATGAAGGCTGATAAAATACATTTGCACTTTCTTCTAACAGATTGAAAATGGTCTATACTATAACTATCCCTCGCTGTTCTTTCTGGAATATAAATAGGGCATTATTCCCACAGTGAGATCATAGCTCAGAAGTGCTGTCACTTACTGATCTATTTACTCCACCTTTCTTATTTATCAGTGAACTGACACCCATAATTTGAATAAAACATTTGTATTTTAACATTTTTCCTGTGCATTTCTCAGTTTTTCAAAAGAATAACCTGATCTTTCTTTATATTCATCTTCAAAGGCAAAATGAGAAACTGTCCATAAATAATGAGACATTACTTATGATTAGATACATAAAAACCAGGAACTTGGTCAAATGTGTCAGACAATGCTGTACACAACCAATCAGTTCCTCTAATTACCTAGAGCTGTGTCCCTTGAACACCATCAGAAGTAAAGCTATTAGACTGGAATAAGTAAATGCGTCATGATTCCTGAAGCTAATACGTACTCAAAGAAGAAAAAAATCATATGGAGAATTTTAATAATTATTTTGCTCATAGCTTTAGAAGTTGTTTTTTCAGATTATGGCATGATTAAGTTTTGATAACTCGAAAATATTCATGTGTTTATATTAAAGTAAGGTAAATTTTACACAGTATTTACTTTTTTTTTTTCTTTCTGTATTTTACAGAAAGGTCTGCAGTGTATTTAGGGTCTCACTACTAGATCAGACTCACTGTGATTCTCCTGTTTACAACCTCCCAAGAGCTGGGACTACAGGTGAGTACAATCATGACCAGTCTCAATTTCCATCTCAGCGCGCCCTGGGGATCGGGTCAGAATGGCAGGCCAGAGGACCTAACCCCTGACCACTGTGCCTGCTTGCTTCAATTCGCTGAGCTATTTGACCGGCCCTAGTACCTGTTAACTTGATGATTTAAACCATTTAATTTTCTAAAATTTCTATTATTATGAAACATTAAAATATGAAAAGGCATATATTTAAATTTAAATAATCCTACTTGGATTATTTTTATTAAAAGCTACGAATTTCAATGTTTTTATACAAATATACCTGTATTCAACTTTTTAGTACAAATAATAATGTTTTTCATAGTATCTTTTCTGTTGCTAAAATAAAATATCACTCACTGGATATGTTATAAAGAAAAGAATGGGGGCCAGGGAAATGGCTTAGTGGAATAAGCGCTTTCCTGGCAAGCGCAAGAGCCTGAGTTCAATTCCCGGGTCTGCCAAAAAAAAAAAAAAAAAAAAAGAATGTTTCCGTTCATAGTTCTGTTTTACAGCCAAAAGCTCATACTGAATGAAAGCCTTTTTACTGTGCAAGTTGTGAACTGGCACTTGGCTTCACATGGTCAGAGACAGGAGGTGCAGAATAGATCTGACCCATGAGGCTTTGTAGATGATACACTCTCCAGACAACCCAGAAATCTACTTGAGTCCATTAATCATATGATTCAACTAATCTATTCATGAGGGATGGATCCTAATTACTATGAGTTTTGGGATTTTTTGTGGAACCAGGGATTGAACTCAGGCCCTTGCACTTGCCAGGGAAGCGCTTATTCTACTGAGCCATCTCCCCAGCCCCCCTAATTACTTTGTGAAGATCCCATCTTTTACTAAATAGAAAAGAGTGCTTTGGCTCACGGCTTCAGAGGTCTCCATCCAAGACCAGCCATACTGCATACCTGGGTCTTGGCCTGGTCTTCTGGGTAGGAACAGCTGAAAGAAGGGGGCAGGGCTAGCAGGGCAGCAGCAACAGGAAGTTAAGAAGAAACAAGAAAACACTGGGTCCACCCTGCCACTGGAGGGCGGAATTAATCATACCCAAGTAGCTCCTTCTGAGCACTAGGTTTTCTAATCATGGATCTGTAAAGGACGCTTACTTATTCAAACCATGATAGTTGGTTAAAAACACCAGTGCAGGAGCCTAGACACAACTGAGTGTGTCCAGTTCCTTGCTTTTGACAGTGATAAGTTGCCTTAAGGGTTATTCTCAAATCTATGCATTTTATGCATATTTATCAAAATGCATAAAAATAATATATCTATTTTATGTGTGTATCAAATCTAAATCATTAGTGCTATTTTATAAATATTATTTCTGTGAATTTTGACAGTTAATCTATGCACAACACCAAGAATTGCACTTTGAAAGTTGCAAGAATGAAAAAATATTACATTTCATTATTAAAATATAAAAACAAAAACAGAATAGAATATAAATTAATTGATGTACAAATACTTTATCTTTATTCTCGTCTCTCACAAATCTGTGAAATTATTCATTTTTCATTTCATTTTTATTTTTTGTATCAATAATAACATTGTCATGCATGTGATAAGGGGTTGATGAAATTATTGATGTATCAACAACATGAATATGATTAATCAATTTGACATGTGTTTATTTTTCATGAATATTCTGTTAGTCACATATGTACATTCTTTTTTTTTTTTTGGTCCATCACACTGATCCAATTTTGTGGTGTAGTGATCTCTTTTCCCTGATACTTAAGGTAGGAGCATTGGTTATTTTTTTTTTCAAAGTTTTATTGATAAACAGATAGCAATGAGACAGTTTCAAATCAAATCGGAAGTACAGTTTCAACAAATAATACACTGCATA
>NW_004524589.1:15014966-15020905 GCF_000260255.1 Octodon degus
CTGAGTCCCCCACAGCTCAACTTAACAGCACGGCTTTATTTCTTATATTTTGACTTCATACTTTTGTACTGGATGGTTAAGACCAAGGTAAAGCAGGACCTATGCAACAAGAGTTGTAGCTTTTTGGTCTGAGAAGGTCAGTGAAATGCCCTCAGGATTTGACCTGAGATCCTGTACCTCAGATTGTACAACCTTTATCAGTGCAGCCATGTGGATGAGTCACGGCCATTGCTTGGCCAGTGTTAGGAGCATTGGTTATTAAGATGTCTCTTTTCTCATTAAGGTGTTTCCAGTTGTCATTTTTATGTATTCCCACTATGATTTTAATACTTGTATTCAGCTTAAAACATCTTCCAACTCCTTTCAGATTACTTAGCTTACTTATGTATATTTACATGTGTTATTTAATATGGAGATTTTTTCCTTTTAAAAATTTTAACATAATATAATCACAAAAAAGGTGATGAATTCAGTATTTAACACATTTAATGTCATATTATATAATATATCAGGAATAATGATCTATGTAAAGATGAATTCATACACAATCTGTAGTCATAACATTGTTTTGTACATGCCAACTGAGTTAACTGTGTGGCTTAAAAATTACTGGTGATTTTATGTCAATATTTCTTATTAAATATTAAAAATAAGCCATTGAAAATTTCAACTGCAATTCTTGAGACATCAGTTTTTCTTTCCACTTCTCCTGGTTTTGCTTTATGTATTTCAAGGCTCTGCTCCTGCAGGCAAGGTTCTGTGCAGCTCTTTCTAGTGACAACTTCTGCCAATATTTTCACTTATTTTTTTATATGTTCTTGTGAGATGTTAGTTTTCTTCCTAATTTTTTTTATCCTTTCACTTTTAAGCTACTTGTATCTTTGGTTATGATAAATGTCTTTTATATGAAGCAGCATATGGTTGTGTGCTTTTTATTCAACATTTTATTAAGTTTATTGGTACAATTTTATAGTTAGTGATCATATTCATCACAGGAAACTTGCACCTATATGTACTATATAATGATGTTTCTTTTTTCCAATCCCTTCCCCTCCCTGCAACTCTTCTTCCCATCCTTATTTACAAAGCTTTGTTTTGCTTTTACTCTTTTTATTTCTTCCTTTTCTCCCTCCCCATTCTTAGTTCCTATTCTCTTTTGAACAATTTCTTTCTATTTCACAATAGTTGTCATATATTTTGGCCCCTATTTACTTTTTCAGCTTCCCACAACAGGGACACAAAGAGATATTTCAACTTGTGACTGATTTAGTTCACTTAAGAGTATGGTCTCAAGATTCATCCACTTATGGAGAAATGTCTCAAGTTTATCCTTCTTGATGGTTGAGTAGTACTTCATTTTATTAAAAAAAAAGACTACATCTTTTTATCAATTCTCAGTTCATGGGCATTTAGGTTGTTTTCATGGTTTAACTATTGCAAACTACTGCTATACCCATAGATGCACTTATATCACTGGTGGGCATTTTTAATTATTCTAGGAAAATACCCAGAAAGGAAATAATGGGGTCAAATGGGACCTGAAATCATAGGGTTTTTTTGTGGAATTTCCCAGCTGATTTCCACAATGGTTGTACCAGTCTACAATCCCACCCCAATAGCATAGAAGGCTCCCTTTTTCCCTACAGTTCCATCAGCACTGGTCATGCAAGAAATAAAAATTAAAAAGCAATAAGATTCTATCTGACTGCAGAAACAAAATGACTATCATCAAGAAATCATCAAATAACGATAACAAATGCTGGTAGAATTACATTTTAGTTTTATACCATTGTGACATTTTGCTCTGGGTGATAGGAATAAAACTCCTTCCTCATTCACAGGAAAACTGAATTTCAACACTAGCAGCCATAATATAATTTCACTACACAATGAATCACTCACAAATTAAAACCAAGATACTCTTACAGGAAAGTCAGATGAGAGATAGACAACACTTTAATTAAGCTTAACTAAGATTAAATTTTATTTGCCTGGCTCTCCTTTGGTCAGCAACTATATAAAGGGTGTGCAGAGCAATCTGAAGCAACTTTGCTATAAAGGTTTAAAAATATACATCAAAAATGTAAAAAATACGCATCATCCTACAAATGGTCAGGGAGGCATGATGATTTTCATCATAGGTTTCTTTAAACTCTTACCTGATGTTTTTCATACTTATTATCCAGAGAGTAATACGAGGCAATTGTTACATAATGATATAGACTACATTAAATATTATGTGGTTTAAAATTGTATGAAATATGAAGTGATAGAGTAATGTTATTATATATGTATTGTAGCATTTGAAATAAAAATCAGATCCTTGTCAAACAAAAAATGATCTTGAAAGTCAAACACACCATATTTTATGTTTAAGAATAATTATTGGCAGTCAATTTATGAATACCAAAATAAGAATTAAAACTGGTAAGGTAAATCAGTATCCCAAAGAGATCAAATGTCCAAAGTGAGAAAAGGGCAGTTTTTTGAAACACAGCTCCATAGAACAAGTAGGTCACGTTTGGCAAAATTTATGAGACCAAATAGCCAGTAAGAGTGTTTTTAAACAAAAAAAAAAAATAGAAATAGTCTTTATCAATAGGGCGATCTAATCATTCATCAAAAATGGAGCTATGTATAGCAAATTATATGACTGAATTTTGTTGATCAAGAGTCAAAATTTAGGTCTGGGGAGATGGCTCAGTGGAATAAGTGTGTCCCTGGTAAGCACAAAGTGCTGAGTTCAATCCCCAGTTCCACCAAAAAAAAAAAGAGCCAAAATTTCTTTCAACAATTTTTATGTTCAAAGAAGAATGTCTTCATTTACCATTCTGTATTTTTCCCAAAGGATGGACCAAAAATTTAGGTTCTAGAGAGAACCTAGAATTTGAGTTTTACCCAATAAACAGAGAACACCCTATAGCTTGCTGCTCTGCAAAGCTGATAGTAGAGTGTGTGGCTATGTACCTAAACTGGACATTTGAAATTTTTTTAGTGAAGATTCAAATGAATGACCTATTTATGAAAATCTCAGAGAACTTAGGATTCATGAATATAGTAATTTCGTTACAAAAAGTATAGCTATTACCTTTCATTTAAAACTAAATTAATGTTGCATCAAGGCCTAAAAAGAACTTGAGTATTCCATTTCCACTTAATATGCAAGGTTTTCATGACCTTTTCTTTTGGGCTTGGCCATTGAATCCAATGTGATCCACACCAAAAAAAGCAATATTATCACCAGAGTTGTAAGTTTCTTATAAGATAAAAGTATGACAAACAAGTGAATGGAGTCCTTTTGAAGATATGTATGATCAGTAGATATATTATGAAGATAAGTCAAAACTATAGTGCAAATTCCTTGTTAGAGGCTACTTTGAGGTGGGGCTACCTCCGTTAGACTCATGACATATTTGATCAAACAACACAGGGATTGTTTTGCCTTTAATATTCAAAGAAACTAATAAGTGAAGGTCCTCACTTTGGTGAGAACAAAGAGATACAATTTTGTTTCTTAAAAGACAAAGGTATTAACAATGGTCAATCAGCCCATGAAGTCCCCAAAAGATTTACATAGTAAAGAAGCTTCTGAATTTGGGTTCCTTATTCACCTTTGTGGGAACAAGTGCAGACATCTGTGTAGATCTGGGAGGCAAAGGTGTATGGCTTGTTGACCAGGAAGATATAATGTCAGGACAGCTTTGGCATTGAGGATTTTTGTACCAAATTCCAATGTTTAATCTGGTGCCAAGTGGCAGTGGAGTTTTCCTCATTAGTTATTCTCTACCTGCAGGGGCTCCTTTCTTCACACTGCCACTTATGGCACAAGGAAGTGCATATAATGTCAATTCTTACTCTGCAAATAGATGCTTCAAAAACAAAAAGAGCATACAGTCATCTCCAAAGACCCCTCCCACATAGTTATGTTAGATCAAGTTCTCTAATGTGAATACTCTTCCAAATCATTTTAGTTGAATCCAAGCCTCCTTCTAATCATGGAATGGAGATAAAATGATAACTTGTATGCCTGTCTCACAGAAGTATAAAAATTTTGACCTATACCTTCCTGTATTTTTCTAGTATGCTAAGCTATTACATGTATCAAAAGCCTAAAGTCATCCATAAAGCAATTAGATAAAAACCTACCCTGCATTATATTTCTTTACAATTCAGCTAAGTTGGAGAAAGAGGTACAAATGATTGGAGATTGCTCAGCAAAGAAATTGGTTCTTGCTTGTAAGCAGAAAAATTGACTAACAGCAAACAGGAAAAACAGACCATCAATTCTGAGTCTGTACAAACATTGCTAAGATTACATAAGATTGGAGCTGACCAACTTATTCGACTGTCTGGAAGAAAGTAACCAAGAAACAACAGATGTTTTAGGCAGCTTCCTAGATGGGATACCTTATTTGTATTGTCAAGAAGGTTTTGACAGAGAATGTCTTGCAATTGCTTTGTGTTATACAACCCTTGACCTTCATATCTTACATCATGTCATTCTTGCATCCCAAGGTGTACAAAGTGAAATGGTTTTCCTATTTTATGATATTGGCCAGCACTCAAATAGTCTTTTTACTACCACAGAAATTTTACTGCAACCTGGGCAATGTAGTGAATAAATGAGACTCTGTCTTACAATAAAAGGAAAAATAAATTCTAAAGGGCTGAAAATGCAGCCAGGCCAGTGTGAAAACCCTAAATTCAATCCTTAGCATCATATATACATATATAAACACACATACAGGCACATACACACTCCACATCAGCCTACAAGAAATCTGTTTTGTTGTGATTACTATTGCTTTTAGTTTGGTTGGTATCTTAATTACTTTCCTTGTTGATGAGATGAAATACCTGACACAATTTAAGGAAAGAAAGATTTATTTAACTCACTGTCAGGAAGTTAAATAACCACAGTCCATGCTCAGCTGGCTCTATGGCAGGGTAGGATTGCAGAGGAGTAACAGTTCACAGCAGGCAGACTGCCATAAAGCAATATGAGATGACAACAGCTCTCTCTGGCCCTTAGGTCTTGTCTAGGCTGCTTAGGGTAGGTCACACTCATATCCTTCATCCTGGCACCCTTGATCCCACGTCACACCATGACTCAATCCCACCATCACACACTCTAGATGAAGCCATTTCTGAAAAGGTCCACCAATGACTGCAAGCTTGGGGGGTGGATCTCGACACAAGCCATAACAGTTGGTTGATATTTTCCTCTGGTGACATATTTTAGAAAATTTCTTTAAATGAATTCAACAACCTTTCTTGAGTTTGCTTCCAATGATTGTGTCATGGTATAATTGAAGCTTGACTACACACTGATACACCACTAAATGGCCTATGCTCATATGACTTAAAATATCTGCCTTACTTCTTTTTGCTGTAAAAAGCAGTGAACTAAGGTAGCCAATGAGTAAATAGCATTAGACCAAAGATTAGCATTCTTTATGTGTTTCATTTATTACTGTTATGGCTTGTGAGGTCCCCTCAGTGCTTCTTGTGGTCATGGAGGTGCAGACTTTCAGAGGTCCTTAATCTATAGTTTGGACCCTTGTCAACCCCAGAACTAGACAATAAACCATTAATAAACTCTAGATACAACCGTCTCTTGCATAGCAAGACCCTGCACCAAATAAATATTTTTTTTAAAAAAATATTCTGCCTCAAAACAAATGGAAAATGTAGTTCTGGGAAACTTTAACACATTCTTAAACTGTCATTGATTGGCACTTAGTTCTATACACAATTTTTAAATGTCTGCATATGACTATATATTTCTGCAATTCTTAAGAAAGTAAAGAACACATGATGAACACATTCAGATTTAGGAAAGAAACTACTATATACCTATGATTGGAAAATAGAGAAAGTAGACCACAATTATTCAAACATATATAAATACATTAATATTTAAAAATTCAGCAGTCTAT
>NW_004524589.1:15021005-15029427 GCF_000260255.1 Octodon degus
AAGCAGATAGTTCTGAAATGCCAACATGCACACACACACACACACACACACACACACACACACACAAAGAGCTGAGTGATATCATCAAGCTGGTATAGTAAAAGTCTTATCATTTTCTACCCACAAAAAAAAACAATTTGACAAATTTACATGAGTAAGATCATTTTTTTAAAAATGTATTTGTATAAGGTCTCACTAAACAACTTGGATTTGTAGTCATCCTCCTGTTTTCAGCCTCCCTGGTGCTGGGATTATAGGCATCTACCACAATGCTTGTCTCAGTGGCCAGCTCAGTATGCCCCGGGGAGGGACTCGCATGGTATGTGGTGTCAGGGATCGAACCCCTTTCCCTGTGCTTGCCTAACCAGGTGCTTAGTCCACTGAGCTAACTGTTTGGCCCTACTTTGAAAGATCACCACCATCCCTCTAAGTATGTACATCAATATAATGTAGTAACTATTCAAAAAGTTAGAACATTTCAGTTTTGTCAGTGTTACCTAATTTTTCAGACCAGAACTGCACAGCTTAAAGAGTAAACTCCTTAGAAAATAAGCACACTTAATAGGAAAACTGAGGTCATATTTACCAACTATATAGCTTTCCTTGTCTTTGGGGCATTACTCAAATCACTCCTTGCAATTTGACTTCACATGGACTGCTGCAGAGATTGGCAGTAGACATCTAAGGACACCTGGAGAGGAAGTATAAGAGTTGAAGGAATCAATATTAACTGTCCTGCAATGTTTGCTGTGCTCTCCAGTGCCCTGGCTTGCACAGAGAGCATCAGATTTCTCTGCTGAGGATCTCAATAGCCGCATGCCTGGCACATATCACTTCCTTTGATCACTGACACTCTTGCATGTTCAGCATGTAGATTCCCAAAAATCCATATAGCACGTGAACACATTCAGATTTAGACAAGACACTACCATATATCTTTGATTGAAAAATAGAGAAAGTAGACCACAATTATTCATCATTAAAAATATAGCAATCTTATACATATAGATAGACAGATATAGATATAGATACACATATAGATAAAGATGTAGACAGAGGCAAGACAGAGACTATCTTGGATATAGTGAACTCAAACAAATTTCCCTAATAAAAAAACCACATTTTTACCCTTCTAGATTTCGTTTCCTATGCCAACACTCATCTGTCTCCTGTGCCCCTTTGATCTGATGCTATGAAACCTTTGGCCAGGGACAAAATGTTACCACCACATACCTATTGTTAGACATCAGTGAGACCCCATTAAGGTCCTGGTCTGTCTTGTCTGACTCAGAACTGTGGTTAATTTTGATAGCTGGAATAGTGTATATCACTGTTTGAGGTCCAAAATGTGCATACAAAAAGATCTGGCTCTTCATACCTCAGAGGCAGCTCCTTCCATCAGGCTCATACTCCACGCTTCCCTTACAGCTCCATATGTACACAATCATTGTATATGGGCTTTTTGATCTAACCTCTTTTGGTCAAGTACACTTGTCTACTGGAATCACATTCACAGACACTGCCAATCTCCACTACCACAGAGTATTTACTGCTGTCCTTGGCTTTCATTTCTGGCCCTAGTCCTCACTGTGCATGAGGCCATGACTATAATCCTGCTGCTAAGCGCTTGACTGTGTGCTGATCTGTGTATCTAAGTGTTATGGTTTTTGTCTAGATGTCCCTGCAAAGCCTCATGCAGTTTTAGATAGCGCTCTTTGAGAAGTGGCTGAATACAGGGTGTGACTGATTCCTGATGCAATTCTGGAATTAAGGGTGTTACACTTCAAAGTAAAACAGTCAACTAATAGGATTGGCAACAACCTAATTCCAAAAGAGTGGATAATATATAAGAAAAAGATTTATCTTCCCTTTCCCTTACTTGATTTTGGTATTTTCTGCTTCCAGAACTCTTTCTTCTCTGGGATGTCCCTATGCCAAGCTATCCTACCTTGGATGCAACAGATTATGGACTGTAACTTCTACAAACTGTGACCTAAATAAACCTCTACCCCTTTGTCTTGGTCATCAGATATTTTGTCTGAATAACAAGAGAAAAGTAACTAAGACACTAAGTATGATCTCAATGTAGGTTCGGGTCCCCAGTGTTGCCTGCTATGGCTTCTTATAAGTGACTGCTAAGGTGTCTTTGGGAATCAAAGATTTTTTTGGAAATTTTGCAGCGCCTACTACCAAAGAGTGTGCCCTTGCTCAGAAGACTGATAGCCTTATTCTTCTCTGAGACCTGAAACCACAATTAGATCAAAAACCAAAGTTTGCAACGCCATAATTCCTTGTTTTTGTGTAGATGATAGACTTTTCACAGTAAAATTAGTCCAAAAAAAAATCTAGAAGAACCTTACAACTTGCTTTGCAACTTTCTGTGACTTCTATAGGCTGCATGCTACATGGGAAGGACTCTGTGAGACCTTGAAGCCAGACAAGGAGCCAGCATGCTGAGTGCTTCGGAGCAGAGCAGTAGAGATGGTCAGGTGCCATGCCAATTTGGGTGGTGCAGAGCAGTAGAATTCAGACCATTGGGCTGAATTCAGCTATGCAGACCCAAGAGGAGGGGATGAGGCCTGACTCTGGACACAGAGAGCTAAGGCATTCTGTAGGCCCAATGGGGTCCAGACTGAGACCCAGACCTACCAGGAGGATCTGTGTGGCACAGGGGTGGCAAGAGGTAACTAAGGTGAACTATTCTGACTAGAAGCTTCCAGAAACATGAGGGGGAAGAGCCCAGACAGAATTCAGGGAAAGCAGATTTTCAAACAATTTCCAAATTTAGGATTAGCTTTGCTTTTTTAAACAAAGTGTTGCTCCTCCTGTCTAAAATACAAAGCCATAAGTTAACAAAGTTTGTCAATTTGTGAAGTTCACTGATTACTAGTGTTGCTAATTGTACTACGTAACTAGGGTACGATCTGCCTTAAACACATGTTCTCCCTTGGGATATTGGGAGGCACTAGGGTAATAACCTCACCAAAGCCATGTACCAAAGGACAGAGGATATTGCCAAATGGAAACCAATATACCACTCTCAATCAACAGAGAAGGCACAAACTTAGGACACACACAAAACAACAATCTCTGACTAGAAGAGATGTCTAAAGAGCAGACTCTTTACACAGAGGTTCTAATAACACTGATGCAGCTATCTACTGTACAACTTTACAAAAGTATCATATGGGCCAGTGAGATAGCTCAGCAGCCTAAAGCAACCGCTTAGGAAAGTACAAGCAAGTGCAGGGACCACGGGTTCGATCTCTGGCACCACATGCCGCACCAGCCCCACCACCAGGGAGGGCTGAGCTGGCCAAAACAAAAAAAAAGGTATAATAGAAATCAAAAATAAAAAGTCCTTTCCGAAATTCTAAATGACGAAAAGAAGGAGTAAAAAGCAATCTCAGGTCCTGAGCCAACCAAAACAAATCCAGGAGACATCAGCATAGAATAAAATGGAAGTCACACTCCTGAAGTCTCTGAAATAATAGCAATGGAAGTAAAGAAACAATTGCAGGAGAGTATAGAGGAAATTATATCAGAAATAAGCTCCCAGGTTAAAAAAAAAGAAATGATAAATAAAATGAAGGAATTCTGAGCAGTTCTAAGGAAAACACTAATAAAAAAAATAGAGGGGAATAAAAAAAATGATGGAAACCTTAAATGATCAATACAGGAAAGAAATAGAATGCATGAAGCTAATTCAAAAAGATGTATAGGAAAATAAAACTTCTATCACATGTGCAGAAAACCATTTGAAAGAAAGTGTGATAGACTTTCTGACCTCAAAGACCCCATCCATTGTAGCTAGTGAACACATATAGAAAGTTTTCTAAAAATCAATAAGGAATAGCTGGGCAGATAGCTTAGTGGACTGAAGTGCCTGCTTAGGCAGAGTGCAGAAGCCAGGGGTTCTAGCTCCAGCATGCTGTGCTAGCCCCATTCCTGGGGCACATTGAGATTGCAACTGAGATTGGGCATGGTGACGCCCACATTTATTCTCAGCATTTAGGAGGCTGAAAACAGGAGAATCACTACAAGTCTGACCTATATAGTGAAACCTGTAGGCCTTGTCCTAAAATACATTAAATAAACAAGGATCCAGGAAATAATAATTAAACAGTGGCCAGATGATTTAAAGATGAACAACATAAAACTAATGGGCATCAATGAGAAAGGAAGAGCCAACACAAATGACATAAAAAGAATACAGGCAGAAGTAATAGCAGAAAGCATCCCCAATATGGGAAAATGTCCTGTGTAGAAGAGCTTGGAGTGAAGTATTACAAATCCTACAAAAAAAAATTTCAAACAAGACTTATATACTGGAAAAATGCTCTTTCTTTTTTTATGCAAAAGACATTTTATTTAATTTTTCCATAATTTTATTGAGAAATAAATGGCAATGAGACAGTTTACAAATCAAATTGGGAGGACAGTTCCAATAATTAACCTATTGTATACTATCTTCCTAGTGGATATTTGTTGTACAAAATGCAGACATGATATCCTATTTATAAATACTAATGAACAAATGCCTCTACACCTTGAATAAAGAGAACGTAGCTATATATCTACCCTAACCATTTTGAATACGCAGATAAAAAATGGTCATTCATCTATATCCCCCTTTTTGTTTAGTTCCATCATTTAAATATTATAGGGGTGTGAACTCAGCAAAATATTCCAGAGTAGTCTAGTAGCAAATAATATTGGGTCTTCCACTTGACTGACAATGTCAGAACTTGTTGACTTGAGTCTCCTACAGCTCAACATAACAACATGGCTTTACTTAATTTTTATACTTAATTTTTATACTTTTCTGCTGGGTGGTTAAGAACAAGATAAAGCAAGACTTATGTAACAAAAATTTTAGCTTTTGGATCTGATAAGGTCAGTGAAATCCCCACAGGATTTATCCTTAGACCCTGTACTTGAGATCGTAGATCCTTTGTCAGTGTCAGCCTTGTGGATGAATCATAGCCATTGCTTGGCCTATGTGCTCTCTGTGAAAGTCTGAGAAAATATTTTCTCTCCATACGACTCACCTTAGGCACACTACATCATCAATCATTTTCCTCATTCACCCCATAATCTCCTGGATCAGAAAATTTGGGATGCAACTGAGTTACATGATGTTACAATACAAGTTCTCATATATACTGAGTCTTAATTGAACTTGGAAGGCTAGGGTCGAAATGTTGGCTTTCCTTGCAGCCCTCCTTTTTCTCTAATATTTGGTCTGCAAACTTAGGTTGCTAATCCTCCATAAGAGAAGTTTATTGTTATTATACTACAACATAGGCTGTTAAGCTTAACCTTTCTATCTGTATGAATGTCAAAGATCTTAGGCATAACATGGAACAGGTATTTTTCATCAAGTATTGACATGTTAAACTTTAAGTCCCTAGAGAATATGATGAAAGAAAATTTAAACATTAAAATAGATCTTAAAATTTGGAATAAAGAATTATATATGTTTACACATAAATCCAGAAATCTAATTGATTAAAGATGTAAACATTAAAACAGAAACACTAAATCTCCTGGAAGATAAAGTAGGTGGAACTCTTGAGGACATAGGGGTAGGCAAAGAGTTCAGGAACAAAAATCAAATTGCATGGGAAACACTTGAAATAATTAACAACTGGGACCTCATCTTATTCAGAAGATTTGCCCATCAAAATGAATTACCAACAAAGTGAAAGGACAACCAACAAATTTAAAAAACATCTTTACAAATAAGTACTCAGACAAAGGTCAGCTCTCCAGAATTTTTAAAGATCTAAGATACACTAAGGCCCCAAAATTTAAAGACCCAATCCAGGAATGCACATCCGAGATGAAAACACACTTCTCAGAGGATGAAATTAAAGAAGCAAATAAATGAAATGAAAAAAATGCTCCACATTACTAACCATCTGTGAAATGTAAATTAAAACAACATTGAGATATCATCTCACCTCAGAAAGCATAGCTATCACAAAGAAATCACCCAACAACAAATGTTGGAGAAGCAGTGGGAAAAATGAACCCTTCTCCACTGCAGTTGGGAATGTAGACTGGTGCAACCATCATGGAAATCAGTGTGGAGACTCCTTAGAAAAGTTCGACTAGAAATCCCCTTTAAACCAGCTATTCCCCAACTGGTAATTTTCCCAGAGGATCTGAAAACATCATATCATAGTGATATATGTATGCCTACATTTATAGCAGTACAATTTGTGATAGCCAAATCTTGGAAACAACCAAGATGCCCATCACCTGAGGAGTGTATGAAAAAGATGTGGTATTTTTATACAATGGAGTATTACTCAGGTATAAAGAGTAATAAACTTGAAGCCTTTATATTTAAGTGGATGCCACTTGAAGATATACTTGTAAGTAAAATAAAACAGACACATATGTGTAAATATTGTATAGCTTCCCTAGTAGAAGAACTCAAAAGAAGAAATACAAATAGGTATAATACAATTAAAAGGAAAGCAAGCACTTGTGGACTAGACAATGAAGAGAGAACATGGAGAAGAGCTAGGAAACATGGCAGTGGATAGCCATACAGTTATATGTACAAGATGGGTAAGGCAATGATCCTGAGACTCTTCAGAAACTTTTCGAATCTAGCAGTTAATTGGAAGGATTCTCACCCTGAGTAACTATACATACTGACACCTGTGAACTAAGAAACTGCACTGAGGATGGCAATTTGTAATAGTAGGTTCATGCTTGGAGTGCCTGTCATTCTGGTCTTCTGAATATGTGCTGCTTATCTTGACATGCCAGTTGCTGCCATGATGTCTCTCAGGTAGATGATTGTTTAAAAAGTAAGGAGGTGGTGAATGAAGGCAGGAGACACGAAAAGGAGTGTTGTGGGACTGTCCTGCTATAATGTTGCATATGGTTAGATTTTGTGACTTATGTGTAAATACACTCTTTCAAGTTTAATGGATTTCCTAGTATTTTTCTAGACATTTGAGGTGCAGCATTAGGGTATTTTTTTGCGCCCATTCTGTTTGCCTAATGTCTGAATTCACAGCTATAAATTTCCCTCTAAGAGATGCTTTCATCGAATCCCATAAATTCCCATAAGTTTTAATTGAATTTTCATTGAATTGTAGATATTATTTAATTTCTTGTTTAATTTCATCTGTAACCCATTGGTTGCTTTATTTCCATAATTTTATTGATAAAAAATAGCAAGAAGACAGTTTCAAATCAAATTAGTAGGACAGTTTCAATAATCCCATACAAATAAAACATTACATACATTCCTCCCAGTGGTTAATTGCTGTATAAGATGCGGACATGATATCCTATCTACAAAAACCATTAGAACAAATCACTCTATTTATTAAGAGATTGTAACTATATATCTATCCTAACCACTTTGAATACACAGATACAAAAAGGAAATTCATCTGAACACCCTTTTTTTCTTAAGTTGCTTTATTAGAATATTCTAGGTGTGTTAACTCAAAAAATAATCTAAAAAAGTTCAGTAGTCCATAATAGTATTGGGTCTTCTGCTTGACTGGCAATGTCAGAAATTGTTGACCTGAATCCCCTACAGCTCAACATAACTGCATGGCTTTACTTCTTATATTTTGTTTTTATACTTTTCTTCTGGGTGGTTAAGACCAAGGTAAAGGAGGACCTATGCAACAAGAGTTTTAGCTTTTGTGTATGATAAGGTCAGTAAAATCCCCTCAGGATTTATCCTGAGATCCTGTACATCAGATTGTTTGTCAGTGTCAGCCATGTGGATGAGTCACGGCCATTGCTTGGCCAATGTGCTCTAGTGAAAGCCTGAGGGAATGTTTTCTCTCTATGTGACTCACCTTAGGCACACTCTACATCATCAATCACTTTCCTCTTTGGCCCCATAATCTCCTTGATCAGAAAATTTGGGACACTGCCGAGTTACATGACATTACAGTGCAAGTTCTCATGTATACTGAGTCTTAATTGACTTTGGAAGGCCAGGGCCAAAATTTTGGCTTTCCTTGCAGCCCTCCATTTCCCATTGGTTGTTGAAGATGGTGTTTTTTAATTACCATGTATTTATGGGCTTTTTGTAGTTTCCTTTATTTTATTTTATTTTATTAATTTTAATAACTTTATTGAGAAACAAATAGCAATGAGACAGATTCAAAACCAATTAGTGAGATAGTTTCAATAATTAATATATTGCATATTGTTGTCTTCTTGGTGGTTATTCATAGTGTAACATGCACAAATGATATCCTATCCACAAATACTGTTAGAACACCTCTTTCTATTCATTGAATTAAGAGAAAGTAACTGTAAATCTATCTTTTTTTAAACAAATAATACACTGCATATATTCTTCTTAGTGGTTAATTGCTGTACAAGATGCAGACTTGTGATCCTACTTACAAACACCATTAGAAAAAATCAT
>NW_004524589.1:15035479-15085529 GCF_000260255.1 Octodon degus
GTCTGGCTTAGGTCTGGCTGCTGTGCTCAGCTCCTTCCCGCTGCGGACCAGGGCTAGGACTGGGTCTGGGGGTTCCCGGAAGTCGGCAGAAATTCCTACTTGGCAGGAGGGGTGGGGAGGTAAGGCGGAGGGGTGGGGGGCAGCCGGAGGGGGTGAGAGAGGGTCTTGCCCACGTTGTGCCTGGGCTGGGACTGGTCCCACCAGCGCAGGGTAGCAGGAAGCTCTCTGCACACTCACTGGACCTGGGCTAGGCCTGGGTCTGGGGGGATCCCGGAACTCGGCAGAAAATCCTACTCGGAGGGCGGAGTGGGGGAGGCCTGTAGTTTCTTTTGTCATTTATTTCTAGTTTCATTGCACTGTGGTCAGATAATATGCATGGGATAATTTCCGTTCTCTTTCTTTCTTTTTTTTTTTCCTTCGGAACCAGGGATTGAACTCAGGCCCTTGCGCTTTCTAGGGAAGCGCTTATTCCACTGAGCCATCTCCCCGGCCCCTCTTTCTTATATTTAAGCATGGCCTATGAATTATTATGTAGTCTATTTTAGAAAATGTCCCAGGTGCAGCTGAAAAAAAATTGTATTCAGCTGTGTTTAGGTGGAACACTCTGTATATGTCCACTAAATCCATGTATTCCAAGTTTGGTTCAGTTCTACGACTTCTTTGCTAATCTTTTGTCGCTTGACCTATCTTTTTGGGATAATAGGATGTTAAGGTTTACTTTTAAGATTGTGGTATCAAATGTTAGATTTTTCATGTCCATTAAGATTTGTCTTATATAGTTGTGTGCTCCGGTGCTTGGTGCATGCATATTGATGACTGTTACCTCTTCCTCTTGAATTTTCCCCTAACCAGTAGGTAGTGGCCTTCTTTATTTCATTTGATCATTCTTACTTTGGGCTTGAATCTACCTGTGAATATTATTGCTACCCCTGCTTTCTTCTGAGGTCCTGGGACATGTAGTATTGTTTTCCATTCTTTGATTCAAGCCTATGAATTTCTTTATGAGTTAAGGGTGTTTCTTGTGTACAGCATATTTTTGGATTTTGTTTACTAATCCATTGTGCCAGTCTATTTTTTTAATTGGTGTATTGACTCCATTTACATTGATTTACTTATTTTTTGTATTTTAGGGAAGTGTCTGCAGGGTGCTCAGGGTCTCACTACTAGATCAGACTTGTAGTCGTCCACCTGTTTACAGCCTCTCAGGAGCTGGGATGATAGGCATATGACACCATGCCCAGTCTACATTGATAGCTATAATTGAGATCCATTGACTTAAGATTGACATGCTATTTATCCACTATTGTATACAACTTTTACTTCTATGTTTAATTGTTTTTCCTATTTTGTGAATTCTTTCTGTTCTCATTCATGAAGTTCTGGTCATTTTGGTCCTTCTCTAGAATATCTTTTATTATTCTGTGTAGGTTTGGCTTTGTCATTATGAGCTTCATTAGTTATTTCGTATCGTGGAAGTATTTCACTTCCCCATCAAGCTTGAAAGAGTTATTCAGGGTATAGCAGTTTCGGCTGGAATTTTTTTTCTTACAGGATGTGAAATACTTTTCTCCATGTTCTTCTTGACTTGATGATTTGTGAAAAGAAATCTGCCCTTATTCTGATGGGTTTTCCTTTATATGTGATCTGTTTCTTTTTTTTTTTTCCTCTAGTGGCTTTTAGTATCTTGTGCTTGTGCTGAATTTCTGGCATCTTGATTATTATATGTCTGGGTGTGTTTTTAATTGGATTGGTGTTATTTGGAGTTCTATGTGTTTTGGTTACCTAAACGTCAGATTGTTTCCCCATATTTGGGAAGCTTTCTTCTATTACTTCTGCCCATATTCTTTTTATAGCATTTGTATTGACTCATTTTTTCTCATTGATGACTATTAGTGTCATGCTGTTCATTTTTGCATCATCTTGCAGATTTTGAATTGCTTTTTCCTGCACCCTAGTTATTTTTAAGAGTTCTTATTTTACTTTTTCACTAGCTTCAATAGTATCTTCAAGATCTGAAACTCTATCTTCACTTTCATTCAAACAGTTTTATCTGCTTGTGATTGAGGTTTTAATTTCCTGTATATATCTCTGAATCTGCTTCCTGCTGTCTATTTCATTCCTGAATTGCTCATTCAAGAATTCCATCATTTTTCTATTCTCCTCTATTTTTTATCAATGTCTTCTTTAGAAGCACTTAGTAATTCTTTCGCTATAATTCTCATTTCTTTTTTTACTTCAGAGATTATTTCTGATCTGATTTCCTCTATGCCATTCTGCAGCTGTTTCTTTACCTCACATGCTATTAATTCAGAGATTTCAGCTGTGTGATTACGAATTTCTTCTGTGCTAGGGTCTTCTCTACTTGTTCTGTGCAGCTCATGGCCTGAGAATTGATGTTGCTCTTTCTCTTTGTCCTTTAATGTAGGAATGCTCTCTGTCCTTTGGTATAGAGCTTTGCTGCAGTTATTACCTTAGCACCTACCTAAAATCTTACCCAAGAGAGATTATATGGTTAAGGAAGTCATAGTTTTACATTTACAGAACTATAGTTAGGAATGCTAATTATGGGAGTGATATTTAGCAGTTGACAAACTTTTTTAAATAATGCATTTTTATTTTAGACAGTAAGAAACATTATGTCTATGTAGCTAAGCAGATATTAAATTGGGAATTTGTATTTTAGGTAGTTCCCCTAAGTTCTGTCTGATCACCTCCCTTTTGATGAACCTGGGGTCTTCCAGGCACACTAGTTCACCCTGATTACCTGTTGCACCCTCTAGATCAAGAGAGAAAGAGAGGATGCTGTCCTAGATCTGGGTCTAGGCAAGTGTCTCAGCTTATCAGGTCCAGAGCTACCAAGTTCAAACTCCTCCAGATGTGCCTGGCTTGGATCTGACTGCTGTGCTCAGCTTCTTCATGCTGCAGTACACCAGGCCTGGGCTCTGGCTGGATAGGAATCTGGTGAGGGCACAAGTAGAGTCTCACACACACCGAGCTTGGACAGGGGCTGGAGGGGTCTGTGAAGCATCATGGAAGTTCTCACCCACACTCTGTGCCTGGGCTCGAGCTGGAGGGGTCCATTGGGTATGCAGAAGGTCTCACATGCACACCTCAATTTGAATGGAGAAGTAAAATACTTCTGTGGCAAAGAACAACTAAAAAATTTCATGAAAACCAAACCAACCCTACAAGGAGTATTAAAATACATTGTAGAATGGGATCAAAATAACTACAGCTCTAAGAATGACAACAAAAAGAACCCACCAAAAGGGACAAATGATTAATCACAAAATGAGTAGGAAACCAACAGCAGGAAGATAACACGACAAATATAGATGAACAAATATCAATTATAACCATGAAAGTTACTGGACTCTATTCACCAGTTAAAAGCAATAAATTGGCAGATTGGATCAAGAAAAACAAAATCTAACAAAAGGATGTGTAGAAGAAACACATTTACCTCAAAAAGAAATTCATAGGCTGAGAGTGAAAGGATGGGAAAAAAATACTACATGCTCCAGGAACACAAAAGAAAAATAAAGTGGGGGTAACTATCCACTCATAGATAAAAATAACTTCAAATCAAGAATAATCAAACAAGATAAACAAAGTCATATATACTGTTTAGGGAAAACATCATGAGAGGGTTAACAGTCATAAATTTGTATGCACCAAATATGCCAGCACCCAACTATATTAAACAGATTTTAAAGGATGTGAAATATCTAATAACCAATATCTCCATCTTAACAGGGGGACTTAACACCCACTTGTCTCACAATGGGCCAAGAGGGCAAAAAATTAGCAAAGAGGTAGCAGAACTGAACCAAACCTGTGAATAAATGGAGTTAGCGGACATTTACTGAGTGTTCTACTCAACATATAAATACACATCTTTTCATCTGCACACAGGAGTTCCTCTAAAATAGATACATACTAGCCCATAGATCATAATTAATAAATGCAAAAAAACGGAAATTAGCCCATTCATGGTATCTGACCACAGTGCAATGAAACTGAAAATCAATAATGAAGAAATTACAAAATCCCCATAAATACATGGAAATTAAATAACATTCTCCTCAGCAACAAAGAGGTTATAGATAAAATTAAATGAGAAATAAACAATATGTACAAGTCAAAGAAAATTCAAACACAAGCTACCAAAATTTCCAAGGTGCCAGGAAAGAAGTTCTCAGAGGGTATTTACAGTGGTGAATTCACATATTAGGAAAACAGAACAAAAACAAACACCCTAATGCTACACCTTAAGCTTCTAGAAAATGAAGAGAAAATCAAGCCAAAAGCTCAAAGAAGGAAGGAAATTATAAAGATTAGAGCAGAAATTAATGCAAGTGAGAAAAAAAGACTGTGTAAAGATACAATGATTCAAAGAGCTGGTTCTTTGAACCCAAAAGAATAAATAAAACCTGAAAGTTATAACAGATACAGTAAAACATAAAGAAACAGAACTTAAGGATGAAACAATGAAGGGGAGAGAAAGGGTAAAAGACAGGGGAAAAATCATGAAAGTGTGTATATAGGATGGCTGAAGGGATTATACCAAGAATTTTCATCACTATCTAGAAAATAACAATTAATGTGCAGAATTTTCACCTTGATGAATTCTGTATGCTGATGTCTGTGAACTAAGTAACTACACAGAACTCAGCAATTTGTAATACAAAAAACATTCTTGAATACCTGTCATCTTGGTCTTCTGAATGTGTACCATTCCTAATGTCATACCAGTTACTCTCTTTAAAATAATTTTTGAGAAATGATAATAAAAGAAAAAAAGAGAAGAGCAAAAATTTAAGATTTTTGAAATCAAGCAATAACATTCAATCTTATGTCCAGTCTTTCACAAATACATATTAATCTGAGCAACAGATTTGATAATAAAATAGGTAACATGTCAAGCATTGTTAATCAACTATTCTTTGTTTGAAAATCTATAATATATATTATATTTTACCCTGTTTCTGTCTATGTTTCTGATCTTTGTTGTTGCTTTTGTTTTTGCTCTTCAAAATAAAAAAAATAATTATTAAAAAGTAAAAGAGCTGATTCTTGAATGATTAAATAAAATTGATAAACCTCTAGCTAATTTCATCAAAAAGAGGAAGGAAAAATGAAATTTCAAGCAATAAGGAATGAAAAGGGTGAAATTGCTATAATTCCTAGGAAATATAGGTTATCAATAGCTACTAAGAAAATCTTTACTCACAGAATGGAAAGCACAGAAGAAATAGACAGGTACAAATACCTTCCTAGATAGGTACAAATTATTAAAATTGAATCAAAGAGATACAAAAACTCTGAATAATCCCTACCATTCCTTGACAGCTTTGCCCCAGGGCACACAGAGACAGAAATTCAGACTGGGCATGGTGGTCTGAGCCTATAATCCCAGCATTTGGGAGGCTGAAGACAGAAGGATCACTATGAGCCTGATCTGTGTAGTGAGATCTTGTGGACCCTGTACTAAATACATAAAAAGGAAACCTCTGAATAACCTGATATCAGCCAATGAAATTGCAAATATAATTTAAAAAAAAAACCTTACCAACAAAGAAAAGCCCAGATTCTGAGGGATTCACAGGTGAATTTTATAAGAAATTTAGAGAAGATTTAATCCCAATACTCCTCAAATTCTTCAATGAAATGGGAATGGAAACAATACTCCCAAAATCATTGTTGGAGGCAAATATTACACTGATATTAAAACCGGGCAAAGCCTCAACCAGAAACGAAATTAAAGCCCAATCTTTCTCATGAACACAGATGCAGAACTTCTCAATAAATACTAGCAAATAGAATGCAGCAAATTATCAGGAAGATTCTTCACCTTGACCGGATGGGATTCATCCCAGGGATACAAAGATGGTTCAACGTACAAAATCTATAAATGTAACACACTATATCAATAGCCAAAAACAAAACCCATGTGATCACCTCAAAACACACAAAAAGGCTTTTGACAAATCCAACATTCATTTGTGATCAAAACCCCACAGAAAATTGGAATAGATGGTGTCTACCTCAATCTGATAAAACCCATCTATGAAAAACCAACAGCTGACATCATCTTAACTGGAGAAAAGTTGAGTGATTATTGGCTCAGTTGGTAGATACAACTACCAACACACTTAGCCAACTTATATTTAACAAGGGTTCAAACATGTTGACTGGAAGAAAGATAGCCTCTTTAACAAATGGTGCTGGAAACAGGGGCTCTCCACATGCCGAAAACTAAAACTAGATAAAGGTCTATTACCATGCACTAAACTAAAGTAAAACTGGATTAAATGTCAAAACATTGAATCAGAAACACTAAATTTAGTGGAAGAGAAAGTAGGTGAAAATCTTGAAAACATAGGGGTAGTCAGAGAGTTAATGAACAAAAACCAAACTTCATGGGAAATACTTCAAAGAATCTAAAACTGGGATCTCATCTTATTGAGAAATTCATGCAAATTGAAAGAAAACACCAACAGAGTAAAAAGACAACCCACAAATTGGGAGAAAATCTTAATAATCACTCAGACAAAGGACTTCTCTCTACAATATATAAAAGAACTAAAGAAAAAATCAGTTCCCCAAAATTCAAAGGCCCACTCCCAAACTGGATACCTGAGATGAATATACACTTCTCAGAGATGAAATACAACTAGTAAATAAACACATGAAAAAAATGTTCCACAGTGCTGACCACCCAAGAAATGCAAATTGAAACAATATTGAATTGCCATCTCACTCCAGAAAGAATTGCTGTAATAAAGAAATGAGTACAAAATGTTGGTGAGGCTGTGAGTATAAAATGCACCATTGTCCACTGTTGGTGAGATTGTACAGTGTACAACCACTGTATTAATCAGTCTGAAGACACCTCAAAAAGCTGGACGGAAAGTCCCATTCAACCCAGCTACTCCTATTCTGGGTATTTTTTTTTCCAAAAGAACTGAAAACATCACACCACAGTGATATACATACAACTATGTTTAGAGCAGCACAATTTGTCATAGTCAAACCTTGGAAGCAACCAAAATGTCCATAACTTGAGGAATGGATAAAAAAGATGTGGTATTTTTATTCAGCAGAGTATTAGTCAGGTACAAGGAAAGACAAACTTGAGGGCCTTAGAGGTAAATTGATGCAACTAGAGGCTACATTCTTAAGTGAAATAACTCAGACTTACATGTGTAAATTTCATGTTGGCTCTCTAGCATAAGGGCCTGAAAGAAGGGCCAGCCAGATACCTCAGTGGACTAAAGTGACTGCTCAGGCAAAGCACAGGAACAGGGTTCAATCCCCAACACCACATACTGTGCCAGGCTTCCCCCCGAATGGAGTTCTCTGAGATGGCGACTGAGACTAGGCATGGGGCACACACCTGTAATCCCAGTGTTTGGGAGGCTGAAAACAGGAGGAGTTCTATGAGTCCAATCTGTATACTGAAACCCTGTTTACACTGTATTAAATACATAAAATCTGAAATGAATAATAGATACAGCAAAATGGAAATAAACTGAACATAAGGAACAAATAATAACGATGAGGGAAATGGAAAGGCAATAGGAAAAAAAGAGGAAATCATAGAAGTATATATTCAGGTTAGCTGAGATGACTGTAGTATTAATTTCCATCAGTTTCATCATTAAGGTAACAGTGTTTAAAATTTTCATGTTGATTGACTCTATATTCCATTGTCTGTAATCTGAGCAACTAGATTGAAGACAGCAAAGTGCAATACAACAGCCATGGTTGAATACCGCTCATTCTGTTCTTCTAACTGTGTACCATTTCTAAGGTCTTTTCAATTTATATTATCTCTTTAAATTAAATTTTAAATAATTTTAAACTAGGGTTAGCAAGATAGCTCAGTGGACTAAGTGCCTGCTTAGGTAAGTTCAGGGACGAGGGTTTGAGCAGACATGCCAGGCTGGCCCTGTCTCCAGGAGCACTGAGCCTGCCAGGGTAGAACACGCCTACACTTCACTGCTAGGGATGCTGAAAACAGGAGGTTCCCTGGGAATCTGAGCTGTGTACTGAAACACTGTACCAAATATATAAATAAAAATAAATAAATAAATAAATATAAAGATGCACAAGAAAAAAATAAAAGTTTTTTGATAGTAAGCATTAATGTTTAATTATTTGACCAATTTTGCATGCATATATCTTTTAATTTGAACAACAGATTTCATGATGAAAATGTGTAATATAACAAGTTTTGCTAAATTTTCTCTTTTTTGAAGCTCTGTATCATGTGTACTGTTGCTTGTTATTTTCTTTTGGTCTTGGTTTCTACCATTTGTTTTTACTCTTAAAATAAAATGATAAATTTTGATAGAAAAATTTCTACAGATGACTTTCTGCAAAAGTGCGGACACATATATTCATAAATCTACAAATAACCCATGATTTCAAGAAAATATGACATGATTAAAATGAATTTCAAAGGAGATAATCACAAATTACTGAAGATCCACAAATTTCTAAGTAAAAACTGTAAGAAAGCTAAGAGAACACCAATAGATAATTTAGCAACATTTTGGAAAACTACAAAAGCAAATGAGACTCCCAACCTAAAAGAGTCTTACTAAAGAAATAAATCAAAATTTGAATCTGAAAACCACAATGGAAATAAAAATGGCTTTTTAATAATAAGACGTATCAGACACAATAAGGAAAGACAAACTCAAATGTAAAGCCTATTGGGTCATCTGAACAGGAAAAATTGCAGTGAATGGAAGCGAAAAAAAGTAAAAAAGGTGTCTACAGAGTTAAATTTAGATTGCAAATCTAGAAAAGAAAAAGTGACAGGACAGGTATTCAAAGAAATAAGGAAGGAATATCGCACAAATCTGGGACTATCCCAGAAATCTAATCAAGTATGATTGCTTCCAAAGCTGTTCAGTTAAAAAGAGACAGAAAAGTAGATGTCAAAGTTAATATCATAGAATCAGTACTAATCCCACTCCATGCATTTCAGATATTCAGTTCTTTCTTCTTTTTCTCCTGCTTTTTATCTACCTAGAAATTTGTCAATGTATTGATCTTTTGAAATAATCAGGTTTTGATTTTGCTTGCCATCTCTTCTGTTCTGTGTTGAAATGCATTATTTTATGCCACTATTTACTTATTCTCTTTGATTCTAGCATTACACAGCTCTTTTCCTCAAGTCTCCTTAAGCATATATATATATATATATATATATATATATATATATATATATATGTAAGTAGGGCTTTCAATGAGTCCCATTTCAATGAATCATCTGTCCACAGTGGTTCTTTTTTCCTGAAAAATTATCTTTTCATTTAAAAGGTCTATTTTAGCCCAGAATTATTTGGTGAAATGTCTATTTCAGCCTGATGAAAAAGTGTGGTCTGATGTCTGAAGAATTACATAAATGTCATTTATCACAATGAGTGATAGTGGTACTCAGGTCATTTCTTACTGATTTCTGTGTCCTAAAAGTGTTAGTGATGGAAGAATGTGAAGTGAAATAGTGGATTTGTTCCCAGTTTCTGTCATCCATTTATTTGTTATCTTAATTTCAGTGTTGACACATAGTGTTACTGAAATCCTTAACCCACTCCGTTGTGAGTAATTAAAACATCCTCATCAAATAGAGTAGATTATTTATTTATAGTTCTTTTGTCTTTGGTCTGGTAACAATTGTTTTGAAAGTCAGAAACATTTATCCTCTACATTTTCAGTTCAGTTTTATTAGTTAACATTCTACCTGGGGATGCCCTTATTTTTTTAAATTTATTTTTAATTTTATGTATTTATTTATTTAATACAAGGTATTGTTGCACAGTTCAGACTCATAGCACTCCTCCTGTCTCACCCTATCCAGCGCTGGGATTACACATGTGCAGCACCATGGCCTGTTTTGTGGCTAGGACAGCTGTGGTACAGGCGATTGAGCTTGGGATCTTGGACCTGCCAGGCGAGCATTTAGACCACTGAGCTATCTTTCCAGCTACTAAGTTTTTAAATTTTCCTACATTAAACTTCACTTTTGAATAAATCAGAGGTGCATCATATTGTCATATTGTAAACATCATATTGTCTTTTTAGTGTGAAAATCTGAAAGAGAAAAATGGAATCTGAAGGGTATGTACGTAGTGGGAAAAGGGAATAAACTTATTCAAAAGCAAAGAGTTACTAAGTTGAGGAGAAGGACAAGAGAGGGAGTGGGAAAAAGAGACTTATGCGTGTATGTAAGCAGGATTGTTTGGACAACTGTACTGTGTATTTCTATTGGTCTATGGAAAGAAGTAGCCAATGCTTTAATTTCTTTCATCTTCTTTTTTCAATATATGTACTTTTTTCTTCTTAATTTCTTATACTTGTTTTCTTCTTTCAATTTTACATGTATAGATCTAGTAATAAGCATAACTGGTTGGAAAGCAGCACTATATATTACAATAAAATCTGAAATTCATATTACTTTAAGTGAAATTTTATTTTCTTTATTTTTTTAAAAATTCTAAACATTTATATACTTTATTTCATAGATTTAAAATACCAAAAAAGAGAAAAAAGAAATAGACAAAGCCACAATTGTAGCACTCTACTCAGTAATGGATAGAATAAATATAGATAGCAAAGATTAAAGAAATGAAGAAAAGGGAAGGGTGGAACATTTTAATTAAGTTTGGGAAGCAGTTTCCCTGAGAATGAAAAGAAGGAACTGACAGAGGAAAAAATAATATAAATCTGATAAGGATAAAAGTTTGGACACTCCAAGGATGTCAGAGGGGACAGGAGCAAAACCCAAGATGGCCGAAACAGCAAGGAAGGAACAGAGGAATAGACTGAAGGAAAAATCATCGTTAAGAACCTTTTGAGTTGAGAAGTATGAAATCAAGGAAATGCACATGTCTTCTCTCTCTCCTCTTGCATCTAGGTTACTTAGAACTACTGCAAACTCTGTGGTCCTGCAGATGTGTATCAGCAGATTTACAGTATTTGATGTCATTTGTACCATTAGACTTTTTAAAATGTTATATCACTTGTAATTTTTTCTGTTTTCATTATAAGTTCTACTCTTTCAAAAATAATTTTAAGGACCAGCCAAGTAGCTCAGCTGATTAAAGCACCTGCAAGCAGGCTCATGGGTTGGAGGTTCGATCCCAGGCCTGCTGCGTTGGGGCATGCTGAGACAGCAATTGAATTTAGGCATGGTGGAGTGTACCTGTAATCCCAGGTCTTGGGAAGCTGTAAACAGGCAGATCACTATGAGTCCAATCTAGTAGTGAGACCCTGATCACCCTGTAGATCCTTCCCTAAAATACAAAAATAATAAAACATAAAAAATTGTTTTAAAAACCTCACTTTTGTATCATACAAAAGTATCAATTCTGTCATAGAGTGATGATATGGTCATGCAACCATAATAACAATATCTTATTGAAGGTTGTCACCAGTCTCACATATCTGAAGTGTTTCTGTACTTCAATATCATATCATATGCCCTTTATTCATTTGCTAGGGCTTCCATAAGTGTATATATTATACATATATGTAATATATGTCAAGTGTTTTAAGCAATATAAATTAATGATAGTACAGCTCTGTGCGGGAGTTTGAAGTCTGTTGCCCGCACTATTGCATTCTTTGCAGGCCTCTTCATGGCTTGCAGTTGCTCTACCCCCTGGCTGCCTCCTTTTATAGGGGATGCTCAATGCACAGCTTCCATGTCTTCTGCTGCACCCAGTCACCACTTTCTACAAAGATCTCTTTCTGACTAAATTAGGGCCCACCTCTTAAGAGCTGAAATTCTTCTATGTAGGCCATATGTCCAAATATAGTAATATTTAGTAGTACTGAATACAGATTTTCAAAGTATGAGTTTCAAGGAAGAAAATCAGTGCATATCACCCCAAAGTCACAACAACCACTTTCTTTTTTTGTTAAAGTTTTAATTGTTTATCTGAAATTCAAATTTAATTAAGCATCTTGTATTCTTGTTTCCTGAATCTGTCAACCTTCCATTAAACACCTGGGGACTTCCGTCCTTTCCTTTCATGGAAGACTATAACAACCACTTTCTAGTGACTAGAAATGAAGTGGCTAGATTAGTCTAACAATATATATGTGTGCAACTTTTCTTAGTTGTTTTCTTGCATTTAACTATAAGAGTTTAATTTTCAAGCATGCTTTTTGGTGTTAGAATTGGTTCGGTTTTGTTGAAAAACATATTGAACTGAATGAGTGTGTCTCAGTTTCTTAAACTAGTCATCCTTTTGAGGTTGATTTTTGTTGTAGATGAATGGGAATAAAATTTTAAGATTGCTTCTTGTGATTTTCCTATACAATTTGTATACATTAATTATACTGCTGTGCTCAAGGCACAGGACAAAAGACAATTGCCGTCCTTGTAGGCAATATTTTTGTATAAAGTATGGGGTAATACAAACTGCACATTGTGGATGCAGTTGACTTGTTCATGAACAACACCTGAGTTTTCTCAATGCTGAAGAGAATGATCTGTTCCCAGTGGTTAAACTTTTCCTTAAGAATTATCTTCTGATGCAAAAGAATAATTAAAACTGAGCTCATAGATTTCTGAATTTGTAGATTGTTAACTGCAAAATCTCCTGATTCATTTTTCCCTTGATACCATAAATACTCAGAAATTTTTTAAAAAATTCTAAAATAATATTCCTCAGAATATACTACTGAACTCCTCCATAATAAGCTACTTATTATTTTGCTTCACTTGTTTTGATACTTTAATTTCTGCATTGCATGTACTAAATTTCAACTTAACTCCCACATTTTAATTAAGCATTGCTTCAGGTGACATTCCTAAGGGAAGAAAAAACACTGTCCAGAAATGCTATTATTCAGATTTCATATATATTAATAGCTTGGCTTAATAGAGAGTGCTAAATTTAAAATAATTGCCTATCTATACTTCAAAATAGTGTTTAATTGAAGTTTTGAAATCCTCACTAACTGGGAAAAAACAAAGGATAATATTCTTATTAGCTTATTTAATATCTGCTAAGCTTTTCCCTTATTGATTAAATACATATATTTTTACAAAGATGTTTAGTTCTACTAGTCTGTCTTTACACTGTATTTGTGTATATTTAAGAATTAATTTTTGGGGGGCCAGGCAGATGGCTCAGTGGAATAAGTGCTTTCCTGGCGTGGCAAGGGCCTGTGTTCAATCCCCGGTTCTGCAAAAAAAAAAAAAAAAAAGAATTAATTTTGGGGCCTATGAGATTATTAAAATAGTGATAAAATTATCTGAAACCTAAATTTAAAAATAGGGTTGTTTGTTTTGTTTCTTGTGTAAAGTCTTGTCAGGTACACCAAACCTCCTTAATCATCACACCTTTTGTCTGATTGTGAATTTATTCCTCAAGCAATGGTTAAAATCCTTCTATTCTGTGTATTCTTTGACAAATGCTCAAAGGCTGAGGGTGAAGTCTGCCTCATTGTGAAATGTTTAGCTTTAAGCTGCTCAGCACCAAAACAGAGACATCCCAAGAGCATTCCATCTTTAACCACTTGCTAGGCTCACAAAAGGTTGTAATTTTAAACACTGTAGTTGAGCAATAAATTACTTGTCAATATTTTCATTGTTTTCCTGGTTTTAGGAAGAAACACCTTCATGATTAAAACATACTAGGTATTGTAAAATGTTTTTTGTTCTATATTTACGTATCCACACGTGTTATTTGTATTATACTTCAAGCCCCACTTTATGATTGGTTTTGAATTTTTGATTTTTTTATAAAATTAGTAGAAATATGTTAGTGGCATATAATGACTTCATTTTATATCTTCAGAAGTTTTTATTTTGAATGGATTTGTAATAGACATGAGATGAAAAAAGTGATAAATTTTAGAGAAATGGCATTAATTCATGACTAAATTATGTAAAATACTTTGTGACTTAATGTATATGCATTTATAGTGTTAGTATTATGATATCTTGTTAGATGTATTGTTAAAGTAACAAGATATATTAGACACTTTACAAAATTCTGTTTATTATCTTTTACAATAATGATTAAGTATTCATAAATATATGTACTAAATACTTTATTGCATTATTAAAGTGTATTAGTCCTATTATTTAAATATTGCTTGAAATGATTTTAAGACAGTGTTCATTTTTTTGTCCTTCTGTCTAACCATTTCCTAAACCATCTCACACCTTCTCTTCTAGTCTATCTAGACCTGTCAATCTTAGTTCTTTGTTACTGCAGGGAAACTATGGTAATTCATACTGCTCTTCTTTTCCTGGACTGCTGATCCATTTTATGGCATTCTGTATATATTCAGTAATCAGACTACTATATCACATGGTAGTTCTATTTTTCCAAAACTTTTGTATTGGCTTTCATGATAGATTCTCCAGTTTACATTCCTGTTAACATTGTGTTGAACTTCCCCTTTCACCGGGTTCTCCCTAGCATTTGTTCTTTTTTACCATTTTGGTAATCCCCACTGTAAATTGGGAAATAGGGTGAGGTGACATCTCACTGTGGCTTGGATTTGTGTTGTCCTGGTGATTAGCGGTGGTGAGCACATTTTCATGGACTTTTTGTTGATTTGACTGTACTTTTATAAAATATCTAGTCTTATCTTTAACTCACATTTAACTGTATTCATTATCTAATGTTAAGGTCTTTTTAAAAATTCTATTACAGAAAACTTTTTGCAAGTTATTTTATTTACAATGCCAACTTTTTTTGTGTGTGTGGCCAACTCAGCTTGCTCTGGAGGCAGGGCTGGTGTGGCATGTGGTGCTGGCAAGCTTGCCTAAGCTTGCCTAAGCTTGCCTAATTAGGTGCTTTAGACGACTGAGTTGTCTCACCTGCCCCTACAATGACAATTTTAAAATTTCACTAAAGTTAATTAAATAATAAACTATGCAGAAATCACTTTACAAAAAGAGGAAAAGCTCAAAATGTCCACTTTCTACACAGAGACCACAGTTCTGTTTTGTTCAGAGTAAAGAAAAACAGGAACTTTTGGGGATGGGACTATGGGGAGGGTTTGAGATTTGGCCTAGTGGTAGAATACCTGTCTAGCAAGCTGAAAGTCCTGGTTTTGGTCCTTGGCACCAAAACCAAAAAGTAAACCTCCTATAAAGGCAATTCAAACTAACCAGTCAATTGGTAGGATTCTCACCCTGACTAACTATATACGCTGATACCTGTGAACTAAGCAACTGCACTGAAGATAGAAATGTGCAATGGTAGGGTCATGCATGGAGTGTCTGTCATTCTGGTCTTCTAAATATGAACTGCTTGTCATGACATACCAATTACTTCCATACTCTCTCTCAAGTAAATGTTTGTTTAAAAAGAAAAGAGGGTAATAAATGAAAACAAGAGACAAGAAAAATAAATGGCACAGGACTGTCCTGCTACAATGCTGTATATGGTTAGATTTTTAAATTTCTGTGAAATAAAAAGCAATTCAATAAAAATACAATAAAATAAAAAACAAAACAAAAACAAAAATGGCAACTGTGCGTACAACCTTGGATGATGCACCAACCCCGTCCCGGGATGCCCTGAGACTGCAACCAAGTCTACGTGTGGTGGTGCACTCCTGTAATCTCAGCAGTGAGGAGGCTGATAACAGAAGGACTACTACAAGTCTGAGCTGCTTAGTGAGGCCCTGTAACAAATACATTTACATAGATAGATAGATAGATAGATAGATAATAGATAGATAGATAGATAATAGATAGATATATAGATAGATAGAGATGATAGATAGATAGATAGATAGATAGATAGATAGATAATAGATAGATAGAACGAACTATATTTAGGAACTTTTACACCAACTAGAACAAATTTAAGCAAGAGAAGTAAAAATAAAAAATTCAAAACAAACCAATGGAATAATATAAAATTAAGGAGTTTCTGGCCAGTAAAACAAACAATAGACAAAGTTAGGAGAAAATACTACCATTGGTTATTAACCCATTTTGAGCCTATCTTGTGTGAAGAGATCAAGGAGTCTCTTTTTATTTTCCTGTATGTAATTCCAGTTTGCCAGTACCTTATACTGATGAGTCCTTCACACATTCTGTAATTCGAAGGTAAGAGGAAAGGGACAGGAGAAGGGAGAATGATTAGAATAAACACCAGCCATGTACAGGGACCTAAAAACCTGAAAGAATGCAAACATTATATATTATTATGACCATGAGATAAGATAAATAGTACCAACAAGTGCAAAACTGGAGAAAGGTGATTGAGGAAGGGAGAGGGAGACATGAAGAAAAGGAATGGGAACATAAAAGGAACCTATGTTATGTGTGTGTCTGCACTCACGAAGTTGCCTCGAAACTGCTGGTCCCAGAAACACTTACTCACAAAAAAATTGGTAGCACAAAAATGGCAAAAAAATATTGGCATAAGAGATTCAGGTTAGATTCAAAATTGATTAATATTCAGATGAATAATGTAGCTATCTTTAAAAAAAGATTTTTAAAGTAAAGATATTTTCACATCTAGAAATAAGTAATAAAAAAGATGAAAGTGAAAATATCTACCATTAAATATAGTATAGAATCAGGAAAACTACATCATATTGTTTACAACCACAGTGAAGTTATGTATTTCAGTGTTGTCTACAGTATAAGAAAAATGTTTCAAGTTGCCATGTAATTATTTTATGCATAATTTATTATGGAAAAGTTAACATTAGCAACAATATATTGCAAAAAGGCAAATTTAGATACTTTTATTCACTTAACATCCAGTGAAAAAATATACCTACAAATTACATTCAAAACACTTCCTATGAAGTCTTGACAATGTAGTCATTAACATTTTTAAAGTGTTTTACAGCTTCCATTCCTCATTTCAAAATCACTTGTTTGATTTTAAAAATTAAGATAATGATTCTAAAAACTGTTCCTTCACTATCCCAGGCCCAGTGAGTGTGTGAGAGAGCTTCCGGGTACCCTGTGCTGGTGTGACCTACTGGTCCCAGCCCAGGAACAGCATGGGTGACACCTTCTTTAACCCTTTTGGGACGTCCCCATCACTCAGTAGTACACTCCTCACACCCCACCCACAGAGTAAGAATTTCTGTCTCATTCAGGGAACCCCCAGATCCAGTCCTAGAACAGGCCCGGTGAGTGTGTGGGAGAGCTGCCTCTCGCCCCTACTCCACCTTGTCCCCTCCAGACACAGCTCAGGCCTGATATACAGGGCTGGGGTGAAACCCTGCAGCTGCAATCCCTGCAGAGAGTGTAGGGGACAGAACCACCCAGCTAGTCCAGGAGCAGAACATCTTGCCAGAGGGGCACAACAGGTTCAAACTCACAGGGAGCAACAGGAAAGAGATGAGCTGAGCTTCCAGACCCAAACCAGGCACAACTGGATAAATCCAAACTTTGTAGATCTACACCCGAACTTCAGTAGGTGCTAAGGCTATAACTGCAACAAAGATCTACAACAAGTTTAGAAGACAGTGCTACACAAAATGACAATGATAAGGAGCGAAATGCAATCTTAGAACCCAAGCCCACCCATAACAAGTGCAGAGGACACTGACACAGAACAAATTGGGAATCATACAACGGAAAGCAAAGAATCAACAGCTTCTGAAATAAAGAAACAGCTGCAGAAAGGTATAAAGGAACTCAGATTGGAAAGAAAAAAAGAAATCCCTAAGTTAATAACATCTGCAATAAAGAATCAAATGCAGAAACATATGGAGGAAAACCAATGCCCACCCAGAACAAATGCAGAGGACACTAGCTCAGCTCAAATGTATGAATTAATAGTGTCAATACTAAATAAGCAACAGCAGAAAATCTAGAGGAACTCAGAGTGAAATTCTTTTCTACTAGCTGAGCTCAAATGTACAAATGACAGTGTCAATAGTAAATAAGAACAGTAGAACATTATAGAGGAACTCAGAGTGGAATTACTATCTGAAATAAAAAAAGAATTGTCAGAACTCATAGCATCTGAAGTAAAGAAGCAACTACAGAAACATAGGGAGGAAACCCAATCTGAAAAAAAACACTGGAGTAAAAGAATTTATAACTGCTTCTACAGAAGATATTGATCAAAAATGGAGGATGTTGGAAAAGTGATGGATTCCTTGAATGAGAAATAGAGGAAAGAAATAGATCACATGAAGCAGAGTCAAAGAGATATAGAGGAAATTAAAATCTCAATCACAAGCTGGCAAAACCATTTAAGTGAAAGTGAAGAGAGTTTCAGATCTTGAAGACATTGGTGCAGCTAGTGAAAAGATAAAAAAGGATCTCTTAAAAACAACTATGATGCAGGAAAAAATATTCCATCACCTGCAAGATGAAGCAAAAATGAACAACGTGAGAGAAATAGGCATCAATGTGAAAGAAACAGTCAATACAAATGACATTAAAAATATATGGCCAGAAGTAATAGCAGAAAACTTCCCAAATATGTGGAAACAATCTGACAGTCAGGTAAATGAAGCATACAGTATGCCAAGACCTCAACACAATTAAAAACACACTGAAACATATAATAATCAAGATCCCAGAAATTCAGCACAAGAAGAATACACTGAAAGCCACTAGAGAAAAGAAGCAGATCACATTCAAAGGAAAAACCATCAGAATTACAGCTGACTTCTCTTCATAAACCATGAAGGCAAGAAGAGCATGGAGCAGAGTACTTCAAGTTCTCTATGAAAACAAACTCCAGCCCAGACTACTATACCCTGCAAAACCCTACACAGGCTACTGAAAGATGTTCTAGAGAGGGACCAAAATGATCAGAACTATATGAATGAGATCAGAAGCACCAATGAACTAGGGCAAGCTATTAAACACAGGAGAAAAAGGATTAAATGACAACAGGCAAATAACATGTCAATTGTAAGTCAATACATCTCAATTCTAGCCAGCAATATAAATGGACTCAATGCACCAATTAAGAGTAATAGACTGGCACAGTGGATTAAGAAACAAAATCCAACAAAATGCTGTATACAAGAAATACATTTAACTCATAAAGACATTTATAGGCTGAAAGTCAAAGGATGGAACACAGCACTACATGCTCCAGCCCCTCAGAAAAAAAGCAGGGGTAGCAATCCTATTCTCAGACAGTCTCAACTTCAAACCAACAATGATCAAGCAAAATAAAGAAGGCCACTATATACTGGTTAGGGGAAAATTTCAATAGGAACAGGTAGCACTCATAAATATATATGCACCAAACACGGGAGCACCCAACTATATAAAGCAAATCTTAATGGAAATGAAAAATCTAATATACAATACCACAATTTTAACAGGAGACCTTAACACCCCCTTATCCCCAAAATATAGATCAACCAGACAAAAATGTAGCAAAGAAATAGCAGAACTGAACCAGAACTTGAAACAAATGGACTTGGTGAACATATACAGAGTGTTCCACCCAAACACAGCTGAATAAAATTTTTTTCTCAGGTGCACATGGGTCATTTTCTAAAATAGATCACATACTGGTCCAAAGGTCATGTTTAATTATATATAAGAAAACAAAAATCATCCCATGCACATTATCTGACATCACTGCAATAAAACTGGAAAGAAATGACAAAAGAAACCAGAAAAAATCCTTACATACATGGAAATTAAGTGATGCCCTACTCAGCAACCAATGGGTCACAGATGAAATTAAACAGTAAATTCAACAATATCTAAAATTCAATGAAAATTCAAACACAACTTTTCGGAATTTATGGGAGATGTTGAAAGCAGTTCTCGGAGCGAAATTCATAGCTGTGAACTCACACATTAGGAAAACAGAACAGGAACAAATAAATACCCTAATGCTGCACCTTCAACAAGTAGAAAAGGAAGAGCAAACGAAACCAAGAGCCCAAAGACAGGAAGAAAACGTAAAGATTACAGCAGAAATTAATTTAATTGAGATGAAGAAAACAATTCAAAGAATAAAAAGGAAAAAGTTGCTTCTTTGAAATATTAAGTAAAATCAAAAAGCCCCTAGCTAACCTCATCAAAAAGAGGAAAGAAAAAATTCAAATCCAAGCAATAAGGAATGAAAGGGGTGTAATTACCAGACACCCAGTGGAAATTTAGAAGATTACCAATAGCTACTTTGAAAATCTTTACTCTCACAGAATAGAAGATGCAGAAGAAATGGACAGATTTCTAGAAAGGACCAAATTACCACAACTAAATCGACAAGATATAACCACTCTAAATAGCCCAATAACAGCCAATGAAATACGAGATGTAATTAAAAACCTACCAACAAAGAAAAGTCGAGGTCCAGATGTATTCACAGCTGATTTCTACAAGAAATTTAGAAAAGATGTATTCCCTATACTCATCCAACTCTTCCATGAAAATGGAAAGGTAGCAATCCTCCCAAAATCATTCCTAGAGGCAAGTATTATACTGATACCAAAACCAGGGAGAGATGCAACTAAGAAAGAGAACTACAGGCCAATATCCCTCATGAACATAGATACAAAAATTCTAGCAAATAGAATACAGAGAATCATCAAGAAGATCATATACCATGACCAGGTAGGATTCATCCCAGGGAGGCAAGGATGTTTCAATAAATGTAATACACTATATCAATAGAGCAAAAAATAAAAACCACATGATCATCTCCATTGATGCAGAAAAGGCTTTTGACTAAGTCCAACACTCATTCATGTTCAAAGTCCTACAGAAAATTGGAAGAGATGGGCTCTACTTCAATCTGGTAAAAAGCCTTTTATGAAAACCCAACAGCTAACATAATCCTAAATGGGGAAAAAACTGAAATCTTTTACTCTCAGATCTGGTACAAAACCAGGATGTTCTCTATCACCACTCCTATTCAATATAGTTCTGGAATCATTATCTAGAGCCATTAGACAAAAGAAATAAATAAAAGGAATAAGAATAGGTAAAGAAGAAGTTAAATTATTTTTATTTGCAGATAACTGGATACTTTACTTGGAAGACCCAAAAAACTCAACCAAGAAGCTACTAGAATTAATATAGAAATTCAGCAGCATATCAGGTTATAAAGTTAATACCCAAAAGTCAATAGCATTCCTCTACACAGACAACAAACACACTGAGAGGGAAATTATAGAAACAATACCCTTTATAGTAGAACTAAGGAAAATGAAATACCTTGGAATTAATCTAACTAAAGAAGTCAAAGATCTTTTCAAGGAAAATTACAGTACTCCTAAAAAGAGATCATAGAGGATTTCAGAAAATGGAAAGATATTCCATGCTCCTGGATAGGAACAACCAACATTGTGAAGATGGCCATACTCCCAAAATTGCTGTACAGATTTAATGGATTCCCTATTAGACTACCACCAACATACCTCACAGAGGTTAAGAAATCATTCCTAAAATTTATTTAGAACCAGAAAATGCCTAGAATAGCAAAGGCAATCCTGGACAATAAAGACAAGGCAGGAGGCATTACAATTCCTGACTTGAAATTATACTACAAGGCTACTGTGATAAAATCAGCATGGTACTGGCATCAAAATAGACCTGAGGATCAATGGAATAGATCAGAAATTGCTGAAGCTCCTAGCAACACACTCAGTCACCTTATCTTTGACAAAGGGGCAAAACATACTCACTGGAAGAAAGATAGCCTCTTTAATAAATTGTGCTGGAAAAGTTGGCTCTCTACATGCTACTGAACTCTTTTAGAATATTTTGCTGAGTTTACACACCTATAATATTTAAAGGATGGAACTTAACAAAAAAAGGGGATATAGATGAATGTCCATTTTGTATTTGTGTTTTCAAAGTGGTTAGGATAGATATATAGTTACATTCTCTTAATGAATAGAGGGATTTGTTCGAACGGTGTTTGCAAATAGGATATCAAGTCCGCATCTTGTACAGCAATTAACCACTAGGAAGAATATATGCAATGTGTTAATTATTGAAACTGTCCTACCAATTTGGTTTGAAACTCTCATTGCTTTTTGTTTCTCAATAAAATTATGGAAAAACATAAAATAGATAAATATAAACTATTACTTCATTTAAGAAAAAAATAATTCAGTGAATAATTTATTACCTGATTTGTATGTGAAGTTACTCCAGAGGAAAAACTATGTTTGTGGTAGTATTATTCTATTTTATTTTATTTATTTATTTTTGTCTTTGTGAAACAAAGTTTTTCTATGAAGTTCAGGCTGGCCTTGAGCTCACTTTTTAGCCCAGACTGGTCTCAAATGAGATAAAGAGCGTGACTATGTACTGTTTAGGGTAAAAATTCAGAAGGAAGAGATAACAGTAATTGATATGTATGCACCAAATATGGGAGCATCCAACTATATAAGACAAATTTTAAAGGACATGAAACATCTAATAACCAGTATCACAATCTTAACAGGGGAACTTAATACCCACATATCACAAAAAGACAGGTCAAACAGACAAAATTTTAGCAAAAATGTAGCAGAACAGAACCAAACCTTTGAACAAATGGACTTAGTGGACATATGCAGTGTTGCACCCAACCACAGCTGAATGCATCGTTTTGTCAGCTACACATGGGACCTTTTCTAAAGTAGACCACACACTAATCCAGAGGTCATGCTTAAGTCTATGCAAGAAAACAAAAATTATCCCATGCATATTATCTGACCACAGTGCAATGAAACTGGAAATAAATGACAAAAGAAATCACAAAGACCCCATAAACACATGCAAATTAAACAATGCCCTCCTCAGCACCCAATAGGTTGCAGATGAAATTAAAGAAGAAATTAAAGAATATCTACAATTCATTGAAAATTCAAATTTGGAATGATCCTCCTCCTCCCTCAGTCTCCCAAGTTCTGGGATTACAGTTGTGTGCAACCACACCCAGTAAATATTCATGAAGAAAATTTAAATAACTAATAAGGCAAATATGTACACATTAAAAAATATGCAATCTAACTCAAAACTTTTACAATTTTGAAAATCAATTTGACATCTATAAATCGCCGAATTATCTGTTTATGTGTCATAAGAAAAGTTGAAAAGCCCTACTATTCACAATATATTATTATAGTAGTTCAGAAAAATATTGGTGAATTCATCCTATTGTAATATGTATATTAATATTGAAAATCATCCATATTAAAAGTAACAAGGGAAAAGGTAATTAGGATAGATTAAATGTTGTCAACACATAGTTTGAAACTAAATGTTTGCCCATCATCTAACTTAAAAGTATTCTAATAAAACCACACTTAAATATATTATTGTACTTTAATTAAGTTAATATTTGCACATGGCCAGTCAGTTATATAAGCAGCAATTTAAACAAAACAAGTAGGCTTTAAAAAATTCATTATGTTACACCTCAAAAGTATATTCTAAGTAAAACTTTTCTTGAGTCATCAGTATTATTTGTTTCTGAAACAGAACTTTTTTCTCTTAATTCAGCATTCACAGCACTGTAGCCATATTGATCTGTAATCAACTGCTGACACAGTTATTTGGCTTGAACCATATATTTACTGAACTGCAAACACAGCATTATGACAGGCGTATAGAGGACAGTTTTCTACTGCACACAAGAGCTCATTGCAAACACTTTATCTAAGTGACAATTTTATCTGCTGGTATGATTTTTTTTTTATTTGTTCACTAAAGAACGTATATGTTAGCCACCATAAAAATAACATACTGCTGTGAAGCATGCCCTAAAACAAAATTAACTTTGTGTTTACCCATTTATAAGAAAGATTTTAGCAAATGTAAAGTGCCATTGAATAATACCAATATCATACATCTTGCTTGTAGAGAATTCTCACTATAAGTACTAATTTATGAGAAATATCTAAAAATTCTGGGGCGAATATTCAATCATCAAAAATGTGTTCATTTAAAACTATAGTGACATTTGATGTTAAAATACTTCATAATAGAGTTGATATATGCAGCCAATAATTCTTCATATTTTAACACCTAAGAAAGCATTTTTTAAAAATCTCAAAGACATATAATTATGACACTTTAAAGTATTATATACTTCATACAGTTAATTTGAAGTTATGCAGTTGCTTAGTGGAACTTACGATAGAAATACTGTAATGTATCTTTTCTTGTACTCTGCTTGGTGTCAAAGGTTTTGACATTTTAAAAAGAAAAAGAATTAGTGAACATCTGGAATGCAATGACTCATGTGATGAATGTATAAACAGCAAAGAGTATTAGTGTAAAGGAGTCACGATTTATATCATTCTTTCTGTTGATCACAGAAAACTTTCTGGAAGAAATTTTTATGAGTTTTTAGTCTTACTTTTGGTTTATGTGCAAAAGTCTGACAAACACATACCATAAAGCATAGAGCAAATGTGTGAAGTCCCAGAGGAAACGGCCGACAGCTTTCTAGCTCCTGAGGACATTTCATTCAGTGATTGACCACACAAATGACCGTGGTCTTTACGCAAACATTCTACGGAGTTTGTCTGAGGAAATTCCCCAGTCACGATTTTTTCTCAAAATATCCCCCCTCTTTACTATACCAAGTACTAAGAATATCTAAGCACAGCAAGTCAATAAAACAAGATGAAGAGAGGACAGTAAAACTACTCAGCTGCTTAGGCAGACTCGGGTTTGATCCTAAACCTGGTGTGCGGCCCCGCCCCGGGGGCCCTGTGAGACTGGACATGGTGGTGTGCGCCTGTAATCCCAGCCCCTTGGAGACTGAGCACAGGCAGCTCACTTACGAGTCAGATCCATGTAGTGAGACCCTGTAGAACCTGTAGGCCCTGTACTAAAATACAAAAATAAATAAATGAATAAATAAATAAATAAATAAGGGCCAGGGAGATGGCTCAGTGGAATAAGTACTTCCCAGGCAAGTGCAAGGGCCTGAGTTCAATCCCCAGTTCCTGCCAAAAAAATAAAGAAAGAATAAATAAGTAAATAAATATTAAAATAAGAAAACAACTCAAGCATATAAAAAGATTTATGACAAATATGTACTAATGAAAAGTAAAGTGCACCTTTATTTTTTTTTATATATTTTTTTTTATATGAATGCCCTGAGGGGTGGTTTGGCTGGCTGGAGTGTTGTGGGGATCGAACTACAGCAACCTGAGGCTGACAGCTTTGTGGAAGCAGCCACTTAAACAACTGAGCTAAGGTCAGGCCCCCCCTGCATCTTTAACAATATAGACAAAGGGATAAATAAGTACAATAGCAAATATTTAAAATACAGAATTGGACATACTGTTGAGTACTTAAGAATTGCACAACATTTGCCAGGTTCTGCTTTTGATCTACAGGATTACATCATGAAATACAACAATAAAATGAGACAGAGTAAAGTAAAATTGAATTTAAACAAAAGAAAACACATATTTAACTTTTTAAAAATGTAATAAGATAAAATAATATTTTTGTGAAAATGGTAGTAATATTACATAATTCTGAATGTACTATTAATTCAATTCTGCCTTTTCATTATAAATTCATTGAAAAAGAATAAAAGTATATATCTTCATTATAAATAATATTTCCACTGATGTGCACAGGATGATATTACTATATTAACTTTGAAATTTGGTTATTATCTTTTGTGTAAAATTACAATAATTTATTTTGCAACAATTTTAGAAGCTAGAAGTCCCAGACCAAGGTTCAAAAATTCAATTTTTGACAAATGTTTTGCTCCAACTTTCTGACAGTCACCTTCTTGTCTTCTTTTTCTACTTTTGATAATACATATTTGCAACATCTAACAAGTTTTGTGTGAAGTTCTTATGTATACATAACCCATCTTAATAATTTTTATTTCCCCTTTGCTAGATATTACCAAATTCATTGGTTTAAATCAAAGCAAATTATACTATGTAAAGGTTAACAGAAAAAAAAACATAGCAAATCAATGAATCTAGAACTTACTCTTAAAAAGATCAACAGAATTTATGAACCTTTAGTACACAAGAAAAAAAATAGCAGAATTAAGTTACCAAAGTAAAAGTTGGAAGAGGAGACATTATAAAACTTTAATAGCAGCAATAAAAGATCACAAGAGAATAATGCTATGAAATGTTGTGTACCCCTATATTAGACAATAGACAAGATCCAGATAAAATGGCGCAAATTTCTAACACCAAACAGCTAACAAAGATGATTCTAAGGAAATGAAAAATCCTAACAGTCCTATAGCAAAGTGAACGGCCAGCCAGATAGCTCAGAGGATAGTGCCTGCTTAGGCAGACACAGGGACTGGGTTCAATCCCCGGCATGCTATGCCAACCCCACCTCTAGGGTGCACTGAGACAGTGATTGAGACTGTCATTGCTGTAGTGGCATATGTCTGTAATCCCAGCACTTGGGATGCTGAAACAGGAGAATCACTATGAGTCCAATCTCGGTAGTGAGACCCTGTAGACCATGTATTAAATACATTTTGGGGCTGAGGAGATAGCTCAGTAGAATAACCACTTGCCTGGTGAGCGCAAGGGCCTAAATTCAATCCCCAGTTCTGAAGAAAAAAAAAGTGAAGCATAAATTAATAAAACTACTCTGCTTATAATAGTATCACAATTGAGAACATAGGAGAATAAAATTTAAAAAGAGGTAAAGGCTTATAGAATAATAGGTGCAACATACTATTGAAAGACATTAAAGATTACACAAAGAAACATTTATTTCTATTCCTAATTTGTTAGATTTTATATACTCATATAAAATATTAATGGCATTTTTGTTGAAAACAAAAAATATGAATTCCTTAAATGGATGTGGAATCTCAAGGGATCTGTATAACTACAATTACAAATAAAAATCTTCGTTGTCTTACGTTTTGTGATTTCAAACACTATTATAAAGCTCTGATATTTAAGAGAGTGTAGTACTGGCTGCTATAAAGGCGTGCATAAAGGTTAAAAGAAACCTTTAAAAGGTAACAGACCTTTGTATACCATGACTAGACCAACAGACAGCACAGCAATCAGCTCTTCTGAATGTGTCCAAATGATCTCCAACAAAGGTATATAGACCATTTGAGAGACGTGTCATCAGGCTTTTTCAACAAATGATGGGAAAGTTGGAAATTCACATGTAAAAGAATTTGCCTAAAGCATGTATAAAAATAAACTACAAATGTATCAAAGCTCTGAAAGAACTTGAACTTAGGAAACTAGTAGTAGAAAATATAGAAAAATCTAGATATTTCATGACTTGCATTTGGCAATGATTTTTTGTGCATGATGTGTAAAGTACAGACAACACCACAATAAAATAGATAAATTGAACTATATCCTAATTTCAAAAAACTTTTTAATTTATGTATTTATTTGGTACAGGATCTCACTGCATAGCTTGGGCTCATAATGTTTCTCCTATCTCAGCCTCCCCAGCATTGGGATTACAGGTGTGCACCACACATTGTCTCAGTGGCCAGCTTGAAACAGAGCCAGCACAGCGCGCGGTACTGGGGATCGAACCCAGGTCCTTGCATTTGCCATACAGTCACTTAGACCACAGAGCTATAGCCATCTCCCTAGTCTATGTCACAATTAAAAATGTGCACTTATTAATATAATCAAAGTGCAAAAAATTGACTAAATAGGACAAAATGTTTGTAAATCATATATCTGACAAAGAACCAATGGTCAGGATAGATAGAAAACTCCTGCATTTCAAAAATAAAAGCATTTGTTTCAAAGGTATATAAATGACTTGACTGGATAATTCTCTAAATAATATGTACAAATATCAGATAAATAATGTATGGAAAGATGCATACATCGGTAATTATTTGGGACATGCAAAGCAAGACCACAGTGAGTTAGCACTTCAAACCTACTAAGATCACTAAATAAAATAACAAACATGAAAAATTCCTGAAAATACTTAGTTTTGGTAAGGAGGTGAAAAATCAAAACCATGTGCTTGTTTCAACAATATAAATAATTCAACCCATGGAAAATGAAGCCATTATGTCTCAAAAAATCATAAATAAGTACTTTGCAATTTAACTTCTTGGAGTATATATTAAGATAATCAAAATCAAGATCTTAAAAATATTTATGCAACAATGTCCAAAGCACATTGTTCTCAAAAGATAAAATATGGAAACAATGAAAACTTCCACTGGATTAACTGGATTAACCAAAATGAAAAAATGGAATGCTTACATAGAATTAAACATTCTACAGCTTTGTCAAGAAAATAAATTCCTAAGCATATTTATTATGGACAAATTTTGAGGACATTAAAATAAATGAAAAAGGCACTGAGTAAGACAAATATTGCGCGATATCATTTACAGGAGTTATTCTAAATTGTCAAAATTATACAGACAAGAAATGGTATAATGGTTGTCATGATCATGGAAGAATGGGAAAATTTAGAATTATTTTTATTTATTTATTTATTTTTTGATACAGACTCTCATCTATGCAGCTCAGACTGGTACTGATCCTCATGTCTCAGCCTCCCCAGCACAGGGATTAAAGGCGTGCACCACCATGCCTGTAATGTTTTGGTGGTCAGCACAGCATGTGGTAGCGAGGACCAAACTCAAGACCTTTCGCTTGCACCACTGAGCTATCTCTTCAGCCATGATAACCATTTTTTAATGGGGACTACATTTTTATGAGATGCAGAAGTTCTGGTGACCAGTTGTACAACAATATAATTTATATAATTAATATGAACTTTGAAATTTCTTTGAAAAATTATTGATCCAGTGAAATATAAATATAGATATAAATATCTACAATTAAATTTATGAAACATTAGCAGTGAATATATGATGATGTCTTTTTTCACATTTATGCTTAAATCCTAACAATATCATGATTTTGGCTTCGTGTTTGGTTGCTCTTGATATGGACCAACCATCACTTTTAATGTCTTATTATTAAAAATATATATGATGCATAAATATGTGTATATATTTTATAGTGTTACAGTAAAGCATATATACACACAAAAACACATATATACAATATGATATGAAATGTATAAAATGATATGACATTATATGATATAAATACAGCATAATACATGAAATCATGTAACATATGATATGATGCAAATAATACATTTATTATTAATACATTGTGATAGTGTACATAGTACAAATATGAATAATATATAATAGTATAACTCTATGTATACTTTTTAATTAAAAATTCATTTTATGCTTCTTAGAGATTATTGTTTTATTTACATAAGTATAAAAGGCAATAATTTGAACAGATGAACATGTTACAGTTTTCAGTAAGTACATGGATTAATTTCTTCTAAACTTTTTTACCTATATCATGTATCTGTAATAATTATGCAACCATATTTATGTAATATATAATTAGGCAAAATAGGATATGTACAGTAGAAGACTCACTGAAAATATTTAGAACATTCGAAGAAAATAAAAATATGTATTTTACTATTTAGAGTCTGAATGACATTTTAAAATATCCTCTATGATAGCAACATAAATCTTGTAGTTTGCATGATCTGGAAAGTTAGGGACTGATCAATTGTGATAATAAAAATATATTTGTATTAATAGATCCTTAGAGTTGTTATTGTTTAGTTTTTAATTTAAAACAACTTTGCATTAGAATTCATTATGAATTAAATCGATCCTGCTGAGCCACAGACCACCCACATCATTCCTCTTATCTAAGCAGAGCGATGTACCTGTGATCAGTCTCAATCAAACTCCCTAATCTCACAGACTCAAGTAACTACTGCTTCACCCTTGATATTATTACAAATAACTCTTATTTAGATACTACATACATGAATGAGATCACATGGTGTTTGTTTCCCTTTTCCTGACATGTCTCTTTATATAAATATTGCCAATCACTTCAATGGACAAACTGATAAAGAAAAAATATAGCATATGTACACACCCAAATGGTAATTTAGCCTTAAAAATAGAAATAATATTTTTATTGGTAAGAATAAAACATGTTTTTGTCTATAGTACTATTTTATAGACAATTTCAAGAAATAATAAATAATAGGTCCCAAATGTATGCTTTTATATTTATATAAATTGTAGGTTTTCAATATTTATTTGTTCAGTCTTATGTTACATATGGTTGATGATATGGTATTATACACATAAAAATCACTTTAGAAGGTAGGTTTGTTAAGTATTCTATCAAAACAAAAAATAAATGGAAAACCACATTTCTATCTTCACCTCAGATCATTAGAAAATGTTAACATAATTTCGAATTAATATTTTGTTTCTTTCTGAAAAAATATGAAGATCAGTGCAATTTTTGGTGGCAAAAACTGATTCACAACCATATGAACAAACACTTCCCAAAATTAGTAGCTATCCTTAAAGAGTAAATACTTTTAAAGTTCAAACAGCTTAGAAAAACCTGACAATAATTATGCAAACAAAAAGAAAAGCAACGATTTAGAAGCAACAACTCTAATCTCAGAAATATTATATAATAATTGTTTTGCTATCATTGTCCTCTTAAATGTGAAATATTTTATTGCTATTGGGTTTATTTTTTTTATTTTTTAAAATTTTTATTTATTTGTGTGTGTGTGTGTGTGTGTGTGTGTGTGTGTCTGTGTGTGTGACCAGCATAGCCCACCAGGGGGCGGGGCTGGCTGGCCTGTGGTGCTGGGGGATTGAACCGTGGTACCTGTGCTTTGCTAAGCTTGTTCTAAGTAGGTGCTTTAGACCACTGAGCCATCTCACCAGCCCCCCCCCTTTTTTTTGAAAGTTATATTTCTTGTTTTTTGTTTTTTGTTTTCAGGACTGGGGATTGAACTCAGGCCCTTGCGCTTGCCAGGGAAGCACTTATTCCACTGAGCCATCTCCCCGGCCCTGCTATTGGGTTTAATTGGACTTCATGTCCTTCAGCAAACATAGACACGAGTGTAACCTAAGGTAAGGAATCTTGTGCTATTAAAAGACATTCATACATTTTTCCAGTAGAACTCTGTGATGTTTCTTTTTCTCAAAATAAACCCTTTCTTCTTTGTAATAAACAGCATCATTCCTTGTCAGAAAAAAGGTACTTTTCAGAATTACTCAAATATATAACTTTGCTGGAAGGCTGAACACAGACGGATTACTATGAGTCCAATTTATGCAGTGAGACCCTGTAGACCCTGTAGACCCTTACTAAAATGCAGTCTCTCTCTCTCTCTCTATATATATATATATATATATATATATATATATATATATGTATCTTTGTTCAAAAATCCATCTTATTTATTTATTTATTTTACAGGGAATCGAACTCAGGATGTTGCACTGGCCAGGCAGGTACTAGTGCCACTAATCTACACAAGTGTTTCTTGTTTCTGACTGCATACCATCTTTAAAGTCTACTTGTATTTTATTAATAAAGTACTTAACAATTATAATAAATATATCATTAAAATAAAAAATGCACTATGTGATCACAGATAAAACATGGAAAGGAAGCCCATGTAATTTAAATATCGGAAGCATTCATACACACAATTTTGAGAGAAATTATACTTGCTGAGCAATTAAATTTTTTAATGTTTATCCTTAGAAAAACACTATCTATTGCTTTTTTATGGTATGTATTTGGTACATGGTCTCATTACACAGCTTAGACTTGTAGTGATCCTCCTATTTTTGGCCTCCCCAGTGCTGAGATGACAGGTGAGTTCAGAGCACCTCAGGACACGGGGCCATAAGCATGTTATGCCAGGGAGCAAACCCCGGACCCTGCACTTGCTTAAGCAGGTGCTTAGTCTGCTGAGCTATCTCTCTGGCCCTATATATTGCTTCTTAAAAGTAAAACACAATGAATGACAAGAGCAAGATAGCAGAATAGAAAGGCACATATCCTTCCACTGGTTGGCAAGGATAAAAGGCATTGATGGAAACTTCATTAACCAAGTAAAATGTTTAAACATCCAGCATGAGACCTAGTCTGAGCAAAGCCTTTTTATAAAAAGCAGCTGCACACCCCTCCCTGATTCATGTCCTAGCTGCATGGTGGGAAGCAGTCCTGCTGTATTGTGGACTTTGCTCCCACCCTACTTAACCAGATCCTAAATGACTTAGTCTTTATCTCTAGTAATTGATCCCTCCTTCCCTCTCACAAGGCTATAGATTTGGAAGTAGTCTCAAGGAGATGGCAGCCCCAAAACCTATCTTCATAAAGACTAGGATTTGTCTTTAGCTATACATGATCTTAGTTAGAAACCTACTAACGAGCCAGGGAGATGGCTCAGTAAAATAAGCTCTTCCGTGGCAAGTGCAAAGGCGTGAGTTCAATCCCCGGTTCCACTAAAAACAAAAACAAAACTATTAACTTGTGACTTACGTATGCAGCACACAGTGCCTGCATTTCAGGAACCAATCAGTCCCATGGATGTGAATGTGTGCAGCCTCCTCCACCTCCTAGATCCAAATGGCTTGTCTACAGGCCCTGGTTCTAGACTGCTAGATCACTTGAACTGCCAAGTGATTGATTTGTGTGTTGCACACCAGCCAAGTTATCTCTACTCAAGATGGACAATGAAAGTTTTTCTCTGCTCCTTACCAATCAAAACCATAACCATTGTAACAGGTGTTAGTCACTCAAAATCTAGACAAGTAGAATCATAAATAATAAGGCAAAGAAAACAATGCTACCAAAAACTAATAGAGTTTTATGTCCAACTCTTCTCCAAAACAGGAAATACATTAGCTGGGGTTTTTTTTTTTATTAATTTTATTGAGAAATACCAATGAGAGAGTTTCAAAACAGGTTAGTAGGACAGTTACAATAATTAATACATTGCATATCATTGTCTTCATAATACTTATTCATAGTACAAGATGCAGACATGATGTCTTGTCCTAACACTATTAGTACAAATCTTTCTTCTCATTGCATTAAGATAAAATACATGTATATCTATCTTATCTTTTATATGCAGATATAAAATGGTCCTTCATTTATATCCCCTTTTTTCTTTAGGTTTGTCAGAGATGAGTATTGCATTGCCATTTAAATATTGTAGGTGCATGAATTCAGCAAAATAATCCAATATAGTCCAGTCCATTACAGCAGTGGATTATCCGTAGGACTGGCAATGTCAGAAGGTGTTGACTTCAGTCTTTTACAGCTCAGCATTTTAATATGGCTTTACTTTTTACACTTCATTTTTATGTTTTTCTGCTCAATGGTTAAGACCAAGATAACTGGTTGACAAAGCACCTAACTTTAAGTGTCTAGACCTGGAAGACCAGTGCTATGAAAACTAGAGAAAAGCTTCTTGACATTGGGCTGCTCAATGGCATCTTGAATATGATGCCAAAAATACAGAAAATAAAACAAAAAATAGAAAAAGGAGACAAAATCTGAACAGCAAAAATACAATCAATGGGGCCGGGGAGATGGCTCAGTGGAATAAGCATTTCCCTGGCAAGCTGAGTTCAATCCCCGGTTCCGCAAAAAAATAAATAAATAAATAAATAAATAAATAAATAAAATAAAAAATAAAAAAATACAATCAAGGGGATTAAATTCAATGTAGACAGTGGGAGGATGTATTTACAAATGACAGATTGGTTTAGAGGGCAATTTTCCAAAGTGTACAAGGAAAACCCAAGTCCTGATATTTAAAAAAAAAAAATCCTTTAGAAACTGCGAAAAAAAAGCTTTTAAATTTATGAAATAGATTTTTCTCACTGATTTTTATAGTCTGGTTGATGACCTAAGGCATTAATATCAAACCTGAAATCCTTAATGATCTCATTAAGTCTTGAAGAGAGTTTAAGAAAAACTAATGAATGTTCCTTAAAAGTTGCAAACCACAGTATCTTCTCTGGAAGACTGTGTGTCCAACTCCCAAAGTGCTGCTCTGCAAAGAAAGGCTGTTTCTCTTTCCAAGGAACTCTGGTCATCAAAATCATCAGTCATTAAAATTCTTTGCTTTTTCCTATATCCAAAGGATCCAATAATGTTATGACTTTTCCTCAAATAATTTAATTAGACATTACAAATATAGCTAAGTTTGAGTTCAAAATGAAACCAGTTTGTTCTTTTAAATGTGTAATACCAAGGAAATATAAATACATCTACATCCTAGGAATTTGTATGTGTGATGGGTAAATACTATTTAAAACATTTTCAATAGAAAGAATGGTTTGCAAATTAATCAAGAGAAGATAATACGTTTATCATTAACTTTAACAAAAACAACACTAAAAAAAGAAATGATCATCCAATTATTCACTTCTATTTTTATTACAACATCTGTTTTTTTTCTCCTTTCTTTGGGAAAAATCCTGTGCTTTAAATCTGACATTATTTTGAAGAAAGACAATAATTTAAACCTTCCTTTTTTTCCCATAAAGTTTAAGGAGAGGAAGGGCAATTTTCCATAAAGTGATAATACCAGTCGCTTTTTTATTCTTATTTTCTATAAACATTGAGAGTTGTGAATCTGCTCATTTAATATCAAGAAACTAGAGTGAGTAGAAGAAGGCCTTTCTACTCTATCAGGTATTATTATGAGCCCTGCTGAAAGAGTTTCAGTAATGTACATTAGAGGACTCGTCATCAAGGAGTCTGCCTTGCTCTATACAGGATGCCATATACTAAAAACTCTGCACCCAACATACAGGCATTCATACTGTAACACACAGGTAGATACAGGCATGAAGGTGATTCCCAACGGCTGGTTAAAACTTGCTGCTTTTCCTCATTGAGATGTTTCCTCCTGAAACTTTGGAATAAGAATATAGAGGTACAGAGCACATGAATTCACATGAACTATTGACATGTCAACCACAAATTGTGTACAGATGTTCTCTAACTTCTGATGGCTTAACTTATGATTTATTCATAATTTTCTGCTGGTGTGAAAGAATTTTACTATGTTGTTGAGCTACAAAGCAATAGTATTTTTCCTTGCCCACTATCAAACCTGCCCACACCTAACCAGTTAAAGCTGGATGTCACCTCTGCCTGCAGGGAGAGTCAGGACAGGATGGTGGATTCCTATTTTTAATTCAGCTGCACAAGTCTTTAGGACTGAAGGATGTCATTCCTATTCTTGACTTTTTTTTTCTAACAAAAACTGAGGTCTTATGGAGGAGGATTAGAGCATGAAGAGGGGAAGAAGCTGTAACACTCCACAAAACACATCTTTCATTTCCTAGCAGTGTGACAGCTCTTTTGAGACCTGCTTTTCCTCATCATTCAGCACATCAGAGCTTTGAAGGTCCAATCTCAGGCAATGTTTTAAATGCTTTGAGCGGCCTGTATGGATTTCCTGAGCTTCGCAGTGCTTTTGCAGAAGTTATGTCTCTGTCTGCATTCCATCTGCATCACCATTCTCCATAGCAATTGTGGTGAGTTAAAGATTTCCCACCACTTCCATAGTAACATTGTGTCATGCTATTGTCATGGATGGTAGAACAGAGGATTTCACATCAGGGGCAAAAGAGGTACATTCTCAGCAGCACTCACAACATGCATTTCAGCTTCATAATGAAGCCTTTTATTTCTGCTTCTGGTAAGGATGAATATATATATATATATATATATATATATATATATATATATGCAGATACAGGAAGAGAATAAATAAGTGACAACTCTAACCCACTCTGAGAAAACTAGGAGAGCTCATGCATACTTCAGAAATCCCCGTTGGATTACCGAGGCTTTATTTGGCATACATCATAGTTCAACTCTTCCATTAATTCTAGCCATACCTTCCTCCTTCCCAAATTATAATCCTAATACATGTATAATACTGTACTATAATCTCTACTTATAAATGTAAAGGTGAAGATCCTACACCATGGCAAACAATTGATCCTAGTGCTGCCACTGTCTTTCAGGGCTGCTGAGGTGCTGGAGTTGGCAGGCTCTGGTTTGCTGCTCACCTTTCTGCCATACTTTCTCAATCCCACCGTATCATTTAATTCTTGTTTAATCTCCAGGTAATCTGCTGTTGATTATAATTCATGTTCTCACCTTGTTGATCTTCTTTTCTTATTAGTTTTAAAATAGAAAAACTATAGTATATGTAACTAACTATCATGTTTAAGTAGCTATGTTGATCTAATTCTAAAATATTGTTTCAGTCATTTTAACTTTTATGTTGGTTTATATAAAGCTGAATTTTTGAAAAATAAAAATTGAATTCAACATATGTATAATATGATTTGTTATTGTTTCCATATATGTATAGATATATTTAGAGAGATACATATTTCTAGTTTGCTATTGAACAGATATATATGATATATTTATATGTTGCTATTGTTTATATATATTTTATTTTATTTATTTTGTGTTTTAGGGAAGGGTCTGCAGGATATTCAGGGTCTCACTACTAGATCGTTTACACCCTGCTAAGAACTTGGATTATAGGTGCGCACCACCACACCCAGTAGCAGTTGCTGTCTCAGCATGGCCTATGGGCAGGTCTGGCATGGCAGGCCTGGAATCGAACCCCTGGCCCCTGCACCTATTTACAGGCACTTTAATCCACTGAGCTATTTGGCCAGCCTTTGTTTAGATATATATGCATTTTGTAGACATGTACATGTTGTTTTGCTATTGTTTCTATGTTCGTGTATGTGTGTGTGTGTGTGTGTGTGTAGAATACCATACATTACGAGGCTTTCCTACTATATTATAAAATATCTGAATTAAATTTAGATTTAGATTTTTCTTATTTTGTTTGTCTCATGTATTGTGGTTTTTTTTTTTTTTTTTTTTTTTGCCTGAACCGGGGATTGAACTCAGATCCTTGCGTTTGCCAGTCTAGCGTTTATCCTACTGAGCCATCTCCCCAGCCCCATCGTGTATTGTGCTTTGTGTGTCCTCTTTGGGTACCAGATTCCTTGGGCTGTGCTTAGCAGGAGGAAGCATGCCTCTGCGTTCAGGGAAATCTGACCAATCTGTTCCCTTCCATTGTTCCTGCTGCCTGAGGCAAACTCCTCTAATTTAAAATTCTGTGCATGCACCCATATGGAACCATGCTGAGTTTTACTAACCTGGTTTTCCTTAAAATACTGATTTACTTTAGGTTTCCTTTTTGGTTTCTCATTTTAAGATTTATGTTAATATATAAAAGATATGAATTTTAATGTTAAAATATTTATAAATACTATTTAGATCATATTGAAAGTGTTTTAAAAGTAAGATTAGTGATTTATTAATCATTTTAAATTCTTTCATATTTTTAATTCTAAATGAATCATCAAGTATATCATCAGGTATATCTTTTGATATATCTCTTAAGGAAGTTTATCAATGAAAATGGAGACAGCATTTATGTAACTAAATGCCTTACAGATTTGTCTGATAGTTCTTTATTGCAAAGTGTATGTGATAAACTTGATATGTCTCAGTAATCTTGTACTTATTCATATTAAATTAGAATCAATCTTTCACTATAAATTGATGTGTTATAAATAAATTTACTCTTTTTTTTTAACAAGAGTAGCATGATTATTGTATTGAATGAATATACAGTATTAATTTTGTACATTTCTTGAAATAAATATTTGCTGTGAATAGAGACTATCTTTTCCCCTTTCAACTTTCAATAAAATAATGATTTTTTTTGTAAAAATAACCTTTTCATCATTGTTGGTAGTAAAAATAGATAAACTAATTAACTAATTTGAAAACATTATGCTTAGTTTGAGCTCTAGGAGGTTGAGACTGGAGCTAAGTCAGGAGGATCACAAGTTTGGGCTGGCCATGGGCACTTCAGTGGGACTTCATCTCAAAACAACAAGTAAAAAGAGCAAGAAATATAACTCAGTATGCAGTCACTGGGTTCAATCTTCAAGAATACGCACGTATGCATGTAAACACAAAATTAAAAAATAAAAATGTATTTTTGCTTATTGAAATTGTGGTGGTAAACAGAGGTTCATTTGTTCTAGTATATAAAACAAGATGAGTCCTAATTGTAGTCACGGAAAATCTTATAAGAAATGTCTTCTATTTTAGCTTTGCCCATAAAGCAGAGTCTATTGTTAAGGAGCAAAGAATCAAAAAGTCACATGGCAAACAAAATTCCAAAGACCTTCAATACTTTGATGTATCTAGCTCATTCAAATTTGGTTCCATAAAGGAAAATCATTATTCTGCAATATGTATTTTTTAATTATATTTGGTTTTCACAGGCTTTTACCACACACCTAAGACTCACAGTAATCTGTTTTTAGCCTTCCCAGTGCTAGGATTACGAGTGTACACGAGTAGGCCGGACTCTGTGTCCAGCTCAGCCTGCCCTGGGGACAGGGCTGATGCTGCATATGGTGCTGGGATCTAGCTGTGGTCCGTGCACTTGCCTAAGCAAGTGCTTTAGCCCGCTGAGCTATCTTGCTGGCCCCAGTCATATGTATTTTAACTTTGTAACTTATTATCAAAATTAAAATGAAGAATGAATTCATTTCTTGCATTTCAAATGCTTAAGAACTTTAATACTTTCAAAGCTTAATGGCATAAAACTCTCACATCATTTTATCAATATTTGTGCTCATATTAAATAGCACTAAAGCTTATTTTACATGTATCTATTCTCCTCAATACTAAGTAGGTCATTCTATGAGAGTATACCATGTTCTCCTGAGAAGAATGATGGATTTTGAAAGTCAAGTAGTAAATTATATTCTCTGAAAAGTTCCAAGAAAAGTAGCTTGAACAAATAATCAGTAACATTTAGGTTCAATAAAGAACAATCTGGGAATCTAAAAAAAGAATAAATGTCAAGTTGACAGGTAAGCTCCCAGGACACCTACCCATTTGCTATTTTTAGCCATTTTCAGAGAGAGAAAGACTCCTAAGATTAGATTTCTTCTTTAGGCATTTTCTTTTTCTGAATTAGCAAGATACTACAGGCTCTTTTGAAATACATTTGAGACTTTTCTTCTCAGTGCATTTTCATTTAGAATGTAAATTGGCATTCTCTCATCCTCTCATACAGAATAAATTTGTTAATTAATTAGCAGAAGTATTTTGCTAAGAGGTATCTAGCTATTGTGCATTACTTAATTTACATTTGGCTTTTATTTTAGATCTCAACCTCTGGAGCTTCTGGTTGCTCCTTTTCTTTGTCATTGACATCATAAGAGAGCAAACTGAATAAAAATTAAGATAAACTACAATGTTAGTAAATATTTATATTCATATTTACATTTGCATGGTGATGGTATTTTTATTTTATTTTCATATACATCCAGGTGAACATTTTTTAAATAGTTAAATCAAAGTCAGTGAAAAACTACTTATTTTCCCTTAACAAAAATAAATATCTACGAACATTTCACATTATTTTTATTTTATTTTTTTTATTTTTTGGTGGTACCAGGGATTGAACTCAGGACCTTGCACTTGCCAGGCAAGCAGTTATTCCACTGAGCAATCTCCCTGGCCTAATTTTCTTTTAGTATTTTATTACAATTTTTTATTCATTTATATAAAACTTTTCAGTTATATATATATAAGTAAAGGAACTAAAATTCTTGAAATTAAAAAAAAAACTGTTACTGATACTAGGAATTGGGTTCAAATATCTCAGTAGATTTATCTATGTATAATAAAATCTGTGTAGGAAAATAGACAACTTTTAACCTTGGCAAATTAAGTTTTGCTTTTGATCACACATAACGGTTCCTCTTACGTGCAGTTTCTCTTTGACAGCTTCAGTTACTTAAAGACAATTGTGATCTTCAAATTTTCAGAAGTAAATAATTCATAAGTTCTAATATTTTCTTATTTATTTGATACAGTGCCTCACTACACAGCTTGGACTCATGGTGATCCTGCTATCTCTGCCTCCCAAGTGTTGGGATTACAGGCATGTACCACCACATCTGGTTTAGGTGGCTGACACATTGAGCCTGGAATTCTGGGATAGGCCAAGCATGTGGTACCGGGCATCAAACTCCAGTCCTTGCTCTTACCAGGCTGGCTCTTAGAGTACTGATCTATCTCTGCAGCCCTCATAAGCTTTAAATTGTACACCACTGGGACTAGCTTAAGGGAAAGGCATGTGGTTCCATTTGGTTTCCCTTGGGATGAAGCATTTCTTTGGCCAGCATATGTGGTATACTTGATTCTTTCCCATTAGACACCCAGGTATTCAGGTTTACTGACACAGCGTCACAGTGCATGTATTCAAGTAACCCTTTTGTAGGAGACAAATGCTATATTATAATGTCTACATCACCCAGGTCACTTCCTCTTAGGTGACATGTCTTAAGATACAAGCTATAGAATAAGTTGTTTTGAGACAGATCACATTTATGTAAACTCTATTAGAGTACATGGATATTGTTGTCGAGCTTAGACTGTGCTTAATTTACGCATTTATCTTTATAAGTACATCTGTATCTGTATAGAGGGGTTTTGCTGTTATCCAGGGCTTCAGTGAACCACAGATGTCTGGGAACAAATCTCTTGTATCAACAATTACATTCCATCTATCAATCCAACCATAATGTCTTCTTCTTCTCCAGGTAGTAGAAACACAAAGTGCCTGAACTGACAGTGAGATCAATAAATATGGTGCTTATTATTCTGTTTGTGTATTTATTATAGCTTTATTGATTCTGATATTACCAAATCCAGGTTAAAATTGAAGAAATAAAGGCCAGAAAAATTAAATTCCTTAAGAAATATTTGAAAATTTAAAAAATATTAAATGTAAGAGTCTATAAAAGGTTGTGTCAGAGGGGAATATTACTGGAAAATAATCTGGTAGTTTCAATTACTAAAAATAATATCTTTATTTTATTCTATCATATACCTTTGTTTTTTTCTAAATTGTTAAAATCAAAGTGAACGAAGTATTTAAAATATATCCTTACAGAAAATGTTGGTGATAACTAAAATCTGTAGAGAATAAGAATATTACCAAATATTGCCAGCAGGATCTGGAACATCTGTTCACATGGATCATAGCTATTTCACAGATTCTATATTTTCCGTTCATTGTTATAATATGGTAATTCTTAATCGAGAAAATATCACACTTCGCAACTGTGGCATATTGCAAAGGATGAAAGATTACTCTAAGTCAGTATCCGCTTCAAACTCCAAGAAGGCCCAGGTGGATTGCCCTTGGTGAGAAAGTCCCCTCAGCGTGAGAGCCACATAGAGACAGCACAGAACTGAGCCTCTATGGCTTGTTATCAATGAAACCAGAAATCAGGAATAAAAGACTAAGGAAGAAGATCTGTGAAGGAGTTCATCAGGAAAACAGGGAGGATGGGGAAAGTCAAGGCAGTCTGATACATGACTGAATTTAAGGCCAATCTTAGTAATAAACTGGAATGTGGGGAGGCAAGGGCCAGGGAATTCACTCCCAAAGGCAATGTGTTTTGTCCCTACTTGGTCTTGTGGCTTCTCAAGCTTTTACTTGCTAACCATGGATTGTGGAGGGTTTGGGCCTCTGGCCAAGACACCCACCAAAAATATAATATTTCACTTTAAGGCACCTTGTGATCATATTGAAATATTCAATAGCCTGTAAAGAAAATGTGAGTTAAAATGAAAATACAGTCTTAGAATAATTCTTGAAATACTTATAAAATTGTAGCATCAGGAAAACAAATTTAATTTCACCTAAAATGTGCCAATATAACAGAAAAGATAATACTTTATCTGGTGTGTGTAAACATTTTAAAATAACAAAAATTGATACATAGTGATTTATAAATAATCTAACTTTAATCACATAGGGGATAAAATAAGTTCATGAAAATTTTGGGTCTCAGCTTCTTAACATTCATAATTAGAACATTTATACTACAAAATATTAAAGTATACTATAATGTACCAAAATTTACAAAATGTAAAAATATTTTATATGTTAACTCATTTATGTAAAGGAAAGAATGAAGATGAGTGAGTGATTGTATATACAAATTACTGTGAACACATTGGTATGATTTTCCATTCAAATACAAATGTGTAGACAAAAATTCACATCCCAATGAATTTAATGAATATAGCATGATTATTTTGAATGTTAGTAATCTTAGCATGATAATTATTGATCATTTTATATAGGTAATAGTAATTTCAAAACAATATTGGTGTGATAAAGTAATAGCTGTAATCATTATTATTATTATTATAAAGTCCCTGCTGTGCTAATACTATAGTGGTTATAAAATTGTACTCCTAAACCTGCTCTATAATATTTTATAATCTAATTATGTTGTCATGGCATTAGTCCATTTTCTGTAACTACTGTGAAGCATATGAGGTTGGGCAACTTAATAAGGAAGGCATATTTACTTAGGTCATAGTTCTAAATCTAAAGGTCGTGGACCTAACACCAGCTCGGGTCTTCTGAGGACAGTGTGGGATGACATCACCATGCATAGAAGTGTAGAAGAAGGAGGGTCTCAATGAAGAGACAGAGAGGGAGAGACCCCAGGGAAGAGCTTAGCTTGCTCTTTAGTAACAGCCCTTTTTTGGGAACTAACCCAGATTCCATGAGGGCTGTGTTCCTATGACAGTGTCCATAACTAGCTGAACTCTTCCTACTGCTGCCCATTGGTCAAAGATTCTACAATACTCCTCACCTAGTGTGTTGGTTGATACATTGTGTCAACTTGGCTGAATCAGCTCCCTCAGATCTCAGCATGGGGGCCTAGCCCTGCAGGTGGGCAGGGCCCAGGAAATGAGAAAGGCAGGAATCGCCTGGTTTCTTGTTGCTGTGACCCGCTTCCCTTGAGAAGTCTCAGCTTTTGGAAGAGCTTGATCTTTGCAGTCGCACCACTTCGGAAGAGGTAGGATCTTCGCCCTGGAGCGCCAGTCTTTCCAGTCAGCGCAGAAGGAAGAGAGAGGCATGATGGATGCCGCGGCTGCTCCTCCTCTGCTCTTCATTGTTTTCTGACGCATGAACTGCTGTTGTTTGCCTTGGAGCCAGCGGAATATGGACTGAACCCTCCAGTAACTGTGAGCTAAATACATCTTTCCTTGCTTCATTTTGAGTGTCAGGTATTTGTCCCAGCAACGAGTTACTTGTCCCACAAGTAACTACGACACCTGGGTATCATGATTCCAATACATAAGCTCTTAGGGGACACATTCAACCCATATGCAAACCACATCAAATCTGTCCCACTAAAACAAAGACCAGTTATCAGTATTTTGTAATTAAACTATTATTCAAATTTCTCACCATACTTTTGTGTGATTTTTTTGTCTGACCAGTGCAATAGTTTGAATATGTCCCCCAAAGTTCATAAACAACTGATCAAATGAGGAGTAGTTTACATATAAGTATAGCGCCCCTATGATCTGATGAACTCAAAACTAGAGGAGGCTTTGGGGGAACACTACAGTTCTAAGTCACAACAGGGACAATGATGTCAGGTAGTAGAGTTTTCACTGTAGAAAACTAATACATGTAGGAATATAGGAAAGTTACATAAAGTCTGTTGCACTGTATTAGAGATGGAAGTGCAGAATAAATTTGAAACTTTGATACACATTCATATATAAAGATATATGCTTTGATACCAGGACATATGTACACAAGTATGTATAGTTTGTAACTTCTTTGCCGAAATGGAACAAGAGTAGTGACTTTCAGTACCATCAATAAAATGAGAAAACTTAAACCATGATTTTGACTTCTAAATATCATTTTCTAACAAAAACAAGCACAGCAACAGAGAATTATAGATGATGTGCTCACATCTCCAACAGAGAAGGAACAGGCTGGGGACACAGCAATGCAGTATTTCAGAGTAGTAGGGTGGTGAAAACACAATGGGGTCACATCAAGTCATAGAAGAGCTAGGTTGAAGGGATGATCTGTAGCCAAGTCTAGGGCAAGTTGGTTATCAAAGTTAAATTACTGACAATATATGATTCTAATACACCAAATGAAAATGAAACCCATTTTTTCATATAGATATTAGATAAATAAAAATAAAAGATAAAGATATATGTATATGAATAGGTAAAAAGGGCAGCAATTTATTACAGAAGATTATAAAATAATTACTAAAAGGTAAAAATATATGTTCTAGAAAACCAGAGTAGTAATAGTAGATGAACACAGAATTATCACCTCTAATATTTTTTAATTAACTATTCAGGAGAAAATAAATATGTGTGTAGTTCTAAAGGCATAAATATGTGTGTCTGTGCATAGACAGAACATTTTAAAGAAAATAAACAAATGTGACAGTTGGCCAATCTGGGTATTATAAATTTGGCAATAACTTTACATTTTTCTTTAGGATTTATGTGGCTTGAAAATAAACAATAAAGTAATTGTATAAATTTCATTTCCATCCATTTTACTTTGCTTTAAAATTCAGGGTCCAAATATCAGTAAAGGGAGTACAAGATAAGGCAAATAAACACAATTATGTCACAGAGAAGTGAGTTGGATAATTTCAAATTAAAATAGTATGTCAGCATGGTGATTTGAAATTCACAAAAAAGTGAGGTGGGTGTTCATTTATCCTTTCAACGATGTGGTAGGATGCTGTTATAACAGGTGCTAGGTTGCTCAGATGAGTCCCTTCCAGGGAACAGCGGCGATTTTCATACTTTTGAACAATTAATATTTGCATTATGGGGCTGGTGAGATGGCTCAGTGGTCTAAAGCACCTACTTAGAACAAGCTTAGCAAAGCACAGGGACCGCGGTTCAATCCCCCAGCACCACATGCCGCCAGCCCCGCCCCCTGGTGGACTGAGCTGGCCACACACACACACACACACACACACACACACACACAAAATTAAATATATATATATATATATATTTGCATTACAACTACAGGTTCAGTGATACATTTGTCAATTTTGTGATCTGCAAAATTTCACATTGACTTTGCTCAAGAATTTCTTGGCTTCCTTTTCTATTAATAGTAGCTGGTGTTACCTGATTTAATGAAATGATTTAAACCAGATAAGCTCTTCCTCCAGGATACATGAGTTAAGAAAATTTATTGAACATATTCAACATGATTCAAAATGATTAAAATAAATGACTAGGTTCTGGTTTGAGGATCATTCTTAAAGTAATCACTGCCCATCATAGCTGGAATGACTTAAAAGAAGTCAATTTCCTGATTCTAGGTTGAGCATTAAAAAGGTCAGGAAGTAATATCCTGGGTATAATTCTGTAATTGATATGCATATTGGAATATAAACTGTTGAGCGTGACTTAAAATACATCTTCAAAAATCAAATGTCACATAAAGACTTGTACTCAGAATCTATATTTCTTCAGAAGGTTGTTCAACTGCATTTTTGTTATTGTGTTATAAGAAAACTATTTTTGTTTCATTTTTTTCCTACTCTTTCAAGAAAAACTGATTTATATCATACATTCTCCTGCCATTTTCAAAGCTGCTTGGTCCTCATAGTAATTAATTTTCTAGTACAATTTCTCTTTTGGTGTAAGTACAGGAGAAGCAATGAAATTATTTATACATATTAGATTCTTGACATTTGAGAATTTTACACTCTTTTCTCCTTTGTTTCATTTATCTTTAAAGGCCTAAAGTATATTATGATTCATAATATCAAATTACCATGTATGGACTTTGAAGTTAGTAGGATTATGCAGGATAATTAATTAATAATCACTTGATTACTAAACCTTGTCCACACGCTTTATTATTTCATCCTCCCAAGTAACCTCTGAATTATTGTGGTTTAGTTTGATAAAGAAGCAAGATGGAATACTCCATTTGTTCATGTCAAGTGGTGGAGATGACATCAGACTCAAATCTTGAAGATGACAGCTTGTCATATGTTAAAATTAGCACTGAAGATTCCCAATTTTCATATTATGCTATCATTTTCAAATAGTTAAGTGGCTAATATCACTTCTCCCTTTTATTGCGTCCTTATGTTTCTCTTGGCTTTTGTTAGTTTGTTTTTCCTGGTTGAAAATGTATTTTTCAACTTTCTGGACCTACTTACCGTATACTATTCTATTACACTTGTTTACATTTTTATACACCCTCAGTGAATATTCTCTTGACACCTGTTTATGGAATCTGACTCCTTACTAAGATAGGCAGTGCTAATTAAGACATCATACCACTGCAGTTCTCTGTACTCTCACTCTTTGTCATCATTGAAGCCCATATTATTTATTTAAAGGATTTCCTTATAAAAGCTTCCTCATTATTTATGCACAGAAATAACCAAGAATATTCAAAAAGATTAAAATAAATGACTCTTTGGGTTGTAGTTTGAGGATAATTCTTAAAGTAGCCACTGTCCATCCTAGCGGGAATGACTTAAAAGAAGTCAATTTCTTGATTCTAGGTTGAGAATAAAAAGGTCAGGAAATAGCATTCTGGATATAATCCTGTAATTGATATTCATATCAGAGTGTAAACTATTGAAAAATCCTTCTTGTTCCATCTTCTGCTCAGAATTATAATGTTTCAGTTTTTGTAGGACCTCTTCCTGAATGATAAATCCTTAAATACATCCTAAAACAAAATCCATTATAAATATTATCTAAGTTTTTACTATTGCTCTATAGTAAATATATTCTCCTACTTCAAAGATAAAAACATTAACTATTTTTTGTTTATCTCAAATCTACCATCTGTCAAGCAGTTCTTCCAGTCTTGGCTGGCCTTGTTTATGAATAATCAGTCCATTGATGGATCAGCTATTAGCTTCAATGTCAAGGACTTGAATTTCCTTCATGTGGTTTCTCTTACCCAGGTAGGTTACCCAAGGGTTGTTAGAATTTGAAGAAAGAAGCTCTCATCCCCCTTTACATTCATTTTGTTCTTCATCTCTATAGACCAAAGTACAAAACAAGACTAAAAACCTCAAAGGAAAATCTCACAAAAAAAAGGGAGAAAAAGAGACTCGGAATAAAGCTGCATGAAAAGGAAGTCAATGCTGCATGTTACGATACATTAATGGTCCTTTTCCATTCAACTGAGAGTAAAGGGAACTAAAACATTTCAAACTGTACAATGGCACACGTATAAGAGTGTGAAGTAGTAGGAATTCATACTGAAGGCAACTAGTAGTGGATGTTATTATGCATAAATTTGATTGAACCAAAAATTGTGACTAAAGCAAATTTCATGGTTCCTTAGTCATTTTCAAGTTTCTTAAAACTTCCAAATTATGCCAATAATGCAATAACTATGATTGTAGCTTACACCTTAACATGAGAAAAATTATTGTATTTATGAACTATGGAAATTAGCAATCTACAGTATTTAAAGAATGCATCCCTTCTTCCAAATGGTAAAGTAGGCACTTGATTTCATGTACTAATTTACTGTTGAAAAGTCCAGTGCTGCACTAAAACTCCACTGTTACATTTCTGTGTGTCCACTTCACCTGTCTTTATTTATTCTTCCTCTATCCTTTAGATGTGGTATGGGCTATCACTTCCATGATTCCTTGGGCAGGATTTGCAGTGACTCCTCTTTTTTCTTTTTCTTTTCATTTTTTTGTGACTCCTTCCAGTAATCTGCCTTGATAATATACTTAGAAAATCTTTAATACTGGTTTAATCAAAATTATCTTTCTAAACCTAAATCTAGGATGATTGATACAACTGTAGAAAATCATAAAGGCAAGAGGACAAGTTTTACTAAAAGGATGTGTTTTCTAGACTCAATTCAATACACAGTACAATCCAGTTATCTTTATTACACTACATTATCTATGAGGTCATATCAAATATTTGAAAAGTGTTCATTTTCATTTGTGTCTTTGTATAATTTAAATTTCCCAAGTTTTATTGCATAGTCCATATCAGTGAAGCAGAAGTAATAACTCTGTTGCTATTTATGAGAAACATTTGAAAGTTTGTATTCCTAATAGCATTATTTTAGGAGTAGTAGAATATCTGAGCTAAGAAAAACGTTAAGGGCCAGTGAGATAGCTCAGTGGACTAAGCACCTGCTTAGGCAAGTTCAGGGATGATGGTTTGATCCCCAGTACCACATGCTGTGCTGGTCCAGTCCCCGGGCCCTGAATTGCCCACCAAGATTGCGTGGTGGTGTACACCTGCAATCCCAGCACTGGGGACATGAAAGCAGGAGGCTCACTACAAGTCTGAGCTGCATAGTCACCCTGCACCAAATACATTAAAAAAGAAGAAAGAAAAATGTTGCTGAGGAGATGGCTCAGTGGAATAAGTGCTTTCCTGGCAAGTGCAAAGGCCTGAGTTCAATCCCTGGTTCTTCAAAAATGAAAAAAGAAAAATGTTAAAAAATATATTGAAGATGAAGATGTGATTCTGTGGATTTACACACGTGAGCTATAGCAGCAGGATTAGTTATATTTTAATGAAAACTGAGAAGCAGGGACAATGACAGTACAAGAAAAAAAGATGAGATTGGAAGCAGAGAGGAAGTAAACTGTCCATTACCCTTGTTAAACTGTAAACTTGAACTGTGTACATTGTCTATACATAATAGGGTACCATAGACTCTTTTTAAAAACTATAAAAAGCTCTGCAATACTGCTTGTCATAACATACCAATTATGGCCAGACTGTATCTCAAGTAAATTTGTTGTTGTTGTTGTTGTTATTTTTAAGATGTTCCATCTTATACCTAAGATGTTTGATAATCAGACAGTGAGGTTAAACCCACCTGCATATGTTGTAGGGCAATAATAAGCTTCTTTTTTGGAGAGTTAGAAACTTAAGTTTGAAGATCAAAAATTAGAGAAAAAGAATAACTGCAAGGACAGCCAACATTTTGGCCCTAGCCTTTCAAGGTTATTGACCACTCAAGACATAGGAGAACCTGTACTGTAACATCATGTAACTCAGTTGTGCCCCAAATTTTCTGATCAAGGAGATTATGGGGCCACAGAGGAATGTGATTAATGATGTAGTATATGCCTAAAGAGTGCCACTTGGAGAGAAAATATTCTCTTAGGCTTTCACAGAGAGCAAATTGGTCAACAATGGCCATGACTCATCCACATGGCTGACACTGACAAGGGATCTACAATGTGTAGTACAGGGTTTCGAGATAATTCCTGAGGGGACTTGACTGACTGTGTCAGATACAAAAGGTACATTTTTTTGTTATATAAGTCTTCTTTATCTTGGTCTTAACCATCCAGCAGAAAAGTGTAGAAACAGGGTATGAAAAGTAAAGCCATGTTAATATGCTGAGCTGTGGAAGGCTCAAGTCATCAGATTCGGACATTGTCAGTCCTGTGGATAACCCACTACTACTGTGGAGTAATGGACTATATTGGAATTCATGTACCTACAATATTTGGATGGCAATGGAATACTCATCTCTGACAAAACTGAACAAAAAAGTGATATAAATTAAGGACAATTTTGTATCTGTATATACAATATTTGATAGATATATAGCTACTTTCTCCTAATTCAATAAGAAGATCTGTACTAATAGTGTTTGAACAGTATATCATGTCTGCATCTTGTGCTACAAAAGGCTACTACAAAGACAATAATATGCAATGTATTAATTGTTGTAACTCTCCTACCAACCTGTTTTGAAGCTGTCACATTACAATATTTTTCTAAATAAAATTAATTTAAAAATTTTTTAAAAGCTCTGCAGATTTGGCATTAATTTCCTGCTCATTTTCTTATTGCTGAAACAAATATGTAACACCCAAAGTTAAAGGAGAAGAGGCTTATTCATGCTTATTATTTGCAGAGGTTTCAGTCCATAGTTGCCTGGCTCCAAGGCAGGAAGACATGGCCAAGGGATTACACAGGGGAGGAACAGTGCATGGGATGCTAGACAGAAGACAGCAAGGAGCATGCAGCAGCAACGATAGTGGAAACAGCCCTAGGCTGCCTTCTGTCTGCCTAACTAGGGTATAAGTCTATTGATTGTTGTCACCCACACCCAGAGTGGGGTTTCCATTATCCATATCCTTAATCCCATTCACACACCATGAGTTTAGCCGGCCCTAGAACTTCTGAGCTCATGTGTGTTTGGGGAGACATCTGGACACCAGCCATTATGAGTAAATTCTATACTCCTAAAGCTTCAACCTAACATTATCTTCACCTTAGAACCAAATTAGTTTAACTCTGCAAATCAGAGAATATAAGTGATTTT
>NW_004524589.1:15085629-15098686 GCF_000260255.1 Octodon degus
TTTAAGCGCTATAAAATCTTAAATTATTTTAATCTAATGATGACTGAACATCAACTAAGTAGAACTGGAAGAACAAAAAAATAAAAAACATCCATTAATTACAGCTTAATTTACAGCTCTATTTAGAAGTACCGACAAACTCTTTGCTAGTTTCCACAAAACTGACTTTATTTCATGAGTCATTGGGGGACAATAATGAATAAATATGTGCTCATTATATTTAAGATAAATAAAACTGAAATCTGAAATGGAGGGATTACTTTTAGCCGTCCAATATTTCCCATTTTTAATTGAACTGATGCTTTTAAAGCCAGAACATTGAAAAGAAAATCAAAGTTCTGTAATAGACATGTGAGTAAAAAAATAATGAATTCATTAGTATTCTTTCATACAAGTTTATTTTCCCGTGCTTTTGCCACATGACATAGATTAAAGCACTATAAGTAATTCTGCAGTGAAAGCAAAGTGACAGTTTTAAAGGAGGCTCGTCTGATTTCTTGACCTTGCTTCTATTAAGATATTTAAATGTAGGCAATGTAGTTTAAAAATTAAGATTCTCAATTTGCTTAAAAGGTAATCACTTCATAATTTGGCACAACAAACAGAATACCATAAAAATATTATTCTCAAATCTTTACCTTAATGAAAATTTTGAAGAACTGTCCTAAAGGGCAATTCAATGCCCCACATGGTTCATTGGATAAGTATTTAAGTAAAGGTGTCTAGGATACTTAGTGAGTGATTGACATGATAGCCTGAGATCTCTAGTGAGATTCAAATCCACATTCACTATAACTTTATAATTCAAATTATATCCCTTACATTAACCCTTCAGAAACTTTTCCTGGATCCTGGTCTCTTGATCCATTCATGTCTTGGCTTTGTAGGTGATATAAGTCGTACCTGTCTGATCTGTCTATCATAAACCTCTGTTTCTCTCCCCACCACCAATTATACTATAGTTTACCTAGTATTGCTGAGTTTGGCTGTTGATTTATTTAAATTGAAATACCATCCAAAGACAAATATTTATCTTCATTGGAACAGGAGAGTTTAAACATTAAATATGCTTCTATTGCTTTGGAAATCCTTATAAATCATGGACTTACATATAACTGGCTAATTCTTATTCAACCTTAAATAATACTTTTGTATTCATTTTATAATAGTAAGTATCAATTATTCTGAACAGACCCATATCACATTTTTAAATAAGTGTCTATATTGTCCTTTTTCACCCTTCTTTGCTTATGTCCTCATAGGTAGCCTAAATCTAATGAGAAAAATCCTGAAGATACTTGAAATTCAGTTTTTTTTGGTTCAAATCTGAAGTTATAATTTATAAATGTCAAGTTTATTTTTAAAAATTCAACATAATGAGAGGATAAATAAGATAATTTAATTTGTTTCCAATACAAATCATATTGTTTTCATGCTCTGATAGGGCTTCTTGACAGCTGCTTAATTGTTTAAAATTATATGATAATTTTTGATTTTTTTTCTTATGAAACTTATCTTCCCTCTAGACAAAATTTATAGAATCCTGAGATCATTTTCTTTTTTAAAATGAACACATTACCTATAATACCTTTCATTTTTGCCTATAATGGAGATATTAAAAACTTGTAACAATAATGGGTAGCTTGAGTAGCTTTTTTGTCAATTATTAATAGAAAAATGTACAAAATTAAATGTCTTTGCATTATATTCAAGCATCAAATCTTTATATAACATTCAGTTTGCTGTACAATGATTAAAATTGATTTACACAATAGAAGTTTAAAATATTGAACTGAATGAGATTATGAACAAGGTTTGTTCCTACAATATTTTAGTGAGTAATTAAATAAAAGAGGCCTTCAGCCATTGCTTAAGGTTTTCTGCTTCTGTATAACTTAAGCTAATCAATTAAGGTTTTGTGTATAAACGTTGTTATAAAATAAATGTAGGTTATAACATTCACCAACCCAATTTTTAAAAATAATTGTACTATTCCCAAGGGCTAAGACATTTCTAAGAGGAATGTTTTCGCTATGGCAGACATGGCATAAAGTTCATTTTCAGGATCTTATGAGATTAATTAAACCCAAGGGCTTAGAATTCTTTGTAAACCTCTCAAATATGTTGCATAACATTTCGCACATGGATGCACACATGCTGAGGGAGAGATAGTCGTGACAACATCCAGCTTCTGAGATCCTTTCATCATCAAACAAATTCTGTCAATTTTCATTACCTATAATAGTATAGAGAATTACTTACATACTATATCAATTGTTACACTGCAGCACAAATAGTTTTGATACAACAAAATTAAGGAAACATTAGTGTGTGTAATCTCAGCATGCAATCACTACACATCAATGACGTTGATCATCTTTGTAAATATGTAGCTTCTACAAATTGGCATTTTATAAATGTGTTGTTTTACTTATGGTTCATTTTTGGTCTGACTTACTAAAGTGCTCAAAAGTGAGTTGCATTATTACTTATTTGACACTAAAGCATGACAAATTGTAAACTGTCCTAAGGCTATGTTCTATTTTTAAAAATTGATTTTGTGTACCAACCTATGGATTTCAAAGAAGAAACACAAATATATTTCATCATGAAATATTTCTGAAAATCTTGTTGAGGATGTTATACACAGATTTTTAACATCCCCTTTTTATCCGAATTCCAAATCTTACATTGTAACTATAAGTTATTGTAACCCATTAGACCTTGTATAAAAGACCTTAATATTAGTATTTTAATTATAGAATAAGAAAATGGATGGTACAGAAGCATAATATGGTCAAAATACAGTCAAACTGCAAAGTAGATTAAATTTTTTAAGTGTTCTATTATGTTTTAATTGGAGAACCAGTAATTTAATGCTTATTATTTATCAGGTACTATTTTGTCTATTAGAACTAAGAAGCGATAAGCCAAGAAAAATCCTCTACTCTCTTACATTTTCTTTGGAAAAGAAAGGAAACAAATGTGCAATGAACACACAAATGCTATGAATGAAGATTAAGGAAATGTTCCAGTTTTATACAGGGCGAGGAAAATGAACCCTCTAAGGTGTTGACTTTGGAGCACATACATGGAGCAAACTCAGAATTACGCAAATGTTTGTTAGAAGGGTGTTATAAACTGCTGTGGTGTGGTGCTTAGATATAGAAACTCCTTTTTGGGGGATGGGTACAGAAACTCTTAACTTCTAATCAAATGTTATTTCTTTCACTTACTTATTAGCTCTATTATCACAGCATATTTCTTAATTTCTCTGCCTTAGTGCCCTCATTACCAGTATAAATCATCAGTTGTTTTGTATATTAATAAATTAAAAATGTAATATTTAATAATCAGTCAATAATTTAAAGAATTATTATTGGCACAGAAAGTAGCAACAGCAGAGAACCCCAAATATGACAGTATTATTTTAGGAATATTAAGGAATGGTATTTAAGGGCTGACCAGATATCTCAGCAGATTAAAGTACCTGCTCAGGCAGACACAGGTGCCAGAGGTTCAATCTCCGGCCTGACATGCAAGTCCTGTTCCTGGAACATGCTGAGATGGAGAATGAGACTGGGCATGGTGGAGCACGCCTGTAATCTCAGTGTTGTGAAGATGAAAACCAGGAGGATCATTACAAATCTGATCCTTGTAGTGAGACCTGGTAGACCCTGAACTAAACACATTTTTAAAAAATGGTGTTGTAGGGGGGGAATGAGAGAGGGATGGAGAGAGGAAGATGAAAAATAGGACAAGGAGAGAGCTAGAGCTAGAGACAGAAAAATAGAGACATACAGAGACAGAGACCAACTTTTAGTTGGGCAACAAGGTTGATCTCACGTATAATCTTGCTGTAAGTTATAATTAGATGGCCGCTGAGACTGGAATGTCCATGATCATTTCATGTTTGTTTAGTATGTATGTATGTATGTATGTATGTATGTATGTATTTATTTGGTAAAGGTCTTGCTGCACAGCTTGGACTCATAGTGATCCTCTTGCCTCAGCCTCCCCAGCACTGGGATTAGAGGCATGCACCACTCCAGGTTCCGGGGTCAACATGACATGTGATACCAGGGATGGAACTAGGGCCCTTTCACTTACCAGGCAGGTGCTTAGACAGCCAAGCTACCTCCTCAGCTCATGACTTTGTTTATTTATCTTGTCTGACAGAGCAAGCACTAGAAAGTAAAGATAGCTGTGGAATTTTTAATATTGACCTCCTTTTCATGGAGCCTCTGGGCCTCCTGATTCTTTCGTTTAGAATTTCCTTGCATTCTATCCACCTACATCTAAAGGAAAGAAGACAATTGTTATCATTTCTATACTCCCAATAGCACAAAACTAAAAGCTTTCAATACTTCTTAGTATTTAGCCACAAAATTGCCAGTATTTCACATGCTACTCTCTATGAATTAAAGTGAGTCTCAGGGCTAGACCATTTCACTGTGGCTGTAGACAAGAGCATGACTTGAGTGTCAGGAGCCATGTCTGCAGGCATGAGCTGCTACACTTATCACACATCTCAGAATTCTTTCCTCAATCAGGAATATTTAGTGTTAAGGGTCTCACTAGAAATGGGGCTACTTTATCATGATTTGGGGCTATTTTCTCATTGCTAATGCATCTCACTTTATTTTTTTTTTATTAGACTTAGAAGACAAAATTGTTGATTAGCCTCAGTAAAACAGAAGGTATGCTAAAGGGCCGTTTGATAATAACTATTATGAAAGAAGCAGCGGCCTGTTTTAAAGCCAATTTTCTCAAAGGTTATCTTTGGTACTCCTAAGTATAAACAAAATAAAAACAGTATATTTACTAATATTTGGACTGCATTGTTGTTTCAGTAAAAACCAAAAACTATTTTCGGACATAGGCTTTTTATTTATCCAAATTGTTCACTTATGCCCTGATGCAAAATAGTTCAGTTTCTCAATGTGCTTACTCTTGTTATCAAGCATAAGACAGTGTTTTGACTTTCTCATGTAGCTTTCTTTACCTTTTATAAATATGTACTTTTTGTAAGAGCACATTGATTATCAAATAATAATAATGACTCTTGGATCACCCAGAGAGAGCTACCTGTGACAAAATAGCAACTATATAATGATATCTTTTTCCTAGTGGGCTCAATCAAACAAAATTGATATCTTCAGTTCCTCATCAGAACACCACTGCTTACTAATCTGATAAAATCAGAGAACTAGTGGGCCAAAGCTGATTGAAAAGGCACAGTGCCTGGTGAGATGTACAATTTTATTTAAAGGTCAGAAAGGGACTAATAAGCTCATGTTTCCTTAGGGAGTAATGTGAAGGAGTGAGAGAAAATGGGCATCAATGTGGGCACTCTACTTTTATTATAAAAATACATTTTTGCTTTTTGACCTAGCTCATCACTTTGTTGTGAATGTGGAAGTACTGATGTCTTAAAAACAGAATAGGCCACAGAACTGAGTGGCATTAGCAATATCAGGAAAATTTGTCATTTATATATAGCATGGCATAGAATGAAAGAATAAAGAAAAATCAGATATTTGGGGAAGAGGAATGATCGTGGGATACATTCATAATGAAATGGCATAAAGAAATAAAATAGGAGAAAGGGAGATGGCTCAGTAGAATAAATGCTTCCCTGGCAAGAGCAAGGACCTGAGTTCAATCCCCAGTTCTGCCAAAAATAAAAAATTTAAAAAAATAGAATAATAACAAATAATCCAAAAATTAGAATGTTTCATTTAAGAAGAAAGGAATGAAATGCACACGTGAAAATTGTTTTGCCATGAAAGGTAGGTGTGTATTCCATTACAGTGTGCTGTGGTTTGCCTGAGTGCTCCCCCAAACTATGTGTTAAAGGCTTAATCCTTCACTGGGTACCACTGGGGGGTTCTGAGACCTTCGGAATGTGGGGACTAGTGGGTGAAGCTTGGCCACGGGGAGCGTGTGTTGAAGGGGACATGGAAACCCTAGTCTCTTTTGGTCTCTGTCTCAGTTTTACAGCCACCAGTAGGCCAGCAGCTTCTTTTCAAAGATGTGCCCATCAGGATGCTTTGTCTCATCACAGCCAAAGGGAAAGTTTTTTAAAGATGTGATCATTCATAGGCCTGACCTGAAGCCATGAGTGAAAACAAACCTTTAACTTTCATGTTAATTATACAAAGTGTGACGTCACAGAAATGATAGTTGACTAACACGCAATGTTATATAGGTCTGTAAGAAACTGATACATTGGAACAAATTGTGGAGAATTTCCTTGAAGAATGAAACAGGATTGTTTTTATTGGAATTTTTAAATAAACTTTATATTTTCTAATGAAAAAATGATGCAATCAGAAACAAGAGCCATTGTACTAGTTTTCTATAGCTATATAAGCAGTTATTACATATTTATAGGTTTAAAACAAACAAAACTTTTCTTAACATTCCACACTTTGGGAATTTAAAAAGAGTCTTACTTAGATAAAAGTAAGACCTGGAAAGTGTGAATTCTTTTTCTGAAGGCTTTAACCTTCTCTTGGACAATACGTTATTAGTGCATGTGTATACTATATAAATTAATGCATTCATTGTGGGAAACTGGCACATGTATCTAACACATCTGGACTTTTTATTCCGTGCCATTCCATTCTTCCATGTCTTTCCCATTCTTCACTCCTTCCCATTTCTACATAGTTTATCTCTATGTTTCCTATCACTTATGGTTATTTTGTTTCTTAAAATTATTTAACTTTGTGTTTCTCATATAAGAAACACATAGCATAGGCTACCATTACATACAATACCATACACTGTTTAACTTTTGTGCTTGATTTATTTCACTCAACATTGTGATCACAAGGTACATCTATTTTTCTGAAGAGGACACAAACTTACCCTTTTTAGGGCTGAGTCAGAACCCGTTGTGCATAAATATATTTTCTTTATTCAGTCATCTGTGGATAAACAAAGCAGCCTCATCCAAGATCTAACTACTGATTAAGTTGTGCTGCTATAACTGTGGTTAAGGTGAGGCCTTGAACTCCTTTTGGAAGACACAAGGAAGAGGCATAGATGCTCAAATGGTAGATCTATATATTTTTTGAGAAATCTCTGCACTGTTGTCCATAATTGTTATTCTGATTAAAATTCATGGTAATTATAGAGAAGGCTTTCTTTTCTTCCTGTTACTGTTCAAAAGTTTAAATTTTGGGGGATGGAGGGTTCCTGGTGATAGGGATTCTTTCAGCACAAAGAAGAGATCTCACAATTCTTTTGACTTGCATTTGTCAAATGGCCAAAAATATGGAATGTGTTTCCACATTTGAACATTGGTATTTTTTTTCTTTTGAAAAGTGTCTAATTCATGGTTTTGTTGCTGGACACAATACAAGACACCTGGAAATTAAAGGAGGAGAGGTGTATGTTGCATCACAAAAGTTTTGTTTCAATTGGCTCCAGAGCAGAACTGCAGAAAGGAAGGGCTCAGCAGAGGAAAATCTGCTCAGACCACAGAAGCCTGAGAGCAGACAGCTCATGAACAGCCAGAAAAGGAGAAACACTCTTCCGGGTCGCTTCCAATGAACCACCCGGCTGGATTGTGTGTTATTTCATATCCATGAGTTTGTATAATTTATGTGGTTTCTTTTGCTGTTGATTTTTAGTTTCATCTTCTTATGAATTGGCAATACAGACAGGATTATTTTAATACACTTGTATTTTTAAGTATGATATAAATCCTATGATAAGCTATATTTTAGAAAAAAATTGCATGGTGCTTATAAATGTGTCTTTTATTGTTGGATGAGACACTGTAGATGTTCATCATGTCTATTTATTTTAATGCTGTGATTTATTGGTGCTATTTCTTTGTTGCTGTTACCCTCATGTTATTACCCTTTGCATCTAATAATGTGTCTCCCTACATTTTGGATAGTATAATTGCTTCCTCAAAACTGAGTCTCATTACTGTCATCTGTGCTTCCATTAAGACATCATCTTCTCTCTCATTTTTCAGTTATTCTATTTTGCTTATGAGACTCTGATACTGCAGAGGGCCTACCAGAATGGCCCTGGCCAAAGCCAGCTGAGTAGAAACCACAACTCCATCTTCAACATGTGCTCACACTTACCATGCAGAGACTTGTCTACTTGTTTTAGAATTGGGACATCTCACCCAGGAGATAGCTCAGTCAGTGGAATATGAGCTTGTCTGGCAACCACAAGGTCCTGAGTTCAATCCTTGGTACCACCAAAAAAGTAAAAAGAAAAAATCACATAAAAACTATAAGGTCATATATATAGCTCAGTGACTTAAGAACCTGCCTGGAAAATGCAAGATCCTGAGTTTGATCTCCAGTACTACAAACAAAACAAGAACCTTTTCTGGGCTGGGGAGATAGCTCAGTATAATAAGCATTTTACTGTCAAACACAAGGGCCTGAGTTCAATCCCCCGTTCCACACACACACACACACACACACACACCCACACACACACACAAAAGGACATCCTTGTGGGTAGATATCATTTTCCCTACTGTATTTATTTCATTGAAGAAATTTCCTAGGAAAATTTCCTTAGCAATGTTAATAGTGCAAAGTTTCACTTATTTTATTCTTCCCAAATAGTCACCTTTTACTCAGAAAATAGCTCTCTTCCTTTGTTGTTGTCGTTAATTTTTGGTACTGATAATTGAACTGAGAACCGTGCACTTGCCAGACAAATGCTGTGCCACTGAGCTAAATCACTGGTTACCTCTTTTTCTTTTCATACTGAACTCTCTCTGCTCCATTCTTACATATCTCTACCCATTGTCCTATTTGGCAATGAGCATATTTTTTTACTTTTACTGCTGAACATCTTCAATGTTTGTTCTGCTTCACTTAAATGTGTTTTGAGGTAAAGTAGGAAGAATAAAGACAATAAACCAGTAGAAAATACTTATTACAGGTCAGATAATATCTTTCTACTATATGTTCCTGATTTATTCCCAGAAGAAACCATCTATATTATTCAGCTTCCCACTACTGCAATAAATAAAAGATAATTTCCACCTAGGATGAGAACAGGTTTCTTGATACTTATAGTTGTAGAAGTTGAGGCCCATAGAGATTGGCAGCTTTCCCTCAGACCTGTGGCAATAGACAGAAGTAGGATGAATGCTTCCAAAAGAGCAAAACCCCTCACCTTGTTACCATTATGTGACAAAAAAGAGGCTGAAGTCGCACTTTTTGCAGAACATGTCTGCAGGGCTTAGGAAACCCCACTTCAGACTGTACCATTAAGGACTCCATCACCTGCCAACAGCATTTCTTGGGGAGCTAATTTTTACCACGTGGACCACTGGTAGACACGTAATAGACAAATCACAGTGCCAACTAAAATTATTTGATAATTCAATTTCTTAACTTTGTTATAATAAAAATTATAATAAATGGCTTAGGATTATTACTAAGAATAAAAATCAGAACACTTGCAATTGTGTTGTAGAGTATTTTTGGACTTGTAGTACAGTGTTAGGACTACTCTGTGTTACAACTAGTCACTTTTCAACTAGTTCCTATAAACCATAGATATTGTGAGTATTAGTGTGTCAGGCTCTATGTAACATCGCAAAGGAAATATGCTAACTTTAATTCCATGATGGTTTTAATTTTGAATGCGTCATCAATATTCTTACAAATTTTAAGGTATATTTGAAACATATATGCCATTTACTGATATATATATATATGTATATGTATACATATATACACATATATATGGAGAGAGAGAGAGAGAGAGAGAGAGAGAGAGAGAGAGAGAGAGAGAAGCTTCTATAAATAAATGCCTCTTTCCTTTGGTGGAAGGTACATATTTCTGTGCTTTCAATTGTATTATTTCATATACTTTCACCACAAAAGGAGCATAAATATCAATAGAAAAATTTCTAATTTTATATTACTGTATCAAAGTAAGCTAAATAAAAATATAGACATAGTTATACACCTAGTTATTATAACAACATAAATCCTATATAAAAGGACAAAGTTAATGATGGCTTCATTTTCTCCTGGAAGTTCTTACTAAATGTATAGAGTCTATGTCATGTATAACATTAAGCACCTAAGATAAATCTTTGAATAAAGTGAAAAGCATCCTGCTGTTACAAAGCTCCATGTTTATTGTTGACAAAAACGCAAAGTAGTGAATATGTATGTATTGTAAAAGTCAGATAAAAATAGAATTTTTGTGGAAAAACAACTTGTAATAAGAATAGATATGAAATAAGTTTGATTTAAATAGAGTAATACCTTTGCTCAGGAACACATATTTTTGAGAATTTGGTTCAGGAAAGTAGGCCTCTTCCTCAGAACCATGGAATGAATTAAGTTCATGACTAAGGCCTCACTGTTGAGTGACCCTGGAAGGAAAAGCAGCCCATTATGTGAAAGTGATCAGGGTGAGCTGTGGGTCAGTGTCAGGGAGGAGGGCGGCCACACCAGAGGATGCAGAGGTGAGGGTCTGAGACCAAGCCAGCGCAGCAAAACAGCGCTACCTTCCTAGAGGAAAGGGCATGTGCCAAAGCACGAGAAGGAGGAGGGCCATGAGCTGCAGTTCACCTGCTGAATTTTACCTGTATACGATTTGAGATATGTCTAGCTTAACAGCATAGACTAGAGTTTTTGAGAAAATTCTGAGCTGGTGTACAGTTGCTGGCACTGCTTGAGATCTTCAGCAGATGAAGTCAACAAAAAAAAAAAAAAAAACCTCAGATACAGGGTCTCAAGGCACTCAAGTGGCAGAAAGTCAGGTAGAAGAAAAGAAAACCAAGTAGGAACTGACACTGATGTCAGAAGAACATAGATGACTCCAGGCTGGCAGCAATGAGCGAGAAACAGGCAGGAATTGCCTGTAAGAGTCTGCTGAGAGAAAGATGTCTACAAATGGGGACAGGCTTCATCAAGGCTGTTGCTCAGTATTATCTCGACAACAACAATTTTAGTAGGAGCAAAGGCCAGATTAAATGAGCTTAAGTCAAAAACTTGTACAAGAATGAAGAAAAGAAAAAAGGAAAAAAAAAAATTCAAGAAATTTTCTTTCAGGGGGAGAAAGAAAATGGGAAACATAAAAAAAAAGAAATAGTGTCAGAGGAAAAAAAAGGCAATGTGATAGAGATACGGAAGGTAGTCAGGCTCTTGGGTACAAGCTGCTGAATTTCATTTCAAAGTAAAGTGCTGCTGGGATATCATGCACAAGTCATGTATGAACAATGAATTATAAAAGGAAATTGTAAGTCATGACTAGAGTTGATTAACCATCTCTGCCCATAAGAAACAGCAATATTTAAGGATGATATATTTTACCACTTATTACTGACCTAGCATTCTTCAATTTCAATTGAATAGTTTCAGGAAAACTATTATGAGTCTAAATTATTAGACACTGAACCCTAAAAATTATAGGGAAGTACCTTAAGAATATCTATATGACATTTAAAACAACTATGCAAATGTTTCAATGATAATTTGCATTACAGACATCAGTGTTTGCACTGGCCTACTAATGCATAATAATGATCCATAAATGTCTGTCCTGACCCTCAAAACACAACAACAAGAACAAAATGCCACAGGCAACTTTGATCAACTTTGTTTCTTAAATTATATAGTATCATCTAAATTACAGAGGAATCTTTTTCCCAAATAAACACTGTTCAGGGAAGTTTTCCTAATATGAGCACACACACACACACACACACGCACACACACACACACACACACAGACACACACACCCTGAAGTGACCTATTGGTAAATGTAAAATAAAATTTTTAATATGCAAAATCAATTCATTCTGTATGTTTTATTTTTAAGCACTGAGAAAATGGCTTGTCACTTTCTTCCTATTACTATAGAATAGAATAGAATATGAAAAAATAAATCTGGATGTTGCAAAATACAGTAAGAAACAAGAACAGAAGTACAAGAGTGGAAGCATAAGCCATCCTGGACTCCGACAGCAGGACAGATGCACAGCAAGGGCCTCTGAGCCCTGCCCTGGCGCGCACACAGAACCGTGGAGGGTCTCCGTCCTTGCCAGTGTGGTACCACCGCTTTCCCCGTGCGCAAGTTTGTCTGTGCCAACTACGCTGCGTTCTTCTGGACATTTCTAAGTGTTCATTAAGAGCATCTACACTGTGGACATCCGATGATCTATATAAAACCTGCAAGGAACAAGAAACTTATTTTTGTTATTTTTCTTATTTCTCTCTTTTTGTTCTTTTTTAATTCGGAAGCAGTAGCCAGGCTACTGGAAAGATCTCTGCAAATGGTAATCAGATGTGGGGTTAGCCTCTTCATTCTTTTTTATTTTACCCAGGCTATATATATATATATATATATATATATATCTTACTCAAATTCTGATCTGACAGAATTTCTCTACCAAACATCTTACTGTTTTATGAATCAGCAGATGAAATGAAACAATTAACTCTTGCTAAGCTTGTGAAAACAATGGCATGATTGTCATACAGAGGACATGAGAAAATATACCTGTTCAGAAGATGCTAAACCCAACATATCCCTTAAAAGTCGGGACATGTCAAAGACTGGCTCCATTTTATTTCCAAATTAATCCCCTTTATGTAACAGCCCCATGTAGAAATAAATCCCGTAAGGCGAGCTGCTGTGTTTTTTATTGCTTTTCCTATAGCACTTAGAATATGATACATAATTGTTTCTCAATAAGTATTAACTGAAAACTTGATGAAGATCTATGCAAAAGGAACCCTAAGATTACGTATTTTAGAGAGAGGAGGAATGCACAGGAAAAGTTTGGTGATCTGAGAATCAGAAACTGTTTCAAGGAAAGTTATTAGAGGCTTATTGGTCCTTTAATAAGCACTTAAAGTTTACTTTTATGATTTCTAAATTTTTTCATGTGCTTAGGCCATACTTTTAACTATTGAATGACTCGTGTATGAATTTCTCAACATCAGCTATGTCAGAAATGCTCTACGGAGTTTCCTGCTACCCTGCGCTGGCGGGACCAGTCCCAGCCCAGGTGCAGCGTGGGCCAGACCCTCTCCCAGA
>NW_004524589.1:15103111-15137601 GCF_000260255.1 Octodon degus
AGGATCACAAGTCCGCATCTTGTACAGCAATTAACCACTAAGAAGAATATATGCAGTGTATTATTTGTTGAAACTGTCCTTCCGATTTGATTTGAAACTGTCTCATAGCTATCTCTTTGTCAATAAAACTTTGAAAAAAAAATAAAAAAATAAAAAAAAAGAAATGCTCTACTATTTAAGTATGCACCACATTAGTGACTGTCACAGATGCCTTTTCTCAATGTGCAGGATGCTTGAAAGTTATATTTCGCTCCTCCACTTCCCCACTCTTACTCATTCCTAGCTGCCCATCTTGGGCAGTGGCCTCTTGTTAAATACGCTGCATATGCTGACTCAGAGCTAGAGGCCTTATGGTCAGTTATTTGTTCCCTTAATTGAATATGTTGTGGATCCACAGAGCACCTCCATGTTGCCCGGGAGTGGCTGTTTACTGAGGACTACCCTGCAGCTTGCAGTTCAGATGGCTGGTAGGGATTTTGCTTAGCATCTAGATAGTACTATGTTTCAGAGAAGGAAAATTTTCCCAAAAATATGTCCAATGGCATACATTGCTAATAAATTCAATTCCAGAATGTGACAGAAAAAAAATTGCTTGTATCAACCATTTCCCAAAAAAGTTTTAGTTATCATGTTACACTCATACATGAACTTATCAGTATAATCTTTGCTTTGCATACTCATTGTAAATACTTTCTGATTTAAATGTTTCATATTTTTCAAAAATACAGATATATTAGTCTATCCTTTATCTTAACTGCTGAGAAGGCCATAAGTATATATTTTCTATCTTTCACTTAAAAGTAAAGATAGAAAATTTTATATATATATGTATATATATATATATATATTAATATATTCTAATATACGATTCCACATATACACATTCTGTTATTTTTGGCAAATATATGTATCACTGTAGGTTTTATATTTAATATTTTCTCCTGCAGTCACTCCCTTTTAGCTTCCCAAAGTATTTGCTCAAGAGAAAACACAATAAAGAAGTCAAGATCTATTACATATTCTGGGCATCTCAGTTAGTAATCCACTTCCATGTGCACTGCACTGTCAGCATTAATCTGCTCATCTGCACATGGAAATTTTTTTTAACATTGGAAATGAAATATTGTAAAACCAGTAGCTTTTAAGTAGTTTACTTTTTAGCAAATCTGGACATAATTCTAAGTCATAGATGATGTTACATAAATAATAAGCAATTAACAAGCATTAAATTCAAAGACTTTTACATAAGTCAAATATAAATACATTTGATTTAAAGCAACATTAATTTGCTAAGCATGTGATTGGTATTTTATTTTATTTTATTTTTTATTTAATTTTCTTCTGAATGTAGGACAGAATCTATGGGTTGCACAGAGTGTACAGAGTGTACAGGGTCTCACTACCTAGATCGGACTCATAGAGATTCTCCTATTTTCAGTCTCTCAAACTCTGGGATTACAGATGCAAGCCATCACATGCAGTCTCAATCACTGTAACAGAGCACCCTGGGGGTGGGTCTAGCACAGCATGCCAGGGATCAAACCCTGGCCACTGTGCTCTGCCTAAACAAGCCCTTTAGTCCACTAAGTAACTGGCCGACCCCAAGTGATTGGTGTTTCAATCACCTGTCTTTGAAGCAAGTACACAAATGAGAATTACCTTAAAAAAGAAAACTATGTCTTGTCTGCATAATCAAGAATTTCTGTCTCTAATAATCCTAAATTTGTTGCCAAAGAGACAGAAATTATGTAGATTTTACTTTATTGGCTATTACTGTAATTGTAGGTTAGAAGACTTCTTTGTTATTAGGAGCCATGTGGTTTGAACCAGCATACATCCTACAATATGCTCACTTTTCACTTCCTTATAGTCCCTAAACACTTAGTTCTTGATCAGTAAAAGCATCTATGGACAGTTAAGCCATGGATAGCAAAGTTCAGCTTCATTATATTTTGATTGTTATGTTGATTATATAGTATTGATTATATTACTTATTATATTATGATTGCATTAAATATAATTGTGTTATTTACATAGGCTGTATAGAAACACAAAAAAATGTAGAGTGAATTTCAAAATGATTTGAATTTGATTTACATGCAAAGAACATTCCATATTTTTCCTATATCATAACTTTCCGAACAATCAGAATGAACACTTGAAAATATAAAGAAGCCTTTATAATAATAAGAAACTTCAAGAGAGATTTATGTAGGAAAATAAAAGAAAAATTAAGCTGTTTCTTTCATCTTGATTAGACACATAACATTTGCATTTAATATATTATTCTGAAGGGTAGTATAATAAGATATATTTCAATTTTAGTAGAATCCAACATTAGCAATTTCTTTAGCAATTGTATGTTAAACTATGATTCAATTTATTGTATTTTTTCTTCAAATTATTGGTCTCATTTACTAGAAGAATTTTAAATATTGTTCTAGGTTAATTAATGGAAATTGTAATAAGAAAAATTAAAGACCACTGAGAATATTCAACCATATTTTCAAATTAGAACCTTAATTAAGATGTTATGGTCTAGTAATTAGAAACTCATTATATCCCCTATAGTGTTTCATAATTGTTTTGGAGTTAGAATATTTATTCAATATCTCTCCTCATGTCCTCTGACATGAGGAAAAAATATAAGAATATTGTGCTTCCACTGAATCAGTATCATGCTACAATGCAGGTTTTGTATTTATTTATCATATTTTTTGTTCTTCATAAGCAAGTTTTTAAATAGTATGATCATTTTAATTTAATAATATCAGCTAACTCTGTGGGCAATGTCCTTTAAGTCAGTTACATTCACGAATATTACGTTAGTCTGTTTTCTATTTCTGTGACAAAATATCTGAGATAAACAATGTAAAACTGGGAAGACTTAATTGGACTCACAGAGTTAGCGATGGCAGCCCATGATCAATTAGCTCCCTTTGTTCTGAGCCTTTGGCAAGGTGGGACATGGACAAACTAGCTCACCTTATGGTGGCCAGGAAACAGGGAGGAAGGAAAAGACCTCAGCGAGAGGGAGCAGGGACAAGACATGCTCTCTAAGATCGTACCCTTGCCATTTCCTTCAGTGCAGTTCCACATCGTTAATCATCACCTTTCAAGTATGCTATCGAATTAAGACACGATCAATGGGCTAAACTTATTGACTAATGAGCCCTCATTTCAACCAACACAAAGTAGAAAAACACAGAACTTAAGTCTGGTATTTATGTGTGTGTGTGTGTGTGTCTGTGTGTGTGTGTGTGTGTGTGTGTGTGTGTGTATGTGTGTGTGTGTGTGCAGGAGAATTATATTGATGTAGTTTGTGATTTTCATCATGTTTTCTTGACCTGAAACTGAGATTTCCAATTGATTATTAGAATTCAGTAAAATTGGTTGCATATTAGATTTAAGATTTTGAAGAATAGACAAAAATGATACTTAAACTACAATTGAATTATATACATTTAACCATGAAATTTCAGTCTTATATATACCAATGTGACAATAAAAGTCCTTTTACCACACTCTAGATCACTTATATCGTAATTGGCCAATTGGGTATAGGGTGTGCGTGCCAGCAGAAGCTGGAAGGCTCTTATACATGTGTCTGTGCATGGGGACTATTCACATGAAGTTAGAGATGACTTTACAGTAATACTAAATCTAGCAACAAAACAACAGTAGTAATGAAATATGAGAGCGGAATGTTAAAATTTTTAGTATTTCAGTAATAGAAAAAACTAATAAAAGATATGGGGTACTGAGGGATTATGTACAGAAGTGTAGGAGGAAAACAGAAGCTATATAACCACAGGTCAAGGAGTTAGAATTTTTTAATTAATACAATAGTCAGTATAATATTTAATATGGATATTTCAAGTAGCATAGGGACTATAAGCAAGTATTAGCAATTAATTTTTCCATAGGAGAGAACTTCTTTAACAGATATTTAAAGATAGACACTACTGAAGCTTATCTTACATGCTAGGGTGCAAGTGATGTCGCAACAATATGCAGAACAGATTATAGCTATGTATTAAACCAGATAGTTTGGACAACTGTACTGTGGATTTCTGCTGGTCCGTGAAAAGGAGAAGTTAATGTTTAAATATTTTTGTCCTTTTTCCCCTTTTTCCTCTCTTAATTTCTTTAAAACATTTAAAAAATATTTTCTTCCTTTTTCCACTTTTGCATGCATATATCTGGGAATCTGTACAACTAATTTGAAGATAACATTATGCAATACAGGAAACACTATTGAATTCTTATTATTTTGTTTGGCAAAATTCTGTATCATTTCTATATTTTTTTCTTTTTTCTTACTAGTTTATGGTCTCTTTTAAAAATGGAACCATATATTAAGTTCATGAGTAAACTCCAGGCATTGAAATTATATAAATATATAAACTACCTTCTTCATAATGTTTCTAGTGAATCATTAGACTTTTAAAAATAAATAAATATGCTTTATCATAATTCTAATAATTTGTAGTAATTCTCTTGTGTTCTGTACAAAAGAGAAAAATAACCCTAAATATATTCTGTGCAACACTAAGAAGATAAGAATAAACTTAATCAAATCTGGGTCCTTGGACTTGCCAGGCAGGTGCTTAGACCACAGAGCTATCTCCCATCCCCCTTTCTGCTCTTGATTCTTCCTTTAATTAAAAAAAAATCTGATCCTGTCATTTCTAGCCTATTTTTCAGGATGCATTAGCTACTAAAAAAGTCTTAGTTTTTCTTCATTTTTTTTCTTTTTTGAGAATACCCTATTTTTCTGTGCTGCCCTGAAGCATAGTTTTGCTGTATATAGAATTTTAATGAAAACTGTTTTCTTCCACCAGTGGAAAAATACTGCAACAAAATTCTGCTTGAATCAATGGCTCCAGATAAGTAGAAGCTATCATGGAAAACAGACTTTCCATGGTAAGATATCCTTTCTTTCAGTCTGCTTTCAGAGCTTCTTTGTCTATTTTGTGTAATTTGTGAGAGCCATTGTATGGCAGAATTTTCATATTGACGTAGTGACCACATTTTTTCTATATAATAAGTAAATAAATAATAGAATATAATGTAATAAATAATATAACTAAGTGAAACAGTGAGGATTTGCAACATTTTAAGTGTGACATGCATAACTTCATTCAAAGATATTAAGAAATATGTCAGTGAATCATAATGTAGAATCTGATAATATGTTTTTATATGTGAGGTATTTCAAAGGTGATCATTGTATTAACTAATATATCAAACAAAATGGCTCAGTTTTAAATAAGGATGTAGTAACTGAGACAATATGACATGAATTTCTTTTTTAGGGCAGAGTCTACAGGGTGTACAGGGTCTCACTACATATGTAGATCAGACTCATAGTGATTCTCCTGTTTTCAGCTTCCCAAGTTCTGGGATTACAGATGCACGCCACCATGCCCACTCTCAAACACCATCTCAGAGCACCCCAGGGGAAGGATCAGTGTGGCAGGCCAGGAATTGAAGCTCCAACCCCTGTGTTTCCCTAAGCAGGCGCTGTAATTTGCTGAGCTATCTGGCCAGCACTGAGACATTGTAACATGAAAAAGAGATCAGTCCACAGGAAATAATACAGAGTAAAATAGGTTCGTAGATAAAGTTGCAATGCCTGAACTAGCAATTTAGATCTCTAATAAAAATATTTCTAGAAAAATAGGTTATGAATAAACAGAAATATTTATATTTAACAATGGTATATAATAGTATCATTCAGAAATATTTGTACTACATTATAAGTAATTTATACTTATACTAATAATATTATATAAAATCAATTTCAAGTATATTAATGACATAATTTTAAAGAAATAAAAAGTTACTGCCTCAAGTAAAATTTCAGGACAATTTAAGTGAGATCTCAAAATTGGAAAGTATAAAACCTTCATTCCTATTTTATTAAAAAATGTTTTGCGTTAATATCTAATTTCTATGTTTATAACTTTATTTTTAATTACATAAAATAATATGCCAAAATACTTCAAATGGATTTTCTCTCCATGTAATAAATACTTTTTTTAGAATTTCAAGATAATTAAGTATATTAAATTAAATAAAATATATAAAGAAAAAGAAGTATGTACAAAAATTGGATGAAGTTCATGAAAAAATTGCCAACCATTTGCCATCAAGTAAGTGTAAGTAACATACACATTCATACATTCATACTAGCTCATACCTATAGTATCGAACTTTGATGTTCACCATTGTCACTGAGAATGTGAAACAGAAATTAATTTAATTTACTGCCAGTTGAAATAGTAATCATTATTAATGTTTGTAAAACTACTCAGTTTTACCCACATCGATGAGTCATAATTTAGCTATTTCACTCTTTAGCATATATAATTTACAATTCCTTATACATTTCGACCAGAAAATAATTACTACATTATTTTTAACAAACAACAAATAGCAATTTAAATATTCATGAAGACTAAAATGAGATGTATGCAAGTCATCAGTGCTAGACAGCAGTGATAACAGAGACATAAAAGCTATACTCACCAGAAATACTGTGACTTAGATCTAGAGTGGCCCTACATTCCCAGGAAGGTTTCTGCAATGCGAACACATTGTGGCCCATCACTGGGAGAGGTGACCTAGCAAGGAGTGTCTGGGAGCAACAGGCAAGACTCCGCAGGTGGCACCTGTCCCTGTCCTCCCTTCTCTCTCCACAACCTGGCTCCCATGAGGTCAGCAGCTCTCCTTTGCTTGTCCTGTCTACCTGTGTGCCTTATGCACTGAGCCACACTCACCGTGGGCTGCAACTTGTAAACCTGTTAGTCAAAGAAAACTTCTCTTTGAAGTTAGAGGTGTAAAGTACTGTATATTTCAGGGACAGGAACATGAAGACAATGAATCAGTCAAAATCCTGTTTTTGTGTGTTTAGTACAGGGTTTGCAGAGTCTCACCACACAGATCAGCCTCTTAGTGCTATCAGCCTCCCAAGTGCTGGGATTACAGTTGCACACCATCATGCCCAGCCTTAAGAACCCTCTCAGCTTGCCTCTGTGGTGGGGCCAGCATGGCATGGTGGGAAATGAACCCCGGCCCCTGCATCTGTCTAAATAGGTGCTTAAATCCACTGAGTTATCTGGCTGGCACTGTCAAAATCATGTTTGAACAGGTTAAGTCTTAGAAAAATAAATATGATTGCATTCCATTAAAATAAATTTATGGCTACCTGTATACATTATATATGATAGAGAAAATAAGGGGTGATTAATAAACATAAATAGGAGAAAATCTATGATGTCATTCTAGCATCAGACAAGTGGAATTCTACTTATTTTGCATTACAAAATATCAAAGGAATTCATATGTACTAAATACAAAAATCATGATTGTAATTGAATTTAAGGAAACAGAGTTTTATACAATAAAAAATATTCTGTTGATATTTTTTAACCAGTCATGAAAATTGTTAATATGAATCATTTATTATTTTGTTTAAAGCAAGTTTGCTTCCTTCACCTATTTGACAGAAATAACTCTTAATAGATAATATACAGTCATATGAACTAAATAGTTTATTCCTAATAGCATTAATGACTAAAATCCCTTCCTTTTTAATATTATTCATGCATTCTCCCATACCTAAAATTTTATGTCACACATATTCATATTTTATTACTTTTTGAGGACAAAAATATGATGTCATTTCTTTACATATCAAAATGAAAAAATATGAATTTTTAATATTTTTTCTATGACAAAATAGAGTTTTCAATTGACTTCAAATGAAAATGGATTATAAATGTTCATATAGCTACATGAAATCATTTTTACCTTGTGTTCAAGCTACTACTTCATAATCAAAAAATATTAAAATATAATCTTAAAAAGTTAGTAAAAACGTATTACAGTTAAAGATATTAAAATTTCATGTATTTACCTTCATTGGTGCCTGCATATTGCATTATAAGATACCATGAGTATTGGAGACTAAAACAGGAGACAGCGCAATTTGGTTATGGATCATATAAAACCTATAGATATTGTAGATGGATTAGTGCAGGAAAAATTAAAGTCACTTTGGGGATTTTCATTTTAACCACTGATCTTCCCAATCTTATGAGTGTTGTGCTGAGGCTGAAAAACTATCAGTACCTTCTAATACACTTATCATTGGCCCTACAATTTTCAATATGTAATAAGACGTAATTGGCATTAGGGTTTGTGTCTAGCTGTCCACCCAACGTCTCATGCAGCCATGGGGCAGCTTCCAGAGCCTGCGATTAATTCTTGATCCAGTGGTGGCAATCTGGGTGTGCTACTCCCCCCCTGGGGCAGATAATCTGCATTACAACATTAGGACGGGAAAGAGGCTTGCTAGACACCACAGCTCCTTCCCCTCCCTTTGCTCTTTACTATTTTCCACTTTCCTGAATATTTGCTCTCTGCTCTGTGCTGCTCTGCCTTGGAGCCAGCTGAGTGTAGACTGAAACCTCCACTAACTTTGATCTAAATAAACCTCTCCTTCCTTAGTTCTGGGTGTTGGTATTTGTCCCAACAATGAGAGAAAAGTAACTAAGGTAGTTGGTATAAAATTGTGATATAAATAATTTTTAAAAATCACAATTTATTTACAAAATTAAATTTTGGAAGTTTGACAGATGAGACCTCATCAAATTATAAACTGTGTTAAGGATTGGGCAATAAAAGCACATGATGTCATTGATCCTTCAAATAAGGTGAAATGACAGTAAAAATAGGATAGATTGCAAAAGCCATTTTGGAGAGAAAATACAAATATATTTGCCACATGGAAAACATATTCAAAAGAAAAAATAATTTAAAAATGCAGGTATATATTTTATTTCATTGAGTTATCTCTTAAGAAATTTAACTAAGTGAATGGGCCAGGGACACGGCTCAGTAGAATAAATGCTTCCCTGGCAAGCATAAGGGTCTGAGTTCAATCCCTGGTTACACACACACACACACACAAAAAAAAAAAAAAGAAAGAAAGAAAGAAATTTAACTAAATGAAAATATATCCCAAAGAGAAAAAGAAAAGTAAAGAATACAGTGCCTGAATATACCTTATGTAGCAAAATATTAAATACAGGAAAATGCCTCTTTAGTTGATACAGTAAACAAAAATAAAGGCAATACTGATGGTGAATCTGCCCCCAGAAATTAAAATCTAGAAAAATAACCTAACGTTTTCAGAGACTGTCTTTTCTGTCCTGGTAAGAACTGAAGATCTCTGAAGATGAGAGAGAGAGAGAGAGAGAGAGAGAGAGAGAGAGAGAGAGAGAGAGAGAGAGAGAGAGCAAATTGCTGTGGCTGAGGCCCTTCCTTCCTATGTGATGATATAGAAGGAAGAAACTAAAAGCTGCAAAGCCCAGAACATAAGTTGTAGTTAAAGGGAGAGATAGCATTACAAATCATCTGTTTCAAGCAGTGAGCAGGTGAAATTAGGGAAGAGCAAAATAAAACATAACAGAAAAATTACAACCACAGAGCAAAAGTGAATTTTCTAGCCATGTAGACACCAGCTCCACATGTATTAATTCCGGAGGCAAAGGGCTATTTTCAAATGCTCTTCTTGCTCATTACTAGGGGAGACCCCTATAAAGCAAGAAAAAGCTCCTCTCTAGAGGACTTCTTTCTTATATTGGCGCAGATAAAATTTGGCAATATGTGATCAAGCAGTAGCTCATCTCAGAATTCAGGGAGAAACAAGAATCCATTAAAAAGAACTGACAAAAAGTCATGGCTCCACCAGATGCAGGATACAACACATACACATGCACATGTGTGTACATGGTGGCAAACATGCACACACACTGCCAGGAAAAGCACCTGGGAGGAAAATCTATGCAGTAGAAATATGGCTCAGCTTGGATTGGTGCCGTTTGTGGATCGGGTCTGGAATAGCTCTCAGAGTCTCAGGCTCCCAGAGGCAAGGCTTTTAGAAAGTGATGGAAATGGGGTGGGGGTGGTGGGCACTGCACTCCTCTGAGGGCTCAGAGATGTTGGCTTAGCTCCTGGTCAGAAAACCCAGGTGCCTAGGGCTGTGCCCGTGAAAGATCTATCTTCTTTTTGTCTCCTTCCCGTTCTCTGCTTCCTGCCTGCCATGATGTGAGTGTCTGTCCTCTTCCACTGTGCTGTGTTTGCCTGAGGGGCAGCTGACTCTGGCCTGAATGTGTGAACCAAAACAAACCTCTGGTCTTCTCATTGATGAAGAAATTGGCTAAGATAGACTTACAGTGGAGGTGTATCCTTTGAATTCCTTACCCAGCCCTCACTACTTTTCCCATCACACTCTCTGCAAGAGAGGAGAGACAGAAAACCTTGAAGATTTTAATGTACCAAAAATCTATCTTCAGAACACCTCAAATACTTTAGGAAAATAATTTTCTCAAGTACAGACTAATGAATGAGCACTCTACTTAGGAAAACAAATGGTACAAATTTACAGAATTCAAATGTTTGAATGAATACTAATTATAGTATACAGACAAAGGCTTTATGCATTTCAGCATTATTATAAGTGTAATAAGAAAGGGGTTTATGTATTATCATTACTGCCTATAGTTTGAAAAGAGGAAACTTAACAAAGCTGTGATCACAAAAGGCTATTTAGCATGCTATTTGATGTGTGGCATGGATATAATAATATATAAGTATAAATTCTAGAAACACTTCAAGACAGTGGTGAAGATTTAAAAACAGTAGAATAAGACATAAATAAAGAAATTAATGTGATATATTGTACCCATAATATTAACATATTGACTAAAGTATTAATAAGACAGACTCTAGTTTTTCTTTTTTTTTATTTTGTATATATTTAGTAGAGAGTCTACAGGTTTCACTACGCAGATTGAACTTGTAGTGATCCTTCCTGTTTTTCAGCCTCCCAAGTGCTGGGATTACAGGTGTACACCACCACACCATCTTAATCTCAGTCTCAGCATGCCCTGGGGGCACTGCAGCACAACAGGCCAGGTTTTGAACCCGCAGCCCCTGCATCTGCCTAAGTAGGTGCTTTAATCCACTGACCTGTCTGGCCAACCCTTGCAGTTTTTCTTTCAAAAAATACAAAATAGTGACAGAAAAAGTAACAGTGTTCGAAATGTTATAAAATTTCACTGAACAAAGTAATAAGAATTCAACAATGATTGCTGCATTACATGATACTATCTTCAAATTAGTTGTTCAGATTACCACATATAAATGTGCAAGATCCGTTTAAAAAAATAACAAACCAATTACAAGGAAGTTATAAGAAATTAAAAAGAGGAAAAAATAAGAGTAAAAAGAAAAAAAAAGAAGTGAGCATTAACTGCTCATTTCAAAAGACCAGAAGAAATTGACAATACAATGTCCAAACTATTCTGCATATATACCTAAAAATAACTTTTTTTCTTTATTTCATTTGTCCTTTTCCTCATCTCAGATTTTCCTTCCCACTGAACATTTTCTTTCTCTTTCATGGTATCTGTTATACCTTTAAATTTCAATTACTCTTTCTGGTTTTCACACTAAAATAACTCTGTAGTTTTTAAACAAACATTGGGCTTGCACTTTCATTGTTAGAAATGTTAAGTTATTCAGAAATAGTCATGAAAAGAAAATACATCTAATTTTTCATTCAAATTTCTTGAATGTATTTAAAGACAGTTATTGAATTATTCATCCCCTAGTAAATTGATTTTTTCTCATATTTATTGAAACCAATCATCTATATATCTATATACCTATATATCTACTTCTGTTTTAAAGCATAGATCTTTGTTTCTGGCTTTTATAAATAGTCCCACTGTCACCTTGCTGACTGTGTATACCAGCTGAGCAGGTTTCTATTTTTACGTGCAATTTCATGTACATACAAGAGAGCTTATATAGTTTCTGTATTCCCCTACTCTATAGATGCATGTGGATACCTATGCATTATATAAGAAATGCTTTTACTTTTTTTTTTTTTTTCAGTACAAGGAGTTGAACTCAGGACCTTGCACTTGCCAGGCAAGCGCTTATTCTACTGAGCTATCTCCTTGGCCAAAAAAATACTTTTGTATGGCCACACTTAGCATGTATTGTATGACTAATTTGTTTACATTTGAATATGCTTTATTGAATACTATAAGTTTGTATACAAATGTGTTTGTATATGATTCTATATTTGTTTCTGAGTGTGTTATATATGTCAATGTGTATGTGTTATTGGTTGATTCATGCTTCTTACCAGGTTGTTTTTTGTTTTTGTTTTTTGGGGTTTTTCTTGGGGGGAGGGTCTACAGAGTGTTCAGGGTCTCACTATAGATCAGACTCATAGTGATCCACCTATTTGCAGCTTCACAAGAGCTGGGATTACAGGTGTGCACCACCACACCCAGTTTCAATTGCAGTTTCAGCCCACCCCAGGGGCGGGGCTACCACAGCAGGCCCTGGGATCAACCCCGCAGCCCCTGCTCCTGCTTGCAGGGGCTTTAATCCACTGAGCTACTTGGCTGGCCCTCTTAAGCAGTTTTGTTTCCACTTGATTTGACTTATCATATTTCTTTGTAATGAGGTATATGTACATGTTTCAACATTGAAAGTTCTGCTTCTGAGAACATTAAATATTTTATTGCAGAAATGTCCTTCATTGTCCTGAGAAATGTCCTTTCTCGGGAGGAAACATTCTTTTTAATCTTTTTGAAGTTATGCATTACACATGTTCTGCATTCTTGTCCTGCTCCACACAATAAATTCAGTTCAAAGACAGTTATTTCTTCCATACTTTAAAGTAGTGCTCTTGTGTAAGTTTCAAGAGAGCATCATATTTTTCTCTCCTATTCTGGATTCCTGCTTTGACCTTCTCCTCTTTGCTGTGTTTTCTTAGCTATAGGAAAACACCACCAAAAACGTAGTTTGCCTTCTTCAGTGCAGGTTTTTCGACACTGCCAATGCACTGGGATCGGCAGACTTTCATTCTTATTTCCTTAATTCTTTCCTATTGTGTTTCTGGGTCACTTGAGGACGATGTTCATTTGCTGTTAGAATTTTCTCTAATTAGATTTCATTTAATTTTAAGTGGAAATTCTGAACAAATTTGCCTAACATTTTGTCAGAGTTAGAGACAGGCGATAATTAAAAACCATTGTAGTTACTTTATTTTTACAAATGACCAAATATTAGCTTAAAAAAGATGTAATTTGTTTTTATAAAGTGAAGCATGTCACCTTCCCAATGAAGTATCAGTATGTGTAAGAGACACTTCAGTTCCATGTTTATCACAACATTATTCACAAAAGCAAAGCAATCGCTGAGCATCAAGTTGGGAGCAAATCCTTCCAGTGTGCTGTGGCACAGGATGATAGCTACAGGTAGGAGTGACACACTATGTTAGTCACTGTGCCACCGCTGTGACAAAACATTTGACATCTGCAGCTCAAAGAGACTGTAATTTTATCTAAGTTCATGAATTTAGTGGAAATGTCAAACGAGGAAAGAAAAAAGAAGAGAATGGGAGGACAGAGAGCTGAAAATAAGGGAATGTGGAAGAAGAAAAACATCTCTTTTTAAAAATCTTTTTATTTATTTTTATTTGGGACAGAGCCTCACTACCTAGTTCTGACGCACAGTGATCCTTCCCAGTGTAGGGGACACAAGCATGAGCCACCATGCTGGGTTTCTGCGTTGGTACTGCATGCAGTACTAGGAATCGAACCCAGGTCCTCGAGCTTGCCAGGCAGGCACTTAGGCCACCAAGCTCTCCCCTGCAGAAGAACATCTTAGGGATAAGAAAAAGTTAAAGACCTTATCAGATTGATTTCTAAGTTTATTTACTGGCATCTGTGTACTTGGAAATATTCCAAAGGAAAAGTGACATAATAAAATGACTTTACACTGCTGAGTCACAGATTTTTATTTTAAATTGCAGTAATAACCTTAATAATGTACATAAAATGATGAATTTGCTACTTATAATGCATTCATTTATTCTTTTAGTGTCTATTTTGCAAATCTTCAAATGATGCAGTAGCATTGATTTTACTCAAGTTGATTATATTTAAGTTCAGTTCTTACAAATATCCTATTTTAGAGGGATGAAGGCACTTTAACTACATAAACTTTAGTTGTTACAAGATTTTTTTCAGATTAATTAATGATTTCACACCCAACCTTCAGTATGCTTTGTAAATTTAAGTTATGGAGTTAGCCTTAAGTGTATAACACAATGCCAACAATGAATCACTTTTTTTCAGTGTTAACCCTTTAACTCATTAGTCATTCTTTTGACACTTTCCTTATACTAACTAAATCTCTCTCTCTCTCTCCCTCCCTCCTGCTCTCCTTCCCCTTGCCCTCCTTACTTCCATCCACCTCTCTTAGGCCAGAGTTGCAGAACTTCCTACAGATTCTCTGAGGTCAGTTGGCCTCTTGGTATAAGAGGAAATGCACATGTATTTTGCAAACCTTTGCAGAAGCAATGCTGAAGGAGCCGGTGATACTTGTCATCCTTTAGCGTTTCTTTCTGTCATGCTGCTAGACAACATTCTTACAGGAATTGACATTAGAAACAAAAATTCAAGTTATATAAATATAGCTTGAGGTCAAGAAGTCCGATCCTTCTCATCTTCAGAAGAGCTGAGAATTAAGGTTAAAGATTTGGCTTCATGCCTGCACCTCCCCTCTGGATTTCTGTACTAGCGCATTTTCAGTTTCCTTTCTCTGAAGGTTTTCCTCTGGTTTTTTTCCCCCTCCTGTATTATTGTGAGAAGTTTCCAAAGTGCTGTTTTCTGAATCTAAATAGGTTGGTGCTTAAAATGTACTCCTCAGATGCTGTACTCGTTTATATGTCTAAGGGTCCATTCCCAGAATATCATAGTGACAGGACAGAGAAAACTTCTCTCTCTCTCTCTCTCTCTCTCTCTCTCTCTCTCTTTCTCTCTCTCTCTCGATATTAAATAAACTAATATTTATTGAGCATTTAGTACATGTCTCTTTCTTTTTTGATATTAAATAAACTAATATTTATTGAGCATTTAGTACATGATCCACTGTGCTTGGGATTTCCTAGGAATTATTATTTAGTCAATGAATCATTTTATACAATAAGAATTGCTGAGTGCAATTTTACAGTGAGAAAGTTAGGCTTGGTGATGCAATCATCTTTCAGACCTCAGAGTTTCCTAGTAATAGCACTGAGACTAAAACCAGCTTTTATGACTCCAGAGCAGTTTGTTTTTAATCACCATATATCTTTTCAGTGTGCTCACTTATAAATTTCACCTGTGGCTCCGATAAAGCCTCATCGATTAAATCTAATTTCTCACACAATAACTGTATTTGTTTAAAATGATCCCATCCCCACAGATCTTTTTCTTCTATTGTTTCTTTTTTTTTTTTCATTTTTAAAGAAAACCAAATGGTAAAAATATCAAAAATGATACAAAAGATCATTAAAGTAATAGGAATGTCACAATGGTTGTTTAGGACACAAGATATAAATCTAAAAAATGCACTTAAGAACTTATATGAAATCAAAAAGAATAATTAATTAACTAATTGAGCATGAAATTCTCCTTTTAATAAACCTGCAGAAATCAGCAGTGTTTTTTTCCAAACTACCCTGTATATATGCATCTCTTTCCTTAAAATCCTTCTTCCTTTTATCTTTTTCCTCATCCCAGTTTTTTCTCCCCATTCTTTCTCTCTCATAGTGTTCATTGTACCTTTTAGATTTCATTTACTTTTTATTTACTCTCACACCAGTAACATAATACAGTGTTTACACTTGTGAGCCTGATTTACTTTACTTACCAATACAGTCCTAAGTTGCATCCATTTACCTATAAAAATCATGAATTTATCGTTTTTATGGCTGAATAATGTTCTTGTGTAAGAATATCGTGTCTTTTTTTTCCAGTCCTCAGTGGATGGGCATTTGAGTTGTTTCCAAGATGTAGCTGTGGCAAGTCGCACTGCTATAAACATGGGTGTACATATATCGCTGTCATATGATGTTTTCAGTTCTTTTGGAAAAATTCTTAGTAGGGGAATAGCTAGCTTGAGTCGGACTTCCAGCCCTAACTTTTTGAGTAATCTCCACATTGCTTTCTCTGTAGTGGTTGTACCAGTCTGCATTCCCAGCAACAGTGGAGAAGGGTTCCTTTTTCCCCATAGCCTCTCCAGTATTTGTTTTTGGTTCATTTCTTGATGAAAGCCAATCTTTCTGACGTAAGATGGGGGCCTCATTGTTGTTTTAATGTGCATCTCTTGAATGACCAATGATTTAAACTTTTTACCAATATTTATTTACTATTTGTATTTCTTCATTTTTGAAGTTCTCAGTGCTTACTTAAATTATTTTAACAATGTTTTAATTAAATGTCACTACAATTTATAAATAATGACATTTGGAAGTATGTAGAATAACTACACAGAAATAGTACAATTTTTCCATGCTTAGTAACTCTGGACAGCACAGTCTTGCCTGTATTGATGTTCAAATTTAACTCATTTTACACCTTTGTTCAGATAATATAAGCAACATGATTATATTTAAAGTAGGCAAAGGGTTCATTTTTAATATAAATACATACTAACATAATAAACTGAATTACTGTACAAAATAGAAATGAAAATTATGTATTTAAACAAATATATATACCATCTTTTGTAATTTTGTTATTAATTAAATCAATATTTTACTATGATCTCTAAATGGTTATTGACATAGAACTGAAAACATGAACATAATATTCTACCTACAGAAGACACTGAGAAATTTGTTTCCAACACTTCTGTTTCACTAATGACACATGATGATAACTACAAGATTTCAACAGATTGTTTTTCTCCCCCAAACTGTATGTATTCCCCTATATGAAGACATTTTCAATTTTATCTTAAATATATAGTACAAACTCAACCTTAACAATAATTTTTACTAGGTTAGACTCATAAAAATAAATAAAGGAAGTTACTAAAGTATCATTTTAGAGGGTTAATTTTGAAAGATCCTACGACATTGACTCTTCTGTGACTTATTTGTAAAACTCACTAGGACAATTCTTCCTTTCTGTAAACTTCCACTCACTGCCCAATCTGTCTGTCCAGGTTTGCTTCTCTTCGGTGCTTATGGTTGTTTAAGTAGATAAAGAAGATGTAATAGAAGTATCACAATAAAGAGAATTCTGATGCCAGTTCCTAAGAATGCAAAATGTTCAGTATAACCTTACAAAAATCTAGCATGAATTCTACAGCAGAGGACAAGTGAATGGTCCAAAGTGTCTTCTAGGTCAAAGTTCCTCTTCCTGTTGAAAAATCTACAGTTTTTCTAAGGTACAATTGGCTGCCATGTAGTTAGTCATTTACATTATCCAAAACTTTTATGGTAGCTCCTACATGAGACCTTGCTCAATCAACATGTAAAAAAGAAAAGGAAAGGGGAAAACCTCCTTAAATTGCATTTGACAGAGAATTTCTGAGCATTCCACTTTATTCTGTAAATATTATGAGCTATTACCTACCAGTGTTTCTGGGTTTTTTTTGTTTGATTGATTCTTTTACTCATGGTTTACTGGTAAATGTGAAATTTAGTCTCTTATCTACATTATGAGCATTCTCTGGGGCCTAAATCAGTAAGAAAGAATTGTTTCAAAAACTTTTTTGTTAAAATGAAAAACATACTCATTTTTTAACTGAAAAATTTATTGAATACTTCTGATATATTATTAGTCTATTTTATATTTTTTTTCTCTAAAAATATGATCTGTACTTCACTCAAGAATATTCCCCTTCTGGGCTGGGAAGATGGCTCAGTAGAATAAGTCCTTCTCTGGCAAGCGCAAGGGCCTGAGTTCAATCCCCGGTTCCACACACACACACACACACACACACACACACACACACCTACTACCCAGCAAAGGAAAAAAATCAACAATGTGAAATGACAAAATAAAAAATGAAAAAAAACTTGCCAGCTATTCTTAGGGAAATAATATTTATTTATTTTATTATAATTTTATTTTACTTTGAAGAGTAAAAATGAAACAAAACAAAGTCAAAGACAGAAACAGGGTTGCATACAACAACACATATGTTACAGATTTTCAAAACAAGAATAGTCGATTAACAATGATTGATATATTATCTATTTTTATCATCAAATCTGTTGCTCATATTAACAGACATAGTTATGCAAGATAGTACATATGATGGAATGTTACCATATGCTTTCAAGAAATCTTAAATTTTTGTTCTTGTCTCTCTTTTGCCTTTATTACCTTTTCCTCTAAAAATATTTTAAAGAGAGTATAGTAATAATTGATATAATATTAGAAACTGTATACATTTAGAAGACCAAGATGACAGATATTTCAAGCATGTTTTGGTGTTACACATAGCTATCCTCAGTATAGTTTCTTAGTTCTCAGATATCAACATAGAGAATTAGTCAGGGTGAGAACTCTACACATTAACTGCTATTTTCAAAAGACAGATAGAAATTCTTAATATAATCATCTCAGCTATCCTATACATATACTTGCATGTTTTTCCTCCTACAAGGAAATAATATTTAGACTATATTAAAAAACTCAAAAAACTAGGTCACTCAAAGTAGAACATAATCAAAAAATGTGCATCTCAAATGAATAGAAACTTCAGAGCAGGAAGCATCTAAGTAGCCAATAAAAACATAATCATCATGTCTGTCCACTACAGAGAGGCCCATTAAAACAAACCTAAGATGTCACTCTAGAAAAAAAATGGTCAATATAAAAAAATCTAACAATCAGTGCTGGCATACTGCAGGGTAAAAGGAACCCATCAACATTGGTAGTGGACATATAGAGTGGTGCAACTACTATGGAAAGCACTTTTGAGAGTTCTCAAAACACTAAACTTAGAAATTCCACTGTTAGGTGGGCATGGTGGTGCACACCTGCAAGCCCATCTCTTGGCAGGCTGATGCAGGAGGATCATTGTGAGTTCAAGACCAACCTGGGCTACAAAGTGAGCCTGAGACCAGTCTGAACTATATATACATAGTAAGACCCTATCTCAAAAAGACAACAAAAAGAGAAAGAAAGTTCATTGATATGGTATTATCCTTCATACCCTTCTAGATATCTTCCCCAAAGTCATGAGAACATATCACAATTATCTATCTATCTATCTATCTATCTATCTATCTATCATCTATCTATCTATCTATCTATCTATCTATCTATCTATCTATCTATCTTTCTTTCTTAGCAGTGCAGTTCATTGTAGCTATATTTTGGGGGCAACATATCTGTATGTCAATATATGAGTGGATAAAGAAAATGTGGTATTTAAATGCAATATAATTTTCCTCTACTAATCAAGAATAAATGCATCATTTTCATGAAATTACCTGCATCTTGAGGTTTCATAACAATAAATGGCCTGGCAAGTGCAAAGACCTGAGTTCAATCCCCGGTAGTGCCAAAATAAATAAATAAATAAATAAATAAATAAATAAATAAATAAATAAATAAAATATAACTAACTAAATAAATAAATCAGACACATATGATTACATATTTCCTCACTTCTCTTAAATTGAAAAGAACCAAAATATAAATAAAAAACATAATACATGATACCTAATAGGAAGTAGGATGGCAGATTTTGTTCAGAGGGGAAGTGAAACAAAAGATAAAGGGAAGGGCGAAAGAGAGGAAGGTTAGCATATAAAATAAATAGTTAAGATGACTTCTATATAGATACCAAGTCCCTGCAAAGAATGGAATCATTATATCATACAAGCGTGTACTAATAAAAAATTAAAACTGAAAAACAATACATTGCCATCTCTGATCTTACGTCTTCTGGTGTCGTCTCGGTCACAGACTTACGACGACTCTACCTTCTTCTTCCTATTGCCTCCCTCCCTCTTTGCTAACCAATTTCTCAATCTCCTATTCTCCATTCATTTCCAACTTGTCATACTTTCTACTTCATTCATTTTACATACGGCAATTCCATGTATGACCTTCAAGGCCAATATAATGTTGACTACCAACTTCATTTACTAGAATAGTGCAAAGGTCTCCAACCCTTTCACTTATGACTGGTCTTTCATTCAAACATAGGTAAATTATTGAGACAAAGATATATATCATGAAATATTCTTCTTTGAATTGATCTATTTATCTTGTTTAATTTGAGAGTACCTAAAATATTTCTTAAAAGCCCATTAATAATCACTTTTTGTGCATTGCCTCTCATTTTTATTTTTGTTACATATGTACTACAGCAGATTTTCCAAGACATGCTATAAGTTTTCACAATTTTTGTCAGACATTTCATAGTGTTCCTTTGCCAAGTATCTAACACATACTTATTTTACATTTCAATATCTTTTCCATGGAAACTTTTTTTAAGTACAGTTGATCTAGATTATTTGTACAGTAATTATAGTTTGTATCTTATAATTATATCAGTCAAACTCATTATAAATTTATGGCTGTCTGAATTAACTGTGTTACATAAAATCAGAATCTTGGGTGCTTTATTTAATGTTCAACAGTTCCCATTTAGTACCCAGGAATATTGTTACATATTATGCTTTCAGAAAGTTAACTAGGTGTATGCTTCTGCAATATTTTTTGAAATCCAATAAAAGTTTCAGAAACAAGTATTTATTTGTATTAGTAACAAATCAAAAAACATTTAATTAACAATAATTAAAACAAAACTCAAGCATTACTAATTAGATATGCAGCTATACAACAACATTAGAGTTACAAAACTGTTATTAAAATCTCTGCACTTATAACCCAATGTCTATTAACTTTTATACAAGCTGTATCTGTTTTAAATGATCATATTAATGTGGTGGCTCTATGCATTTTTTTAATGTCCTGGTCACCCTATCGCCACTGAATGATTGCACTAGAAAAGGAATTTTCCTTGCCTCCCTTTTCTTCTCTTCCCTTCTTTGCCCTCCTCTGCTCTTCCCTTCCCATTTTCCTCTTCTTTATTATTATCATAAAAACTAGAGTTTGGAGTACTAGCATAAAGCTGTTTGTGGAGAAAGTAAGCGGCATGATGCAGGAATGGTAACAGCCTACATTTAATACAAAACCCAACATTTTAAATAGTTATTTTGCATCGTGGTGGGAAGAGGCATTTCAACTTGTTTTTTATATAAAAGAAATTCTACTTCAGGAAAAGTCATGGTATAATTGACACATGATAAAAATTTTGCCATCTAAATGTGATGTGGCTAAACTGGGACATTATATATTTTTAACACTGACAGCTGATCTTTTAGAACAGTTTAGGGCATAAGGAATGTGGATTTTTAAGCCCTGTAAATTCATGAGTATCTGAGTCACACACTGGTTCACACATTCTAAGAGCACCAGTTTGAAACCTCAAAACAGGGAAAAAGTACGATTCTGTGTCATGTGATTTTTGTTAGCCATTGCCTTTCACATGACATTGAATACCTTCTATTTCTACACAATGTACAGTATATGTTAATATCCTTACAAAGAAAGGGTATATATCAGAAAGCACGAACATTCTGGTCAAGATCAGTTATGCACATAAATATTCTTTAAATCTTAGTCTGAGGACACAGTATTCCCTTATCAATTTTCTGTTCTTTAAGGCAAAAATACACACCCAAAACAGCAGATAAAATTCACAGAAAAGTTTTACCTAAAAATTTAGCTCCCACAAATATTAAGTAAATCACTGATAGGTTATAATTGTTAATACTCAATTATATGATGTTCAGAAATGTACTTCTCAGCTCCAGTTTTCAAATTTGGGGATGTAAATGTTCAGTCTTCAGTGGAAGCTATTCTCTGCCGTACCTATCCTAGCTTATAGACTATCTAAAGAGTGATCAGTGACGATATTTATTTAATGTAGTTCAAGATTAAATGTGAACCCCCAGTTTTTAGATACTTGTGAATCTATGATTGACAATTTTTTGTCCCTTCCTTCCATGATTTCTCTATTTTCTGCATGAATTCTTTGGCTACTGATTTCTGAGAACTCTAATGCCTCGTTGTTGCCAATTTTGAACCTCTGGTTAGAGAATATTTCTTCAAAATCCATTAATATTTTTATAGGGGGAGATTTTGACATTTCAATTAATCTCCACGTTGGCTTTAGTGTACATTGATAGAAATCTAAAGTGCATCCAACATGACAACCAATCAAAAATTAAATGATAGTTCTGAACACTGTATATTTTGATATTTAATACCATTTTTGTATAACTTGCTACCCCTTCAAGTTAAATTAAATTATTTTATTTAATTAATTTTGCTTCATAACCTACATGGGACTTCAAAGACAACTATAAATATCTTCTTCACAAAGGGTTGTGAAATATAGTCCATGAGATATTCACTTATTTAATAAAGAATTACATCAACTATATGACTTTCATGACCTCTTTACTTCAAATCAATGCACTTTAGATTGAATACTTTCTTATTTCTAAAACACTGTATTCAAAATCTGTGTATAGCTATACTTAAGTATAAGGTACCTATTATTTGCTGAAATAAAATTAATTTGTTCAGTTTTGCTTAGTATTTACTCACAAATACGTAAAGTCAGAGTGATTATATGTAAGACTTGGTTGACTCCTTTTTTTATGTTTATAGGCTCCTTGCTTTGAATGTGAACATGTTAAACATTTGTGAAATGTCTAAACTTATTCAGAATTTTAAAAATTAAAGATTCAATATTTATTGCACAAATCAGTGATGTATTGCCCTCACAATTAATATGTGATAATATAAATAATACTCCATTTGATAAACCTAACTCAAATGTGTTACAAAAGATATTTGCCACTGGTCCCAGCCCATGCACAGTGTGGGTGAGACCCTCCTCCACCCACCTGGGATACCCTCCACCACTTGACAGCACCTCCCCCACCCCTCCCACAGAATAGGAATTTCTGCCGCGTTCTGGGAACTCCCATATCCAGTCCTAGCCCAGACCCGGTGAGTGTGTGGGACAGCTTCCTGCTACCCTGCACCAACACTACCTACTACTGGTTCCAGCCCAGTCGCAGCATGGATGAAACCCTCTTCCACTCCCTTGGGAGGACTCCATTAATCCATAGTACCCCCCCCCACACCCCGCACACAGGGTAGGAATAACTGCCGAGTTCTGGGAACCCTCAGATCCAGTCCTAGCCCAGGTCCGGTAAATGTGTGGGAGAGCTGCCTCTCCTCCCTACTCCACCTTTTCCCCTCCACTCTCAGCTCAGGCCTGGCATACAAGCCTGGGGTGAAACCCAGCAACTACAATCCCTTCAGAGAATGTAATGGATAGAACCACCAAGCTAGTTCAGGAGCAGAAAATCTTGCCAGAGGGGCACAACAGGTTCAGCCCCAAGGGCAGCAACAGGAAGGAGATGAGCACAACAGCCAGACCCAAGCCAGGTACAGCTGGATAAATCCAAACTTTGTAGATCTACACTTGAACTTCAGTACGTGCAAAGCGATAACTGCAACAAAGATCTACAACAAAGGTCAGAAGACAGTGCTACACAAAATGACAATGAGAAGGAACAAAATGCAACCTCAGAACCCAAGTTTACCCATAGCAAGTGCAGAGGACACTAACACAGAACAAATTAGGAATCACACAGCTGAAAGCAATGAATCAACAGCTTCTGAAATAAAGAAACAGCTGCAAAAAGGTATAGAGGAACTCAGATTGGAAATGAAAAAAGAAATCCCTGAATTAATAACATCAGCACTAAAGAATTAAATGAAGAAACATATGGAGGAAACCCAATCCCCACCCAGAACAAGTGCAGAAGACAATAGCTTGGCTCAAATGCAAGAATTAATAGCATTGATAGTAAATAAGCAACAATAGAAAGTTATAGAGAAACTCAGAGTGGAATTCTTTTCTGAAATAAAAAAGAATTCTCAGAACTCATAGCATCTGAAGTAAAGAAGCAACTACAGAAACATAGGGAGGAAAGCCAATCTGAAAAAACACTGCAGTAAAAGAATTTATAACTGCTTCTAAAGAAGACATTGATAAAAAAAAACAGAGGAGATTAGAAAAATGATGGATTCCTTGAAAGAGCAATACAGCAAAGAAATAAATCGCATGAATCAGAGTCAAAGAGAGATAGAGGAAGTTAAAATCTCAATCACAAGTTTGCAAAACCATTTAAGTGAAAGTGAAGACAGAGTTTCAGATCTTGAAGATGCTGGTGTAGCTAGTGAAAAGGTAAGAAAAGATCTCTTAAAAGCAACGAGGATGCTGGAAAGAATAATTCATCACCTGCAAGATGAAGCAAAAATGAACAATATGCAACTAATAGGCATCAATGAGAAAGAAGGAGTCAGTACAAATGACATTAAAAAAATATGGGCAGAAGTAATAGCAGAAAACTTCCCAAATATGAGGAAACAATCTGACATTCAGGTAACCGAAGCATACAGAATGCCAAGTAACCTCAACCCAATGAAAAACATACCGAGACATATAATAGTCAAGATCCCAGAAATTCAGCACAAGAATAATCTACTGAAAGCCGCTAGAGAAAAGAAGCAGATCAAATTCAAAGGAAAACCCATCAGAATTACAGCCGACTTCTCTTCAAAAATCATGAAGGCAAGAAGAGCATGGAGCAGAGTACTTTAAGTCCTCTATGAAAACAAATTCCAGCCCAAACTACTATACCCTGCAAAACTCTCTTTCAAGTTTGATGGAGAAGTGAAATACTTTCATGACAAAGAATAGCTAAAGAATTTCGTGATGACAAAGTCAACCCTACGCAGGCTACTGAAAGATGTTCTAAAGAGGGACCAAAATGATCAGAACTCCACGAATGAGATCAGAAATAACCAACTAAATAGGACAAGCAATTAAACACAGGAGAAGAAGGAGTAAACGACAACAGGAAGGAAATATTTAGTTAGCTCATAATGGAGTTTTCAGTCCATATTCAGCTAGCACCAAATTTAGCACCTGGCAGAGGGCAGAAGTTCAAGGTGGTGGAAAACAGCAAAGAGTAAAAGTGGGGATCAGCAGCTGTGGCAACATAGAGCAAGTCTGTCTGCCTCCACGTACACTCTTGATTTTGTAAAGATGTTTGTGTGTTCTGTGTATTAGTCTATGTGTTTATATATCATTTTGTAAACAACTGTTTCTGTTTTTTCTTTTTTGATCATTTGTTCATAATACAGTTTGGGATATAGACTTAAAAGCACGCTTTCTCCTAAGTTACCAGCCAGTCTTTGTGATATCAAAATTGTTTAATACACTGTTCATCATAAAGTTTAAGCTAATTAAGTGAAAATTCCTTAGAGTGAGGAGAGATTATTGGACAGGACTTCAAATTATGAATACAGTGGTGCCCACTTTGGTTCATTAAAAAGGAGCTCCCAATAATCTCAATAGTCTCTTAGGAGACACCTTTAATGAGTTGGTCATGGGTTAAAAGGCAAAGTTTTTCAGAAAAAAATTACAGTTAGGTTTGCACTTAAAAATGCTTTTGGTACAACACTAAATTAAGAAACTAAAGTTTTCACATGTGTATGATAATTCATTATTGTTAATATCATACTGTATTAAATGTATTCATGTTTCCAGATATTCAAGTCTTCTAAAATGTAAAACAAAGATTGCTTATTGTGATAAGACTTTCTCATAGAGTAAAACCTCTGCCTTTAACAAAAGCTTCAGATGTATATCCCATTTAAGAACAACTGATTAGGTGAAAATTTCTTATGTATTAGATGGAAATGATTGTTTGAAAGTGTTATATGATGTCAAAACAAAAATTTAAGTATGTCACAAAATATCAGGATTCTCTTGTTGCTATGCTGTGTATGGTTTTGAATTTTTTATTTTCTGTGTAAAAATATGTAACTTTTGTCAGCATTCTACAGAGATTTAAATATTAGAATATGTATGGTTGTTAGAAAGTAACAGTTCCATTTTATGTCAAAGGTGTTTTATAGAATAGAGAGATTTATTCTAATAGTGTCTGTGGACAAGATATCATGTCTGTATCTTGTACAATGAATAAACACTAAGGCAACAATGTGCAATGTATTAATTATTGAAACTGTGCTAGTAATCACTTTTGAAACTACCTCATTGCTATTTGTTTCTCAATAAAATTATTTAAAATGTGTTTTATATTCAGATAGATTGTAATGTTAAGCTTACTGCCTCCATTACAGGGTAATGTCATTAAGCTTCTCTTCTGGATGTTTAAAAATTAAAGTTTGGAGATCAAAACTTAGAGAGATAGATGGGCTAAAAGGATAGCCAATATTTTGGCCTTAGCCCTTCAAGGTAAATGAGGACTCAGGACATAAGAACATCTCTGCTGTGACATCCTATAACACAGTTGTGTCATAATGTTCTGATCGAGGAGGTTATGGAGCCACAGAGGAAAGTGATTGATGATGTACAGTGTCCCTAAGGAGCATCACCTAGACAGAAAAAATCTCTCTGACTTTCACAAAAAGCAAATTGATCAAGCAATGACCATGACTCATTCAGGTGACTGAAACTGACAGACGATCTAAGAGGTGCTGCACATGGTTCCAAGGTAAGTCCTGAGGAGGATTTACTGACCTTGTCAGATAGCAAAAGTTAAATTTGTGTTTATACAGATATTGCTTTAAATTGGTCTTAATCATCTAGCAGAAAATATAACCATGAGATGTGAAAAGTAACGCCATGTTCATATTCTAGGCTGTAAAAAGCACAAGTCACTAACTTTTGACAATTATCAGCTGCACTGATAACTAACTACTATTACGGATTATAGGATTATATAGGGTTACATTGCAGAATTCCAGTACCAAAAATCTTTTGACTGGCGTCAAGTATAAAAATCTTCTAAAAAGTTCTCCAAACACAGCTTCTTCAACTGCAATGGAGTACTCAGCATCCACACAGCAAAACAAAACAAGGGAGATATGTTGCGAGCAACTAAAGCTGAAATTGATCATGTGCGGGAGGGCAGGATGAGGCCTTACTGCCTAAAGTTGTCAAGTAACCACAGTCTTAAGAAAAACATCTTCCTGGACATTGTGGGCTATTAGTTGCTAGGCAACCTTGTATCTTATAACTTTGTAAAGGTATAAATAAAGGTCCTCACTGTTAAAAAAAAAAAAAAAGGATATTTGCCTTTTTTAAATAATTTCACAGTAAGACATAGTTGTTTATCATATTAGCTATGAATATAAAGCAGAATTAATAATGTTCTTAATATAGAGAAATATATACACTGACCACACTGGTGGTCTAACACCATGCATTGCTAGATGCTTTCTATACTCATTTTCCTGGCCTGCAGTGCTGTTCCCAGCCCTGGGGCATGCTGAGACTGCAATTGCGATTGGATGTGGTGGTGTAAACCTATAATCCCAGTTCTTGGAAGGCTGTAAACAGGCAGATCACTATGAATCCAACCTAGTAGTGAGACCTTGAACACCATGTAGATTATTCTCTAAAAATAAAAAAGAATTAATTAATTAATTAAATTTTTAGAAACACATTTTCATTTTCAAATGCTATAAATCTATACATGTGTAAGACACTGGCACATTTTCCATATTTTTGAGCATAACTGTTTTAAAGAACAGAAAATAAATATATAAAATTGTGGTCATTGTGTATACCTAAAAAGTACCAATAAATGTAGATAAAAAGAAATATATAAAATATAATTAAGTGGCATATGTAATTCTAGTAAAAGTAATTAATAAATTTATGCTTTTACTGTGACAAATTAGCCTCACTGTGAGGGACTCTCACTTACACTTCAGGTATCTGAAACAAGAACCCATTTGCCTCATCACCTTGTATGTTTGTGTGCGTGCTCCAGTAATAGATGTGTGATTTCTGTTCCTACTTATGAGTTTAGACATTTATCCATCAAAGTCTACAGTTTAATGAAGTGTTATCAGTCGTTATGAAAGCAATTATAATGGATTCCGAACTGCTGTGAGGGAGCCATGGATGATGACCACTCTGGCTTCTTCAGGCTGAAAGCTGTTGATCAGCAGTCCGAGATAATTTAATGAGGTTCTATCTAAAGACACCAGTCATTTTTGTCTTGGGTGGGCATATAGCTTTCAGTCTGGAGGAGACAAAGCCAAACAATTAAGCACACATGGGTCAAATAATCATATCAACAGGATAATTATGAATATAGTCAAAAATTTGTATCAGGCAGACACTAATAACTTCCCATAAAAATGATAAAAATAAAAAAATGATAAAGATAGGGTCCAGTGGACCTTAGCATCTTACATACCATTGATTTGATATGTAATATTTTGAACAGCTAGTGAGACCTTAGAAGGATCTGGAATGTCATAACATTTTAAAGTTTATAATTATAAAAAGACTAGTTAGAATTTTTTGTAGGTTATTAGCAGAGATCTCTTAAACATGGGGTTTAATCCCTTTTTTATTTTCCATGGCCATTGAGTATTATCTCAAATAAACTGGCCAACTCTTACTATTTCTGGGGGCATATCAGAAGGGGGAATGTTGTAGGCAATTGAATTAGATAGGAATATTATAGGTATTCTCAATGAAATTATGGAAAGAAAGAAAAAAAAAAAAAAAGAAATAGTATAGGTAATAAGATAGGACCAGGCCCTCAAGAAGACAACATGGAAGACAATGTGACTTTGCAATTTGGAAGAGACAGTCACTCCCTATAGGCCAGACTTCAAGACAAAAGAGAAAACAAATACAGCTACATATTTCTCTAGGGATGGGCATCAGGAATTGACATTCTAAATAGGTAGCAATCACCTTGAAAAATGAGTCACTAACCCAACCCCCAACAGGAAGAGACCTTGTCCTGTATTCATGCCCACTTGCTACATGACTAACTGATAGCAAAGTGACTCACAAAATTGATTAAATTAATTTTACCTGAGCAATGGTGCTTGTAATCTCATTGGTTGACCATAGTTTTGTCATACTTCCTGCCCACCTAAGCAGGCTCCCATGTTCTCCACCACCTTAGACCTACATCGCCCGCATGGTGTTCCTCTAGAAAAGTCCCTGGAAGAGACAGCTTCTTGAGGACTACCTACTCAGGACCCCCTTCTATCCCTCTCTTAGACAGAGGCTTTCTTTCCCCCAATAAATACATTCTGCTCATAAAAAATTATAATGGAATCATAAAATGTAAACAAAACAAAACAAACAAAAACCAAACACATTAAATTCCTCCACCAGGAGGGAAACTTCCTTTTTACTCTCTAAAGGGGAAAGCATGGGTGACAGTGACAAGCAGCATAAGGGCACCTGGAGCTGTGTCTAAGGAAGGAGCCAGTCACCACTGAAGCAAATGGGTGGTTTGTAGAATACATTGTATGGGAAAATTTGAAAGTTCTTTTTGGACACCCAAATTAGAAATGTTTAGTATTTATAAAACTATTTATGCAGGGCAGACATTTGTATATCTTATTAAATTAGAACATGATTTTTCAGGATAGATCTAGACTAACAAATAATTGAGCAGAAATTAAAGTTTTTATGTACAACCCATCCTTTTCTTCCTTCTTATTAACATCTTGCTATAGTATGTTATATTTATCTTTTTGAAGAACCAATGCTGATACATCATAATAATTAATGTTCACAGTTTCTACTGGAGCTCATTCTTTGTTCTGCACAGTTATATATTGATTTTGGCAAATCAAGCAGGGTGTATCTGCTATTATGATTCACTAACCTAGTCTTCTGTAATTTCTATAATTAATTTCTCACTCTCAATTTCTCTCTCACCATCTGTAATTTTCTTCTTCTCTCCAAGCCTCTGACAACCACCAGTCACTATGATTTGTTTGTGTTGTGAGTTCATGATCAATATAGGAATCTAAGTACCCAATTAAAATTAGAAGATTTTTACTAGCTGAGCTCAGCGACCATCAGCATAGACCCCTGTTTCAGAGTTCAAAGGAGCAGTCCTGACAAGAAGACACGGCATGTACATGAAGTGGGGGAGAGAGAGACAAAAATAAAACACAAAGAAAATATAATGTGAATATGCAATATATCGTGCTTGTCAACAGTTAGATCAGCATACATCCTGCCCGTCAAACAGATTTTTCTTTTCTTGCTATACATCTGGCTACTTTTTTCCTGTTACTGTTTAGGGTCAGCAGCTTCCTCAGGGATGTTTCCTCCATATGGTTACTTGTTTGACATAAGGCGCACTTTTACAACTCTGAGGTCAGCTAAAGTTTATCATGGCACTACTTATGCGAAGAGTCTGGATTCAGGCCATCACAGTTTGTATTTTTGTCTTTTCAAAATGTATTTAGTGCAGGGTTTACAGGTCAACAGGATCTCACTAGGGAAATTGGACTCATAACATGATCCTCCTGTTTTCAGCCTCCCAAGTGGTGGGATTACAGGTGCGTGCCACCACGCCCAGTCTCAATCACTATTTTTTTTTAGTGCATCCCAGGGGCGGGGCCAGCACAGCATACAGGGTACCAATCCCTGGCTGCTGCATTCTGCCTAAGTAAGCACTTTAGTCCGCTGAACTCTGGTCCTCCAAAATATCAGATATTTATACTCATAAGCCATACTCTTTTCAGACTTTATTTTTTGTCACAGAGCAGTATGAATTTACAATTCCTTCAGCTCTTCTTTCAGTTTTGTTGGTGTCTCAGTTATTTTTCTCTCATTGCTGGGACAAAATACCCAACATCTAGAATTAAAGAAGGAAAGGTTTCTTTAGTTCACAGGTAGTGGAGGTTTCAGTACACACTCAGCTGACTCTAAGGCAGAATGACGCAAGGCAGAGGGCAGCAGTTCATGGCTACAGAACACAGCAAGAGTAAAGGGAGGAGCAGCTGCTATGGAAGCTAGCAAGCCTCTCTCCCTTCCCCACATTGTATGCAAATTACACACCCCAGGGTGGATGTAGTGCTTACAACCGTAATCCCTGCATTGGACCATGGATTACACAGAAACTCTAAAAGCCTTCCCCAGTGACTGCATGAGGTTTTGGGGGACAACTAAACACAAACCATTATAGTTGGCATTTCTTTTTATCAGTGAATAATATTCTCTTATATACGTAGAATACAATTTATTTAGTGTGCTAAACATCTCAGTTGCTTTCAATTTAGGTCAATAAAGAATAAACCTGGTCTATACATTTGTGTGAACTTTTTGTATTAAACTTAATTGTTCAGCTGATGTAGGTAACACCCAAAACACAACCCTGATTGTGCAGTATTATGTTCAATATTATTAGAAATTGCCAGGCTACCTTCCAAAGTACAGCACTATTTTGTATTCCTGCAATTATATTATGAGAGTTCCTGTTATTCCATGTTATCTCCAATCTTTGATATTGTCAATGCACTGAATTTCAACCACTTTGGTAGATATGTAACAGTAACTAATTGTTTGATTTTTCATTATACCAATGACATAGAATGCTCAGCATCTTTTCCTTTGTTTATCTGCAATCATACCTTTTTTTGATTGGCACATACATCCATGAGGGCTTTGCCCACTTCTTATTGTTGTTCAACTTGGATAAAAGTCTATGCAGAAAACACTTTCTCCTTGCCTCTGGCTCATCATTTGTGTTCACTTAATACCTTTCCCAGAGTAAAGCTTTAAAACTATAGCGAAGCCTGCTTTTCTTCCCTCCATGCATCAGGCTTTGGGTGTTGAATCTAAAGAAAAAAAAAAAATCACCCAAAGATCAAGGTGAACAGGAATTTTCCTTATCTCATCTTCTAGAATTGAATACTTTTGTATTTATGTCTTTGAACTTTACTTAAGTACTGGAAATTGAAGCAAGGGTCTCTGTATTGTACAGATACATCCTCAGCTATAGTAGCACTAGTAGTGTTTGGAGAGAAATTGTATGTTAAGTTAATTAAGGAAGAACTATGTTTCAGCTCTATTTATTTCTCCCTTTACACTCTCATATCATTGTATAGATCATACCAGTGACTATGTTTTCTTTTTTTCTAAGACCTTTCTTGCAAACCCACACTTTGTATGCCAATGAATCCAGGCTCTTGCTTATGCTAGGCAAGCACTGTAAAACTGTCCCTGAGCTACCATTCGAACATTTCTGAATGCATGTCTACTAACAAAAATATTCCCTTGAATTTGGTCTACTTGAGCAAGATTTATATTTTACGTCTCCATTTGGAACGATAATTTTCACCATGTTCTTTGATGAACATTCTCTCCCTATGGCATTTCTAGGGCTTTGATTTGTCCAGATCTTGAATATGATATGTCTTTGTACAGATTTTTTTTTGTCATTCATTCTTCTTGGCGTTTTCTGATCTTTTAGATTTCTTCTTTAGTGTCATCATTTTGAAGAAATCTGAGCGATTGTAGCAGCAAATGCTTTTCTTTGTCTTTGTGTTCTCATGTGGCCTACCCAAGATCCATCGATAGCATGTAGCATCCTTTTACTTTAACTTTCTCTTTTTATTCTTTTTTAAAAATTTTCTCTAGACATATCTCCTTCCTTACTGATTATTTCCTCAGATAACAATGGATTCATCAAAGATAGTCTTTTCTAATGATTTTGAATTCTAGTATTTCTTTTTATTATTTTCTTAATTTAAATCTTATTAGTGCATGCTTACAGGACATGCACAACATATATCTAAATTATATTTTCATTCTCTCCCTTCTTCACCTATCTTGGATCTTATTTCTTGGAATTTTCATTTGTCAGCTTAAAATATTCTCATGATCTTGGTGATTTTTCATATTTTCCATTAGATTTTAAACACAGCAGCTATAATTATTTCAAATTCTTGGTTTTGTAATTTCAAAATTTCTCCCATAACAGAAGATTGTTTAATCACTCATGTAGTTGCTGCAAGTATCTGTTGAAAGCTTGAATTGACCTATGTGGCAAAGATCACAGAAGTAAATAGACCTATAGGGTGAGGCTTAATGTGTACTTGGCTTGGGATTGAGGTGAGTTTAGTATTTTCTGCAATTAAAGTGTTAGAATAAAAGTTTTATCTTAGTGTCTTTATTTTTACATCTTCCATTTTCTTTAAACTTTCCTAAATACTTCTTAAAATACTATCCAAGTTTTGTAGGGCTTTTAGTTGTAATACTCCTGCTTTTATTTAGTAGATATAAGGAAATAGTTGTAATAAATGGGTATAGGAAATGATCTATAATGTTAAAATTAGACACCAGACTTTCTTAGTAAGTGATTTGCTTACTAAAATTAACCATTTTCTAATAATGCCTTTACAGTCTGTCCCTCAACAGTGAGATGCCCTCAAGAGATATTTTAAATTTAGATATATGCATAGGCATGGCCTAGCTACACACACAATATTTAAAAATTCTCACTTTGACCCTCTCATAACTATCAATCTTGCAAAACACAATGTAGTAACCAACTTAAATCCTGACTGGTATGAATCCAAATAAGGAATAAAAGGAGTATAATCTCAACAGAAAATGAAATCCAGTCCTCTTATACTTTTAAACCCCAATCATTTCTCATAAGCAATAATACAGGAATGCCAATCATAGTACATTAGGTAGTATAAGTGTGATTTGCTTGTGCTGATTTTATAAAGGAGTATGTGGATTCATACTTAGGTTCTATTTTTGAAATGGACCCTAAAATACAAACTTACTTGTTAGAAACTGATAGAAAAAAAAATAAATGTTGATGCAGGATCCAGAGGGAAAAGAAGCTAAATGAATATGAGCCATCTTAAGAAATGACTAACCTCGGCCAGTGAGATAGCTCAGAAGACTAAGCGCCTGCGTAGGCAAGCTTAGGGACAAGGGTTCGATCCTGGGCACCACATGCTACACTGGTCCCACACCTAGATGTGCTGAGCCAGACATAGAGACTGGGCATGGTGATGCAGACCTGTGATCTCAGCTCTGGAGAGGCTGAAAACAGGAGGAACACTATGAGATCAAGCTGCAGAGTGAAGCCCTGTTTCAAATAAATAAAAAATAACAACAGCAAAATAAAAAAATGTTTCATTGTAGAGGTAGTCTGGTTCAGGCATATACAGCAGTGGTAGATGCAGTAGATTCTCTGCAGGAGTTCAAGATAAGTAAAGGAATCTACGATACAATCATTAATTTTGATTTATTTAAAGAATTTAGTAGATTTGGCATTTTATCACATTATTGCCACTGTGAAGTAATCTGAAGTTAGAGTACAGTAAATTATTCATTGTTTTAATTGAGTATAAATGATGTATTTGCTATGAAGTACATAATTTACTAGATTTCAATATAATTAAGATTTCCACAGCAACTCATTTTATGTGGTAAAAGTAAATAAATCATTTACTATGATGACTGTATTAAATAATATTCTAGAAACCAAATGAATTGACATAGTGCTTAATCTGTATAAAAATAAATTATTAAGAATTGGGATGAAAATTCAAATAAATTGCATGCTGTGATAAACATTACCATTAAGGATTCAAAAATTAAGTGATCTATTTTTTAAA
>NW_004524589.1:15137701-15148724 GCF_000260255.1 Octodon degus
TTATTTTAATAGAAACTAAAATTAAGAATAATTTTGATATTGTACTAATTTTTTTAAAAACTTGAATTATATAGTGCATTATCAATTATTATAACGATGCCACTGTTTTGATAGTGGGTCTAATTTTAGATACTATTTCAGATGCCGCACCTAGCTTTAGACATTTCTCAAGTGCTATAAACTGCAGAATCAGGCATCGTCCAGGCTGCTGGTGCATGCCTGTGATCCCAGCTGTGCGGAGCCAGAGGCAGGACATTGGAAGTTCTAGGCTGCTTTGCTCAGTTCAGTAGGATCATCTCAAAATAAAATTTTAGAAAGGTGCTGGAGATGTAAGGCAGTGACTGGGGGCTTGATATCACTAGGGCAACGCTGGGCTCAGGCTTCCGTACCACACACACACCCACAAACGGGAAAAGTAAATATAATTTGTTACAAATGTTTCTTTTTACTTATTCTCTATGTTTCTTAAAAATTGCCTACAATTCTTAGGTGTTTGGAAGACTTTGAATTAAATCACACAGGAATTTGGCCCCCAGCTATGTTTTCTCACACTGTCTGAATGCTATATTTTTACCAAAATATCACTCCAATTTTCATTTTCTCACATTACTTGTGTTAAAATGATACATAAATTGATCTATAAGTTCAATTTTACTTCATTCTTTCAGGCTCATAGAAATATTATTTTAAGTAATTTTCTTCTTTCCTTCCTATCAACTTTAATGAAAAACTTTATAGTAAAATCTTACTTCTTTAATATTTTTACTTGAAAGCTATGAAATTTTCAGCCATACTTTTCCTCTTTATGCATATATATTCACATATTGGGAAAAAGTGAAGTATTCACCGAACAGGAAAAACTGGAATACTTTTCTTAAATTCCGTTACTAATCATTTTTCATCCTGGATTTGAGTTCATAAAAAAATACAAGAAAATAAAAAAAAAAAAACCGTTGCACTGTGTTTCTTTAATTTACATTGTGATTCCTGTGCTTTAGGAAAAAATATAATATGTTGAGCTTTTTTTTTTAAATATAATGTGTTTTTTTATGTAGAAACTTTTGAATTAATTTAGTAACTCCATTGGGCTAAATGCTGAGCTTGATAGAGATCCTGAGAAATTTTATAATTCCTGGGATAGTTATTTTACAATAAAGATGCCATGTAAATATAAAAAAAATTACATGCACAAGATTTTATTACTGTTTCGAACCTCAAGAAATCAGCAGAAAACATCCACTGACCAGCAGCAGAACGTGTGGGAGGTAAATGCTAGCTCAGGCAAATGGCCACACAAATATATTACTGTACTTCGCCACCACTGAGGATGAGTCAATGTGTACAAAATAAATTGCACCTCTCAGTGTCTTCCTGCTACTTATTAAACAAAAATCAAGAGATTATTCAATGAAGTCTATATTTTTTAAGATATACATAACTGAAAAATATTTGAAAACTAGGAAAATATTTGAAAACACAAAAGTGTGTATTACAGCTCTGAAAAATATAATTCTTCTGAAAAATAATACAGGATTTAAATTATTATAACAGTTCCATTTTCATAAGAATAATAGAAGTTAATGCATATTTTTCAGTTCAGCTTTATTTTTACTTTTATTTATTTATTTATTTATTCATTCATTCTGTATTTATGATGGGGTCTACAAGGTCTGCAATGTCTCACTACATGGATCAGACTCATAGAGATTGTCCTGTTTTCAGCCTCCTAAGCGCTGGGATTACAGGTGTGTACCACCATGCCCAATCTCAATAGCTGTTTTAGCATGCCCAGTGGGCGACATGGCATGCAAGGGATCAAACCCCAGCTGCTGGGCTCTTGCCTAAACAGGCACTTCAATCTTCTGAGCTATCTATTAACATTTTGAAAAAAATATCCTGGATTCCTTTATTACTAATTTCCTAAGAATGACTTGTTTTTGATTGTCTCTTTCTCATATTGAGGTACCATTGCTTGGAATTTTTATGACTGTATGTTTACACTATGTAATAATTACTTCATTTTGCAGAATTGATCCAGACACATTGGATGAAACTGTGGCCTTCGATAATTGGGTCTGTTCTTTATGTTCACACACTTTTCTTTTTTTTTTTTTTATAAATTTTATTTATTTATTTATTTGAGAGAGAGAGAGAGAGAGAGAGAGAGGCCAGCTCAGCCCACCAGGGGGTGGGCTGGCTGGCATGTGGTGCTGGGGGATTGAACCGCGGTCCCTGATGCTTTTGCTAAGCTTGTTCTAAGTAGGTGCTTTAGACCACTGAGCCATCTCTCCAGCCCCTCACACACTTTTCTTTTGAAAAACTACAAAACCTTGTCTCAACACAGAAGCTTACTGTCCATATGGAGAAGCACTGCAGGAGTTTTCATAAGTTTATTGTACAGCTGGTGAGCAATTACCAAATTATACAAAGTAGACTTGGAGAATATGAATCAGCCATTGCGAAGAACCCATAATTTAAATAGGAGTTGTGTGTTTTATTTTAGAGGCAGTTCTCTTTCTTACAGCCGTCTTAGAATCCTTCATTGTGCTGGCATTGTTTCCCCCCCCCCTTTCTTGAAAGCAGCTTTCTAGCACTGTTTCTTTTTATTTTTTTAAATAATTTTATTGAGAAAGAAGTAGCAATGAGATAGTTTCAAAACAGGTTAGTAGTACAGTTACAATAATTAATACATTGCATATTGTTGGCTTTGTAGTGGTTATTCCTAGTACAAGATGCAGACATGACATCTTGTCTAAATACCATTAGTTCAAAACCTTCTCATTGAACTAAGAGAAAGTAGCTGTATATTCATGCTATTTTGTATACACAGATGTATACATATATTTTTCCACTACAAAATGGTTCTTCATTTATATACCCTTTTTTGTTTCATTTGTCAGAGATGTGTATTCCATTGCCATTCATACGCTGTTTTCTATTCCTGATGAGGGTTAGCCTCTGGCTCACCCAGCTGTGACCGAGACCTGTGCAGAGAGTGGAAAAGAGTCAGAGACAGAAGGAGTGAATGAAAACAGTGGGCAGGGGCTGCACGGATACGTACGTCCCATTCTGACTTAGTCTGCTCCTGGAGGCAGGCGTCCAGGCAAGGACATTATTCACTTGGCTCTGTAAAGATCACTGCCACATGCAGTTCATTTGCACTTGCCGCCCGTGATAGGGTTTGAAATGAGTCTGCAAACGACTGATGTCAGTAATTGATGTGCACAATTGATATCAAAGCTTCTCTTCCATTGAAACCTCTCCGCTAATGTTCATCTGTGTTTCCACCTACTTCGCAGGGCCCAAGGTCGCCATCTCAGCTGCAACTCAGACCATCAGGCATGAGACTTTTACAGGGCGAGTGCATTCTAGAGCCTGCCCTTGTGCGCCTCACAGAAAGGTTCGCTCTCTCATGAGAACCTGGTGCCCCAACTGCTCTCACAGGAGGTGCGGCTCCGGCAGTAAGCAGAGCAGCTGTACGTACAGATGAAGCTTTGGTTCTTGGTTGTTTTCTACTCCTCACCAGCCTCACGATCTGGTTCCTAATAATTCACACAATTCATTTTACTCTGTGACCTGGGAATTGAGGATCCATGGCTTTAAAATATTCAAACATAACTATTCTTCAAAATCATTCCATTGTAAACTATCTGGTTTATGGTATAAGTAGGATGGAAGGCTCCAGAAATCTAATCTATGCAGTCTATGAAAAAGACATGATACTGACAGAGGAATACAAAACGTTTTTCCAGGGTAATATTCATAACAACACCTATAATCAGAAAAAATAGCTACTTTGAGCAGAATTCAAAATGTGACAACACCTACATATAACAATCAATAAAAGAATAAGAAAGAAGCAACTTGTCAGGAAACAGGTCTTTAACAGAAGCAAATAAAAGGGTTTTCAAATGGTGACATTCCTGAGGCAAACTAGATGCTTTCATGATGCAAAAATCACCTTGCCAACTAAAAAACCCTGTGAAGAAGACACAGCATCATCCGTTTAATGTTCCTTGGCAAGAAAGAAACTGCCCTAAAACAGACCATGTATTAGAGAAGGCAGGATATTCCTGTCCCAATATACTTAGGAAGAGCAAAGTAGGTGACCCAGATAAAACAAGCAAAGGTCATCTTCGTCATGCAGTAGAATTCTGAGAGTACTTATAATTTTCTTCCGTCTCCATCTTTGTAGTACAAACCAGGTCCTGTCTGATGGTTCCTTAATTTGCCTTTTAGTACCTATGATTAGAAGAAATATTTTTTTCATGTAAAAATAGATCAGTCTAGGGGTATAAATTTGATACTTATACATCTGTTTTAAAATGGTGCGATGGACATGAGATTGTAAATACCTCTTCATGATTCTGATTTTTCTTAATCCATGCACAGGATTATTGGATTACAGGGCAGTTCTAGTTCTGCTTTCATGAGGACACTGGACACAACATTTTACCCTTAATGGATGTACCTTTTTTTCTGCATTTCTATTACATGTGTATAATATTTCAAATTTTTCCAAATTTTGACCAACAGAAAAGGTCTATTTTCCATGAAGATAAATTTCAGCTGTGCTAGATTGTAAATGTTAGATATTTTCTATATGAAGTAGAATGTGTAATTAATAACAAAATATCGTGTACTTTAGAATATATAGAGACTTGATCTCATGTTAGATATTCTGATCACTGAAAAAGTAAAACTATACCAGATTAAAATAGTACACACCTCAGAAGGCAAGGGAAAATTTGTAAGAGACAAATATATTTAGTACCTTAGTTGTGGTGATGACATGGACGTTTAAAAATGTCCAAAATTATCAAGATAGCGCAGCATTGGTGGTACAGTGGTGAGCATAGCTGCCTTCCAAGATTATCATGATAAACGTGATTGTGCCACTTATTCCTCACTAAAGCTAAAACTTGCTCTGAAGTAGGCATTGCTGCTTTATTTTGGAGCTAAAGGGAAAAGTTGAAAAGACAGGGACATACTGTTTTTAAATTATTTCTAAATATAGAAAGATGAGGGGCTGGTGAGATGGCTCAGTGGTCTAAAGCACCTACTTAGAACAAGCTCAGCAAAGCACAGGGACTGCAGTTCAATCCCCCAGCACCACATGCCAGCCAGCCCGCCCCCTGGTGGGCTGAGCTGGCCACACACACACACACACACACACACACACACACACACATAACTAAATAAATTTTTTTAAAAAAGAAAGATGAAATTCAGAAATGATCAATATATTAATGCCTTACTACATACTTATTTTTCAGCATTTATATTTTATAACAAATAAAATTTTGAATATTATATCTTAATTATATTTGATAAAACAGTTCAACATTTACAGTCACTTAGTTTCACAAGAATAAAATACCTACATGTAATAACGTAAACAACAGCTTTTATTATATTTTCTTCATCAATCAGAAAAGAGATGTAAATAATTAAGATCATTTTATGTAAAACAAAAATCCTATTTTTATTGTTATATAAAACTAATGTCAATGATTTGTAAAACTGTGCTTATATTTATTAACCAAATTTTTTCAAAAATTAAAATTATTTTTTAAACTTTTCCCCACATAAAAATGTGTTCAATTTCTGTGGAAAAAGAAAAATCTTAAAAGGCATTTCAACATCAAGAAACTACAACTGCCTGTGTGCCTGCCCTGCCCACGGGTGCTCTTGGACAGCAATTGCAACTGCGCATGGTGGTCATTGGCCTGTAATCCAAGCTCTTGGGAGGCTGAAAATAGGAGGATCAATACAAGGCTGATCTGCATCATGAACCCCTAAAGACCCTGTAGTCCCTGTCCTGAACACATTAAAAAAATAAAATAAAACCTACAATGCAACTGCAATTATTGGAAAAATGATTATAATATTACTCAAAATGATAGAAACAGTGATGCATCAGTGGAAAATGTAGTAACATCCACTGATTTGGTAATTCATGATAAATATTATAACTGTTGAAAACTAATTATAAAGGTATAGAAATTCAACAGTTGGGCTGGGGAGATAGCTCAGTGGTGTAAGAACCTGCCTGGCAAGCACAAGGTTCTGAGTTCCATCACTGTTACCACAAAAAAAAAAAAAAAAAGAAAAAAGAAAAAAAGAAATCAACAGTATATGCATAGAATTATGAGTTTTACACCTGTAAATTGTTAGAAAAAAAGACTTTATCTATTTCATCACATTTCCTTTTTTGTTTGGCTTTAGAGTTGGTAGAATTAGCAAAACATATTCAATTCTAATTCTAAGCAATTAGCATTGAACAAGACTTTCTTATAACTTGACTGCTGTCTTTAAAAAAACAAACAGAACTCTTTCTACTTGGAATCAAAATAACACAAACTGTCAACGTCATATAAATATGCTGTGTTATGTTGCATGGTGTGGGTGTTTCATCGAACAATATATCACGATAAATCAATAGTGTGAATTTGAGGAGAAGAAAGAATATATTTTAGACTATAATAAGGGTATTGCTTCTGTCATTTCTTCATAAAAGCTCTGGTGATTTCTCATTTTATTCTCAAGATTTATTTTCAAAATATTGGGCTGGGGAGATGGCTCAGTAGAACAAGCACCTCCCTGGCAAGTGCAAGGGCCTGAGTTCAATCCCGGGTTCCACCAAAATATGATGACTTCATTCCCTTTTCAAAGGTCAAATCTTGCTACCTAATTTACATTATAAAAGCAGGAGGAGGCTTTATGGGAGAGAGGCCATATTTCTCAGCCTCTACTAAATATTAGCAATTTTATCCTATTTAAAACAGTCTCTTCCATAATCTTCAAAAACTTGTTAGTGCTCTAACTGTATAGTTGAAGACACTACAAGAGTGAGTGGTAGGATGTTTTGCAAATCATAGATACACTTATTTGTGGCTGTGATTATTAACAGCACAGGAATCTAACAGACATGGACAATGACATGATAATTGTGAGAAGTGACAAATGAGAATGTAATGATGTAACAGATACAAATACTGGCAAGCAGTAGTGAAGTAAAGTATTTCATGCCTTCTAATTTTAATTTTAACCTGTTCTCGGTAATTTGATATCTTCTCAAATTATGAATGAAAATTCTTTCTTTATGCGTATGTGAACTTAAACATTATTTCCAGGGAGCTTTATAATTATCAAATGCACCCTTTAATCTTGATAATGGTAAATTTGTTTATATTTCTAATGTGCATATTTTAGATTTCAAAAATACTGAGGTAGCATATATTGAGATAAGTTTTTGGGGGTCGTAACTAAAAAATAGATAATAAGCTCAAATAACAATCAGAAAAAGCACAAGTACTTTTATTGTTATGATAAAAGCAACCTCTTGGACAATAAGCTAAATGGCATAATGAAAGACTGAGAAAGTAGAATTTCTGAGTTTCTGTATATTTTCAAACTTACCAGGTCTATCTTCAGGCTTAATTAATGATGATATAATAGAGGAAAATGAGAAATTTTGTATCAATTTCAAAGTCTTTAACAGGGTATATCATACCTACAGGCTAACACGAAGGAAGCATCTGGGATTAGAGGGTGGGCATGTTTGGGATATGTACCAGGTCATTGCTGAATAGCACTTTCATGAGATGGACAGCGACAGCACCAGTCTTTCATGTATTTGGCAACAACTGTATGGGGGGATAGAACTCTAAACTCATTGCCAGGTAGAAATTGTCAGATTTCATATCTTTTCTTACATTAGACTGTAGTACTTAGTGTCTCTTAAGAGTAGCTTCACAATTTTATTTTATTATTATTATTTATTTTTTATTTTTTATTTTTTTTTGCAGAACCGGGGATTGAACTCAGGCCATTGCGCTTGCCAGGGAAGTGCTTATTCCACTGAGCCATCTCCCCGACCCTTCACAATTTTATTTTAATATTTCTTTCTTTTATACAAAATTTTCTATCAACAGAACAACTTAGTTCATTCATATTTACTGAAAGTATCAATAAAATGTTTATCCACATTTACATTTGTCTGAAATGCTCTTATTTTTGTTTACCTTATCTTATTATATAAGATACTGTCTATATGTATTGTTTACCTTATCTCATATATTACTCCAAAATTCTTATTCATAAACATCTCCCTTTATTTGCTTATTAGTTACATAGCATCTTTTGCAAATTTCGGAATTATAAATTTTCATATTTTTAAGTTTTCATTAGAACTTGCAAAAATCCTTTGTAAAACTAGAGATTTATTTCTTTTTGTATATTGCAGGGTCTTTTAAATGTGTATATTTCAAATAAGACCTCTTTCTTCATGCTGTTGCTGTCAGCAACATGAAATCTGAATGCTGAAAATATCAATAGCTATTATTTCTGATGCAAGTAGTGTGATTTAGCATGAATGTTTTCTAGAACTTGCCATCCTGTGTCCTCTACTGAATTAGTAGGCTTCTCTAGGGTGGAATATTCTCTTTTCTGTCTGATGAAATGCATTTCATTTACTTTTTTATTGCAGCCCTTCTCTGAATCGGGTTTATCGGTTTTAGTTTGTGTAAAATGATATTTTATTTTTATTTAATAGGCTTATTTCTTGGACACAGATTTAATTTTGTTGTTTATATTAGTACTTGAAAGGAGTAAATTTTTTTCTCCTGGTTTTCATTATTTTTATTTTAAGGATAGTAAATATTGTTTTTTTCTCTATTTTTATGGTCCCTTAATTTTATAGCAATTTTATGTCATTTTCTCATATTTTTTTCATTTGGATCTCACAGTTTTGAAACTAAACACATTGCTTTTATTGTTTCAGATTTTTCTATATTTTTCTCATCCAATCATTTGTACCAGTTTTCTGTGTTCTTTCCGAGATTTCAATCGCATTCAGATTTCAACTCATTTACACTGTGCTGTATATCTCATCTTTACTGCACTTTATTTTCTTCACTTCTGTATTCTTTTATTTACATAAGATAATGTTTCTTCTAATATTTGACAAAATTTTGCATATCAGTGTATTGATGTAATGTTTTGAAGCATATACCTTATATAAGGTTTAAATCAGTTAAAACCTGTTTTCTCAAATATTAATCTTTTCTATATGATTAAAACGTTCTTAATTTTGAAATACATATGTATGCCAGTATATATTATTATGTGCTGTCAATAGCACCCTGGCACATCTTCTACCTACTACAACTGAGGGTGCATTGTCCAAACTTTGCCTGCTCATTCCTGTACTCCCTTCAACCCTTCCTATGCTAGCCATCACTCTACTGTCAACCTCTAGGGTGGTCAACATTTCAAAGTCTTCTATGATAAGTGAGATCCTGCCATACTTATCTTTCAGTGCCTGGTTTATTTTCCTCAAAATAATTGGCTATAACCCAGTAGTAGGGCTGCTAGATCATGTGATAGTTCTGTGTTTGATTATTTGAATGATTTTTATGCTGTTTTCCATGGCCAGACTACTTTGTACTCTAGGAAATAGTGGGCATGATTCTACCTTTTTAAACACCCTAAAATGTGTTACATTTTGTCCCTTCAATAAGAATCCTCAGTACCTTGGGAAGTGATACGTAATGCTCCATTTCGCCTGGGATCGCAGAATGTTGGAAAATCATTTTAATGCATGTGAGCATAGGTTTTGTGATTTACAACTGATTGCAATTGGTTTTCCCTGAGTTTAGAAAACTTTATATTTATTTATTTTTTGGTAGACATTTTTGGCTTTTCAGATGAAAGTTTCTGTTGTTTCTAGAATAACATATTGTAACCTATTTAGTTTTAAATTCCAAACTCTGTCTTCCTGAACAACATGGCTATGCAAAGTTTTAGCTATATTTTCTAGTACTTGGCTTGTATTCAATAAACTAGAATGATCTCAGGGCTCTCTACTGTTTGCACTGAGATTTTGAGAATCTTAAACTTATTCCGTTATGAAGTTTTGGTTTTCATTTGAGACAACCAGAGTTTTGTTTCATGTATTTTACTCAGGTTTCATAGTAGTTCTAGAGAAGATTTTCACCTAGTGTTGGTTCTTTTTGTCACGGATAATTGACAATTTCCTCAAACTTACTTTTGACCTTTGAACCTTTCTCTATTGCTGGAAAACTTCAGCTTCTCAAAATTATGAGAATACTTTAGATTAGAATAAAATATATTTAAAGTTCAAGATTGCCTTTTACCTGCATTACTGCAAACTGCAACTGAATGACTAAGGAATAGCCTTTGGATTCCTCAAATTCCAAGAAAGCAACAGTTTTTCTCCATTTGAGTATAACTGTAAAACCTGCTAACTCTTCAGGTTGCTAACAACCATTTGTGATTTACTCCAGGTGAAAGAAATATAATTATTCCTATACATTGGATTTCTGGAAATATTTGCTTTTTTGTACTTTCATTTGTGAATCTGATCCATGTGCCTCACCAATGCCTTTAAAGGCACACACAAACAAACACAGACATACACACACACACTCACACACACATGCACAAAGAGCCCTTCCCCAAAATAATGTGTGTGATCCAGTTTACACAAAATAACAGAATATTTGGTATTAAAGGCATTCAATTTTAATCTACCAATTTAATATCAATTTTGGTTTAAATTTTCAGTATAAGGCCAAGGATGGAGATTAGTGGTCCAGTGCTCACCTAGCTAGCAGGAGTCTCCGAGTTCAATTCCTGATACAGAAAACAAAGAGAACTTTCCAAAGCCTCTACCTTTCTCAACACACTGCAAAAATTAACATATACATTTTTGTGGTGGATTTCACTTACCTTCCATGTAAAAACATATTCAAGAAAGATTTCTTTTTTTTTTTAATTTTTTTTTATTTTTTCGGAACCGGGGATTGAACTCAGGCCCTTGTGCTTGCCAGGCAAGCGCTTATTCTACTGAGCCATCTCCCTGGCCCCGAAAGATTTCTTATGTTGCATATCTCATGCAGTATTATAATCTCATTTGTTTTTTTGATACTACTATGAATTGCTGATATCTTCAAACTTTTTTACTAAACATGATTATCACACTTGATGATTAATTTCA
>NW_004524589.1:15148824-15160299 GCF_000260255.1 Octodon degus
CCCTGATGCTTTGCCAAGCTTGTTCTAAGTAGGTGCCTCAGACCACTGAGCCATCTCTCCAGCCCTCAAGAAAGATTTCTGTCAGTAGGCTCTATGTCTAACATCAAAATTCTGTCAATACTTAGACATTTTTTTCTTTAAATGAATGATTCTATTTTCTTATCAAAATATGATTAAGAAATACTCAAGCATATATGGACTTTAATTCCATATAAAATAGATGCACACCATTCCCAAGGACTAGTTGAACTATATTTACATTTACTCCATAGGAACTATTGAAATTTCCATGTAAAAAGTACATGTGTGTTTCAGAAATGCTCTCTCCTACTTATACAATTACCAAGTTCTTGCAGGAACACTATGGAGCTATTATGTTGCTTATTCATATTGTGCAGATTTGATCAAAGATTTTGTTTACATTTGACAGTGTGCCACTAGTTACCTAGGACATTGATGCTGAGAATTAGGAATGAAGAGTTCCAGGGCTAGGTCACTATCTTTGCTATTTTAGTGGCTATAACTTTCCAAATATGGATCACATGTATTTATTAATCAGAACTTATTAAAGCAAGTTACAGAAACACTTTGAGTAGTACATAATACGTAATGTGTTACCATCTTACTAAAAGTAATTGTCAGGTGCATACAGTTCTTAAGACTCTAAAAAATTCAGTTTGTAGGCAAACTGATTCCTTGGAACATCTACATAAAATAAATAATATTTTATCTTCATTAAAATTTTAAAAATTGAGTAAGAATGAAAGTAGCCTCTTTTATCTGATAATTTTTTTCACTTTATTTTACTTTTTATATTAATTTTATTGAGAAAAATGTAACAATGAGACAGTTTCAAAACAGCTTAGTAGGACAGTTACAATAATTTTTTTTTTAAATTTTTTTTTTATTTTTATTTATTTGAGAGAGAGAGAGAGAGAGAGAGAGAGAGAGGTGTGTGTGTGTGGCCAGCTCAGCCCACCAGGGGGCGGGGCTGGCTGGCATGTGGTGCTGGGGGATTGAACCGCGGTCCCTGATGCTTTGCCAAGCTTGTCTAAGTAGGTGCCTTAGACCACTGAGCCATCTCTCCAGCCCTTTTTTTTTTTTTCAGAACCGGGGATTGAACTCAGGTCCTTGCACTTGCCAGTGAAGCGCTTATTCCACTGAGCCATCTCCCCGGCAGTTATAATAATTAATACATTGCCTATTGTTGTCTTTGTAGTAGTTACTCATAGTACAAGAGGCAGACATGATGTCTTGTCTAAATACTATTAGTTCAAAACCTCATTGAACAAAGAGAAAGTAGTTTTATATATATGTTATTGTATATATATGTATATATATATATATATATATATATATATATCTTCATATTCTCCTTCATTTATATCCCCCTTTTTTACTTGCAATAAATATTTATCCTATAACTCAAAATCAAGCAATGTGATTTTGATCTGTGCCCTTTACTTACATATCATTTAGCCACTTCCTGGCTTCAGTTGTGGATCTGTGAAAGGTTATCACCCAAGAATCTTGAACTTTTAGGTCAACAAGAACTTTTCTTTTAAGTGTCAGCCAAATAGCTCAGTTTATTAAAGCACTTGCAAACAGCAGGCACAGGGGCCAGGGTTTGATGCCCACCCCCCGGAGTGTGCTGAAACCACAACTGAGACTCAGGGTGGTGGCACACACCTGTCATCTCAGCACTTGGGAGGCTGAAAACAGGAGAAGTAATATGAGTCCGATCTAGTAGTAAAACACTGAACACCCTGTAGACCCTTCCCTAAAATACAGAAAAAAAGAACTTCTTAAAAAATTATAATTATACTTAAATATAACAATACAATGTGTTTATTAATTGTACACATTAAAAATAAAAGAGGACACGCTCACTGTACAATATATGTAAATATGGAACTATTACAAGGAATTCAATTAATTTTACAATTGATATGCACTAAAAGTAGTAAATATTTATGTCGACTTAAAATATATTTAATAATTTAAAATAATGATCAAATTTTTTAGCGACAGAATTTCAAAGCTAAAAATATTTTTTCAGAAAAAGGTTTATTATCATGCAAGTCAAAATCAATAAATTCATTAATATGTAAGTGAAATGAATTGTTTATCAATAAGGAAAGTCTCATGTCATTTCACTGTATATCTAGAAATAATAGAATATTGAAAATTTACGCTTTATACAAATTCCCATGAATAACAAATATGCTGTTTCAATACGATTTTGTTATTGTCATTAATTATTACATATATAAGGAAATTTGTGAAAGGTAAAAATGTTTCTAATGTTACTCTTCTGGCCTCTTGAGGCACCAATGCCAGGAAAATAAGAAAATAAATTATGTTCCTCATCTAACATTATGCTTTTACTTGATAAAACTGCAGAAGAAACTACTTTTTGTCATCTTAAAAATAGGTAAGGTTTTCTAAAAGTCAAAATCAGCGATTTAAAATACAAGATGGTGAAAGCCAAAGATCAGAAAGTGAAGAGAACACTGAAATCGTAAGATAATAGAGACCGTTAGCAAACCTAAAAATAGCGACAGTGACAGGACCAGCGTGGGAGGGCAGGGAGACTTGACATCAGGTGTACCCTGAATTGCCTGAAACAGCTCTTCAGCACAGTGTTACCATTTAGGTACGGTTGTGATTTTCTGATAATTATTTTTGATTCTGTGTTTTAATTGTCATGGCAAATTATTGATTTTTAGGAACAATAAAATCCATGCATCTTTTTGAGGTATAGCGTGATGCTCCAGCACGTGTATGAATGGCATAGACATCAGTTCAGGGTAGTTAGTTTATCCTTCATGGGAAGCATCTGACCATTTCTTTGTGATGAAAATATTCAAAATCATCTCTTCTGGCTACTTTGAATTGCACAGTACTGTTAACTATATCTGTTCTCTGGGTAAGGCAGTGCTGCCACGTACTCCTTCTCTCTGTTGTAGTTTTGTACCCATCACTCAGCCTCTTCTCAGATGCCCCCGTACCCCAAGGTTTTGGTTTTTGATAACCGATATTCTGTTCTGGTCTATCAACTCATATTTGGTAGATTGAATGTAAGTGAAATCAGGGAGTATTTGTATCTTTGTGTCTGATGCATTTCACTTAAGATGATTTTCCACATTCGTCTATCTCCAAAAATGACAGTATTTTCCATTTGATAGCTCAACAATATAGTTTTGAGTATATATCCCATTCTTTTTTACTTGTTCACCCATTAATGGAGACCTGGTTCAGTTCAAGCCCATGTTCTGGCTACTGTTAGGAGTACTGCAATGAATGTGTCTGTGTGGGAAATTTTTTAATAGTAGGACTGCAGGACCACACGATTTAATGAGAAATCAAATATGTGTCACGTATGGACATGTAATGCATACATTTTTATCAGTTGAATGTCCATCAGCTATCAATGTAAAAGAGTGTTTGTAGTTGCAAAGGGCTAAATAGACATGAATATATCTTTGGAGACACTTGTAAAAATTATTGATGGAAATGTTTTGATTGCCCATCCTTAAATCTTAGGTAAATACGGTATTTGAATATTTATTTATCCACATATCTTTTGCTTCAATTTACAATGGCAAATCAGTTGCTAAAGTACATGAGCAAAAGGAAAACACAGAAGAGATTGAAGAGTATTGCGTGGGACAAAATAGAATGAATCCAATTCTTTTTTGAAAAATAAAAAATAAAGAAATCCTCCTGTGAATTGAGTTTGCCACACTAAAATACTGGCCACTGGGGTGAATTATCTTTCCTCACGATTCTCACTTTGAGGAATGATGACATGAAGTGCAGGGATCGGGAACAATGTGCGTCCAGAGCAAAGGGAGCATGAAGTACAACAGAAAGAGCTTGCAAAACCCTTGCAATTTAACTTTAAGATAAATTATAAAACATCTTTTTCCACATTAAAATATATCATAGAGAATCTTTTCTCATGTGTGATGATTTTTAAAATATTGATCAACAATAGGGCATTTTACAGAACTCTAGTAAGACAACATAAAAGAATTCCACTGTAAGTCTATTAATTTTGCAGCAGCAGAATGGGTAGATGGAATAAAGAGGCAGAGGGGTGAAAAAAAAGCAAACAATTAGGAGGTCAAATTGAATCGCTCTAATCTGCTGTTTCTAAAGTGGAGCAATGTTCAAATGCTTGGACTTCATATGCTTAAGTCTAATGCTTCTCCTGGTGTAATGAGTCAGGGGATCCAGAGAAGTGAGAAAGAATAAAGTGAGAGACCCAGATATAAAAGCTTGCCTGTTCCAGGGATGCAGCAGAATGTGACACAGACTGCTGGTTGGGGAGCTGCTTAGGCATAAATAAAACATTCATAAAAACAGTCTCTACTCACTGACCGTTCAAGATGAGGGCAAGACTGCTTTAAGTATCTCACGGGGAAAAGCTACCGAAAACTGTAAGAATATTATGAAGTGTGTATTTTCATAATTATGTGAAAAATTAAGGAACGGAGCTGCAAAGAGTTCTGGCACGCTGGCCAAGCCACACAGAAATGAAGGTTTCATACAAGAATTTGAATCGCAGGTGAATCTATACTTCATGCTTGTGGCTAAGGTATACAATTTCTAGCTAGGCCCTACATCTACTCCACATATAGCCCAAATCTATATTTTGGGGGCTTTTTAATTATTTGTTTAGTGTTAAGTAAAATTGAAAATAATATCTAGTATGCCTCATTAGCTATAAGTAATTACATTTGATCTGCAGTATTAATATCCCAATGCTTTTATTGAATCTTTGGTACTTCAACTGACATCTCAGGAATAATTCTCCTGAATCACTACATCATGTCAAAGTTGTGCTGTTCCACATTTTAGTTCTCATTTCACTCCTACCTCTGTGATCAAGCATAGAAATGATAGCTACATTGTTTTGGTGCTGACAAGAGATTTTTTTGTTTCCTGAAAGGGTACTTTGTAAACCAGTTCTGTTGGCCTTAATCCAAAAATGTGACTAATTTATAAAGTTCTGAAAACATAAAAGTACATAAGTTTAGAACAAGTTATCTGGCCAGACTCTCAAATAGCACAATAAAGAGGACTGTTCCTGTTCTACTATTTTATATATTTTTGTATGTTAGGGAAGGGTTTACAGGGTGCTTAGGGGCTCACTACTAAACCGGACTCATAGTGATCCTCTGGTTTACAGCCTCCCAAGTGCTGGGATTACAGGAGTGCGCCACCACGCCCAGTCTTAGTCTTCATCTCCCCAGTGGTGGGGCTAGTACAGCAGACCAGGTGATCGAACCCCTGGGCCCTGTGCCTGCTTGCAAGCACTTCAATCCACTGAGCTACTTGGCCAGCCCCTGTTCTACTATTTTAGTGTTATAGCTCTTATTTAAGAAATCAACCTTTAAAAAGTATGTTCATCATAAAATTATCCCATAATTCCTAGTTAAGTGTCAAGTATCTTCCCTTCAACACATGATCATTTTATTCATTATATTTATATCTGAGAATCATTTACCAAGGAAAGGAGTTTTGTTCAGTTATGTGCTTGTCTTTCTCTCACTGCTGAGGCAAAATGCTCAATGCCCAAAATTAAAGAAGGAGAGGCTTGTACAGCTCAAGTCTGTAGAGATTTCAGTCCACAGTCAACTGGCTTCAAGGCAAGTGGCATGGCACAGGGACAATTGTTCACTGGGGTGGAAGACAAAAATAAATCAAGAGCAAAAAGTGGAAGAAAGAGAAAGAGAGAGATAGAAACAGAGAAAAACTGAGAGAGACAGAGACAGAGAGAGACACAGGAGAGAGAGAGAGAGAGAGAGAGAGAGAGAGAGAGAGAGAGAGAGAGAGAGAGAGAGAGAGAGAGACTCTTTTTCCCTTATATTGTATGCAGACTACTTGCCTCACACCGGTTATAATACTCAGCTCATAATCCCAGCCTTGCACCATGAATGAATCCCAAACCCTAGAAGACCACCCTCATGACTGCATGAGGCTCTGAGAGGACATCTAGACACAAACAATAACAGTCCTTGAGGAATTTTTTTCTGTTTTCAAAGTAAGTATGTTCTGGAATCAACTGAAAAAAAATTTAGAGGTGTATAGATACATTTTAATATATTATTTTTTTATTTACTGTGCAGTGTATTTTTTCTTACATCAGAATTAACCATCATCTTAATTATGAATGAAAATGGTACCTTACATTTAATCTTCTCACAAAAATGGATCTTTTCATACAGTCATTTTTACTGTTTTATGAATAATCCCATGGGTGTTCCTTTGTGTTTTTCTCATCTAATTTCATATTTTACAAAAAATCAATATTGTCATGATCTAAATAATAACAAGTGTGAATGGATTATACATATTTTGAGTTACAAAAAGGTTGTACACACAAATCATATAGGACCTTTAAATAAGAGTTTAAAACACCATACCACAGTCATCGTGCATACTTACGTTTAAAATTAATTCTCAAAATAGCTAATTAAAGTTTTCCATAATTTATCCTATGCAAGGTTGTCTTAGAGTTGTTGAGAATAAATGGCTTAATTTGTTGTAAATATTATGACATGTCAAAGAACAATTCATTATACATTGCAATGAGAATTGAAAATGATGTTTTCATTTTAAGTGCCCTTTCTAAAGAACACATCATAAAGCTACTTTAACGAACAGTTAAGTGAACGTTATTTTATTGTTATCAGCGATTGGTGCTTTAAAAAATGCTTAAAGCTACAGTTATGAAGTTGCTTCCCAGTTGTTTAATTTTTATTACTTCAAATGTCTCACTACACTGTTAATGCACTTAAAGTAGCATTATTGATAATGATAGAACTCATACTTCTATTGTATGTTCTGCCTTATAAAATGTCTTAACCTTGAAAAGCTATAGCATTTCTGAAATTAGAAAAGAGGGACTGACAGTATAGCGAGCACTTAGGAGTTCCAGTATGCTGCTGCTGCCTAGAAAGAAGAAACCACTTTATTTTTTTCTATTTCAGAAAATAAGGATGAAATAGAAGCTCAAATTAGCTTGCTAGGCCACTAACCTTTCTCAAATTTCTATTCTATATTATCCTCTTCGTCACTAGTGTTCCACTACTGATAGTCATAAAATTGAAGTCATTAGTCATGTCTTCCTAGGGAAACGGCAATAGCTGCTTTTTACGGGAAGGTCGCGCGTACCAGCTTAGGAAATGCAATTGTTCTTTAGGCATCGAGGTAGGGAGAGGACTAGAAAACAGCTGAGTTCATTAAATTCAACAAGCACTTAATGAACTCTGACTATATTTAAGACTCCTCATACCCGGAATTTCGCCCAATAAAAATATGAGCAACATATGACCTCTGCCCTCCAGCAGAGAGATGCAAGGACAGACACAGCCAGAGGGGAGGAGAGCTGTTTCTAATCATTGCTGTGCCACTTACATGCAGCAAAACATTTGGAAAGACAATATATTTTTGTATTTTTGAAGGGAAAAATACTGGTCATGAAATCTTGAGTTTTCTGGGGATTAAATGAGATGAAATAAAGCAATGCTTCCCTGCTAAGTAAAACAGCTCATGCAAAAAATAGGCAACAGGAAACAAGTAAATAGATGTTTTGGAAAAGGGAAGTGACCAAGAGATGGATGAGGGAGAGGGAGATAACATGAAAGCAGAATTGAGATGCACTCCGCACATATGCCCACTTCTCATGATTATTGTGTCATAGGCTTAAGCATGTCTAAACAAAAGTAAAAAATAAAAATGTGAAAACAGGGGAGAGAAATACGACATGAGAACATAACGCATTAAGAAGAGATTAGTTCTCCAAGTAGGTTTTGTGATGCCTGTGTGGGTACCTGCAATACCCAAGGAAATGCAGTCCAATCAGAAACATGTTTAGAGATGTAACATCTGATGAACAAAAAATAATGACTTCTAAATTGCAGATGCTAGTAAAAATTCTCTTATTTAGATCCATAACTTAAAAAATTATTAAATTATTTTCTCCTTGTCATTTACCTATCTCACTTATACTTATTTTCTGAAATAGAAGAAAATAATGTTTTTCTTCTTTCTAGGCACCAGTAGCATACTGGAACTCCTAAGTGCTTGCTGTACTGTCAGTCTCTCCCTTTTAATTTCAGAAATGCTATAGGTTTTCAGGGTTAAGACGTTTTATAAGGCAAAACATACAATAGAAGTATGATTTCTATCATTATTAATAATGCTACTTTAAGTCCACTTGTGTTTTTTTATTCCACTTGCACTAACCCCATTAAATCATGAGGGAGACATCTACTAATTAGTGTACAATTTATAAGACTTTTCATTACTCTCAAAAATAATGAGACTTTTTTAGTTCTGCAGTGTTCTGTGCACCTGCATTATTATGAAGTTATTAGAAGACTTCTGAAAATAATAGCTAACATCATTAGAACTTTTGGAAAACATACTTCCATTTTAACATCCATGCCAAATACAAAACAAATAAATTGGAATCTCTAAGCAAAAGCAGTGGAAAGCTCTAAGTGTGGAACAATGTTAAAGGAGTCTTGAAAACTTTTGGAATTAATCTGAGACACTCAGAAGAATAAAAGTATGGGGTAAAGACAAGGACTGAAGCGAAATGCTAGAATTTTAAGGCCCACTTGGCATTCACTTGTGAGCTTTACTTGATGAGTGCCAGAGAGTTGCAACTGATTCATCCCTTTTATTTCAGTCAGCACTTACTAGAGAATAGATTTAATGCAAGATAAACTAATATGTGAGTTTATAAGACCAGATTTAAGTGGCCACCGACAGAGCCAGATGAGCAGGAGTGCACAGGGTCTCTCTGCATGCTGCAGAGCCGAAGGGTCCAGGCCTAGGCCCAGCGCTCATGTAGTGTCCTCAGAACTGTCCGTGCTGGAAGTCAGAAGCTATCCCCAACTACGGCATTGTGTAGGCTGTATTTTATCCCTGCATTTCAACTTCTGTACAAAGAAATAAAACATAAACATAGATAATACAATCTGGCCTAATCAGTTATGTTCATAGCTCCCAAGCCAAGAAAAAAAAAAGAAAAATTTAAAACTGTAAACATAGTTTTACATACAAATCAAAGGAGAATAAATATGAGCAGAAAAAAAAAGCACTTGCAACACACATGAAAACATTAGAAAAGAATTATTAAGTAATACAGTTAAATTTCATTTATTTGTTTATTTTTAATGTATTTAGTACAGGGTTTACAGGGTCTCACTACATAGTTCAGACTCATAATGATCTTCCTCTTTTCAGCCTCCCAAGCTCTGGGATTACAGGCATGTGCCACCACACCCAGTCTCAATTGCCATCTCAGCGCACCCCAGGATTGGGAAGGGCCCCGCATGCGGAGATCGAACCAGGCCACTGAGCTCTGTTTAAGCAGGAGGTTTTAGTCTGCTGAGCTATCTAGCCAGCCCTTAAATGAATTATGATTTTAAACATACTGAAAGCAGAGTAAACGAAATTATCAAAACACTAATAGGGTTAGGATGTGCTACATATTTCAGAAGTAATTGGACTCAGGAAGTTAAAAGACTTTTATTACAAAAATTACACTGCCCTGAATAGAGAACTGAAGAGATCACCAGAATGTGGAAGCACTTCTGCTTTGATCAGCAGAACTTGTATCTTCAAAATGGATGCACTACTAGTGCAGGACCAATCAGAATACCAACATTATTCTGCGCAAAATTGAAAAAGCAATTATGTGGTATCTGAAGAGATTAGAGTTCTCTAAACATATAACATTTTCTCATAAAAGTTCACTTTTCTTCCCTTATTCTTTTGGAAAGAAATGGAAAAAATAAATCCATGTATTTTTTTCTATTTCATAATTTTAAAACTTTTATATATTCTGTAACATACATAATTTCTTTCCATGAATCTTTCAGTCTATCCACAAATTTGTATATACATGCACATATGGAAATATGTGTGAATTTATAAATATATGTTATATTGTATAAATATGTATGTGTACATATTCCTTTGCTCATTTTAAATTATTGCCATCTGTCTTTCTCTTAAAATTAAGGGATTTATTATTTGTTTTATTTTCCCCACTGAAGTCCTATATTACAGATATTCTTTAGCGTATGTTCCATGTTTTAATTCTTTGCTGTTATTATGCTCTGGGCTGTATCCTGCAGTGTTCCTGGAAGGGCTTGCAATGGAGCTCAGTGGTAGAGCGCAGGCCTTCTGTGCTGGAGGACACGGGTTTTATTGCCCGAAGCAGAGGTGCAGGGTCCAGGGCAGGTTATATTTTATATACGATATAACATAGATTCATCTCTGAAAAAAATATGACCATAAGACAATGGCAAGGCATAATTAAAATCTTAATAAGGAAGAAACTAGAACTGATAGCAACTTTACCAGCCCAAAAGTTATAAGGGAATGAAAAGGAGATTGAAGAGATTATTTATATATCAATTAGATTGTGTTTGAAGGCTATCATAAAATCTTACAGCGCTGTGTATAAAATATACATCACTTTACCTCTCTATTAAAGTTACACAAAGAGGTTATTATGTTAAGGCAACCCATGCTGTTAGGATCCATTCTCTCCTTCCTTTCACTATAAAATCAGTGGTAATTTCACAAACAAACATAGCTTTTCAATCCTTTTTTTTTTTTTTTTTTTTTTTTTTTTTTTTTTTGTCTTTTAGGACAGGGTTTACAGGGCCTACAGCTTACAGGGTCTCACTGGGTAGATCGGACTCATAGTGATTCTCCTGTTTGCAGCCCTCCCAAGTGTTGGGATTACAGGCACATGCCCCAATGCCCAGTCTCAATTGCTGTCTCAGTGCACCCCAGGGGGTGGGGCTGGCAAGGCAAGACCAGGAATTGAACTCCCAGCTCCTGAGTCTGCCTAAGCAGTTGCTTTAATCCGCTGAACTATTTGGTCGGCCCTCTTTAATCATATTCCAATACAGGTATATCTCAGAAAGTAAGAAACCAGCTAATAAAAAAGTACCCTCTTACCTTTTAGGTCTACTGTTAAAGAATTATCAAAAGTACATAATGATGTCTCACTGATAGAGACATCCATATCGACAACTCTGCAAAGCCTTTTGTGAAATGCCTATGGCATTAAGGCATCTACTACTAAAAATAAAAAGGTAAAAGATAATAGGAGAAAACTGTGGGTGTGGTCCACAACCATAGAGTGATATAGCTACAACTAAGCCGTGAAAAGGAACACTTGAAACAACACAGTACATTACATCTGTCCATCATTCTGACAACGCAACTAAATACAAAATAGGAAGCAAAATTTTGATAAATATATTTGGTCATAATGATGACACATTGATCTCTTGTTTTCTCTCAGAAACCTGTCTTCTTCAGGTTAAGAAATTAGTGCAAGTCCTCAGGGTAAGGGACAGATTAAATTACATCCTTTTAACTGGTATTCAATTTCCTCATTTCCATTTCTGTTAGAAGGAAGTTAATTATAGT
>NW_004524589.1:15160474-15173242 GCF_000260255.1 Octodon degus
ATGTGGTGCTGGGGGATTGAACCGCAGTCCCTGATGCTTTTGCTAAGCTTGTTCTAAGTAGGTGCTTTAGACCACTGAGCCATCTCTCCAGCCCCAACATCAGAAAATTTTACATGGCTTTTATTTATAATTTATCATGGCAAAGAGAAAATTTTGGGCAACATGCTTACCTAATAATCTCTATTTTATATATTGTTTTAAAATAATGTTATCTTCTTCTAAAGTATAGATTCTAATGAATGATATAAATAGACTTATTATTATTGTTATTATTGTTATTATTATTTTGTCTATGTTCACAGGTACAGCGCTCCCTCATGGTTTAAGATTTTTAAGACAATTTTTTTTTATCCTTTTTAACGCTCTATGTCTAGCTCCCAGAAGGCCCTCTGGCGTACACCTGGAGATCGGGAGGGCTGACCAAGAGTGAGCTGAAGCGATCACTTTCCTCATTTCACACACGAGGAAAACAAAGTCTGTTACACAATTTGCATAAATTTAGAAGATTATTAAATCACAGAATCAGTATTTGAATTCATGCCTGCTATTTCTAAATCTCAAATCCTTCCCCGTAAATTAAATTTCCTGTTGATTTTTTTTCCTCACTAAATGATTAAAAATGTGTTTGCAAGATGGTGAAAGGCACTTAATAAAATCAGTTGAAAGTAAAAGGAAAATGACTGTTTTATCATTTTTCTTGTAGAACAGATACTATAGTTTCTAAGAACTCAAGAATCACTTCAATAAATTACTCTAAATTAAATTATATAGCATTGAAATTTTGAAAAAGAGAAACACTTGAAATTGCTTAAAGTGGCAGGTGGAACATAATTCTCAGCAATGGATTTTCAGTTCTCTAGAAATGCAAAGTTTTTCAGGCTTATAAGTGCTAAATTTTTACTGAGCCTCTTCTATAAAACTCAGACAAGAAAAATATTAAGACACTTGTTGAGAGCCTAAGTGAATTAGATGTAGTTTAAACATTTTTTAAAACTATGGAAAGAATTTTGTACAAAATGTAACATGTTCTTCAAAATTTAAGCAATGACTAAATTGTATCTAAAGGGAAAGTGTTTGAAAGTTGAAAATGACTGTCAGACACTTATCAGTATGTTACTGAAATGGGACTATCCAACTAGTACTTTGGAAATGTACAATTATATATGTTAAATAACTATTTAACATTATGTAGCATATTATGATGGTATTTTTCACAGTAAAGTGAATAGGTCAAAAACCAAAGTTAATAATGGAAATCATCTTTATTAAATCACTCACATAAATTTTAAAAATAATGTTCATAATTGTTACTGATTTTCTTATTTATAATTTGATAAATTAGAAATTGCTTCTACATTTCGGTAGCTCATTACCTGCAAAAATATTTGTTGCATGTTATTATCAGTTATGTAATTTAACAGAAATTACTCAAATCAGATTCCAAGTCCCACTTACCGCAAAACCTCAAAATGTCACAGTCAAATTGATGTCTAAAACTAGCTATTTGTGATTTTTTTGAATACTGTTATGATATTTTTCAGGTAAATGATCTATGATCGAATTAAAAGAACATTGTTATTGTTATTGTTTTAACATATGCAGGGGTAGATTATTGTATTGGATTAACTGAAAAACATTGGCATTTTATTTCATTTTATTTATGAATTTCTTATTTAATTGAAAATTTGAATAAACTTTCTATTAAGTATATATTCATTCTTCTTCAGTTGAAGGATTTGGAAAATAAAGAGAATTCAAGAACATAAGCTGATAAAATAATGCTTCCTAGTTTGATTATCTATGAGTGAAGCCTACCTTTGTTGGGTCCTAAGTGTGGGCTTGGAGGTGAGTGAGTCATCAGAGAGGAATTCTTTTTTGGAAGCATATGCAGCAAAAAAAATCCAAATACTATATATGTATTTTTATGCCATTCCTGTTTCTAATTTATATGAAACCTAAAAATTAACAAGCCTCATGATTTCATAAAAATAAATTTGTTTCGAGTTAACCCAGCCACTATGTTATTTTGCATTATATTTTTAAAAAATATAATACTAATGATTAACTGTAGAAATATAGATTTGAGACAAAAGCCTGATGTCCCAAGAGAGCAGGGAACAATAGACAGAGCCTGAGGAGAGCTGCCATCTGTTTGCAAATTCCCAGCAAGCTGGGACCCAAGGCAGCAGATAACAGCTGCTCCTGCAGGCGCCCTGTCCTTTGATCCCTTGCTTGGGATGCTATCAGCTAGCATTTGTGTGAGCCTAGTGTTAGGCAAATGGTGGAAGTCAATAGAGATAGTAATTTGTATTCACTTAAGTAATTATGAACATTTCTAGCCTGCCTTCACCCCTCAATAAATGTGAGATGCTTTTGAGGCTGTGGGCTCACTCTGAGAGAGGCTAATCTCAGTGAGACCTCTGAAGCTACATTCATCAGGTCTTCTCATTGTTTCTTTACACACCGACCCAAAACATACAACAGTTAACATTCTTTGCAGTTTTATTATGAGCCAGAAATATTTCCACATTTTCACCTACTTAAATGCATTTAAACTGCATGAACACCGTATGAAGGAGAAGTGATTTCCTTTGCCCTATGTTAATATGAAGGTAGTACATAACTTCATCTACTTCATACTGATACAATGGAAACAGTGTTGAAAAAAAATCAGAAACTTCAAAACTACAGGGTGAAAAGTCTTCTACAATAAAGTATCCTGGAACACTATAGTGAGTATTTCTTTTTTCTTTTTTTCCTTTTTAACAGCTGAAGGAAGTTTTATTGAGATACATCCACATAACATAAAATAATCATTTTAAGTGAAAATTCCATGGTATTAAGTACATTTACATTGTTATAAAATGCAGCTCTTTGTTTAAACTGCAAGACATTTTCATCTTCCCCCAAAAAAATCCAGTAACTACAATAGGGCTTGACGATTTGCCCCCCAACTCCTCAGCTGCCCCATAACTATCAGTATCAATGCAGTGGCAGGAAAATATGACAGTATTTCTACAGTCTAAGAGTTTAGAATACATTTTTAATTGAAGGTTAGTTTGAATATTGTTATGGGTCACTCAGAATAGGAACCAGATCAGCCAGATTGGAATTTGGAAAGCCTTTTATTACTGAGCTCAGGGCCCCCCAGTCTGCTCTCACAGAGGAGAGGACCGAAAGGCAGCGGCCCAGGAAGCAGGAAGGGGTTTTAAACCCTGGAACCACATTGAGTTTGATAAGCAAATTCATTGAATGACCACATTCAGTTTGGTAAATTTATTGTCTGACACAAAATAATGCTTTCAGAGTGATTGGGACCACAACTCAAACTACATTTTTGGGACTTTTGTTTCAGTTTCTGGTTAATTTGCACCTGAGTACCTGCAGGCAGCCTTGCATAACCCAGAGGTTACAAGAAGTTAAAGCCCATCTAATTTCTTTTTGAAGTCATCTCTGTAAGCTAACTTTGGTAACAGGAATTGGTGAGGGTTACAGGAATTTTATCTTAGCAAAGAGCAAGAAACAGCCACTAGTTACTAAACAACTTAGAACAGTGGTGAGGATACATTTACAACAGAAAGCACAAGATTTACATTTATAATCTAAAATGTGAGTTGACTCATTACAAATATGAATATTATCTCTATGACAAATAATATACTTTTATCTGGAAATCTTCAAACACTTTTTACTACTTGCTTTGAGGCCAGCAATTTGAATGTGCTATATTTGGAGGTCCTATTTCTAGGACATTTAAAAATCATTCTCTGCTTTATGTAGTTAACATACTCCATAAGACTAAAGCTTTACTAAACTGTTCCCTAGACCTAGATCAACAGTTTCATGCACTTGCTTTCAGTCTATTTAGTACTTGTTTTAAAAGTTTCTATAGATCTTCATGCAAATATAGAGAGGTGTTTCACACGTGGGACCTTTCATTTGTCAGTATGCATCTGGAGTTTAATTTGTATTATTTGTTGTTTTGATAAATTATATTATTGTGTTCTACAAATGTATCCTGCAATATATTTGTAGATCATATTTTTTAAAATTGCAAGACATGTTTAAATTGTGCTGTTATGCAATTTGTGGTTGCAATCTCCCAATTTAGTCATTTAACTGCTGTTATAGCTTATGCTTTGTTTTGTTCTTTCCTCAGCCCTAAACAAAACTCCAGTGTTTTCTTCTTCATCTGCTCTTATCTTAGTTCAGTGATTTGAGTTAAATTCTAAGAGTTTTCATGGCTGTATAATGAGGTTTTTACCTGTATGAGACTAAGTTACATCCCAAGAATTCCTTTATGATTTTTATTTATATAACTTAATATGATCTTTTAAAAAGGTTTCCCCAACATTGTCAAAGCAATATTACTGGGGGCCGGGGAGATGGCTCAGTGGAATAAGCGCCTACTTGGCAAGCGCAAGGGCCTGAGTTCAATCCCCGGTTCCGCAAAAAAAGAAAAAAAAATGAAGTAAGTCACATTGTGATTTCTCTTTCAGACTTTTTCCTCTTGTTTTACAGTATTTGGGTTGTTTGTTTGTTTGTTTTTGTTTTTTTGTATTCAGGACAGGGTGTATAGGGTCTCACAGCATACATTGGACTCGTAGTGATCTTCCTGTTTACAGCTTCCCAAACGCTGGGATTACAGGAACATGCCCTGATGCCCAGTCTCAGTCACCTTCTCAGAGGGCCTCAGGGGCAGGGCCAGCACAGCAGGCTGGGGATCACACTCCCAGGCCCTGAGTGTGCCTAAGCAGGCACTTTAATCCTCTTAGCTATTTGGCTGGCCCCACAGAGCTTCTTGTATTTTATATAAAAAATTACCAACATATAATTTTTCTAAAATTAATAGACATTTTCAAGTCTTCATTACATACTTGATCTCGTAGAAGAATTTAATACAGGCTTACATTTATTTTAAAAATTTTTATTAAGACATTGTTATCCTTAAAACTAATTGAATGTATAGTTCAGTAACATTAAATACAATCACATTTTGTGCAGATAATCTAAACACTCCACCTTGGAGCACAAAAGCTTTACCCACTCTATCCATCCCTTCATAACCATCTATTATTTCTAGGATTTTGATTACTTCAGTTATTTCATGTGCATAGACCACAAAGTATTTGTGTTTTTAGAACCAGTTCATTAATCTCAACTTAATTTTCTTATTGAAGCTTATGACAGGATTCCCTAATTGGGACAGACTGTGCAAATGTCACATATGTTCAGACACAGTTCTAGTTTTATCCATTCATCTGTTGGTGGAGTTTTGTATTCTTTTCATATACAGTGTATTTTCCAGCCATGAAGAAGGAGGTATAAATTGTTCTTCAGAAGCATGTTTTGAATCTTTTGTATCCACACTGTTCAGTTCAGTGTCTTATAATATGGTGATATCTCCTTAGTTTTGAGAGGCACTCACACTGTTTTCCATAGTGGCTGCACCATTTTGCATTCCAAACAGTATTTTGCAAAAATACTGTTTTTACATTTTGCAAAACCATTTTGCATTCCAAGTGCTTAAGCTTAACTGCATCTTCACCAACAGTAATGATTCTCCTTTCTTGAATCTTTCTTTCTTTCTTCTTTCTTTCTTTCATTTTTTTTTTATTTTAGGAAAGGGTTTACAGGGTGTACAGAGTATCACTGCGTAGATCGGATTCATAATGATCATCCTGTTTGCAGTCTCCCAAGTGCTGGAATCCAGGCGCGCACCACAGAGCCCAGTCTCAATCGCAGTCTCAGCACGTCCTGGGGGTGGGGCTGGCATAGAAGGCCCAGGGATCAAACTACTCCTGGCCCCTGTGTCTACCTAAGCATTAGTGTTTCTTGTGAGTGTGATATAATACCACGTGATATTTTTATTTGCATTTATATGATGATTATTGACTATTGAGCATCATATAACATGCACATTAGCCATTTGTATACATTATTTAGATGAAAGTCAATTTAATTCCTTTGCTCCTTTTTAATCAGATTTTAAGTGGTTACTAACTTGTATGACTTTCCTATTGATTTTTATATCAACCTATTAACAGATTTGTAATTTAAAATTTTGTTCTTGAATTGAATTTGTTTTCTTTACTCTCTGTGTACTGTCTTCTGTTCTTTTACAAGTCATATTAAAATTTTAAGTTTTCTAACAATATACACACTAACACTTTATTGGTTCCTCTTTCTTTATGCAAACTTACACTGTTCAACTATTACAGAGTTAAGGAATTGTTTTCTATTTGAACATCTTTCTCTAGATGTGAGTGGCTGGATCGTAACTTTATGTGGCATCTATGTGTGATTATGAACTTACATTGCCTACTAGATGCCTAACACTCCAGGCTTGATCTACACTACCCAACCTGCAATATCACCCTACATTTGAAGGTAACTCTGTTCTTGGAGTCTCTGGGGGGGCTTGCACTTTCATTTGCAGTCTGATATCCTATAATTTAGAGATTTTTTTCTTCAAATTATATTCACTCAAAGAAGAGTACAAGAGAAAGATCAGAATATCATGGAACATTGTTTAATTTATTGACATACTTTATCACTTCATGTAGGTTCTGTCCAGGAAGTTTAAAGAGTATGATATGCAATAATTATAATAAATCATGTATATTATATGCTACCAACTATGATTTTTAATAGGTAAAGAGAGTTTAACTATGTGATAGTTGATCCAAATTTCTCATGAGCTTCTTAATATGGCTCATGTGTCTGCTAGTAATAGTCTTGCTTTTCTCTATTTTCTATTTTGTTCTATAAAATTGCCCCTGGCAAAAAGTATCTGTATAATTTTAAATATCTTGTTTGGTATTTTAAATTTATTGCAATGCTTATGTAGTTAATATTATGCTGGTTCGCATTCAATGGACATTTTGTTTTATTCTAACCCTTTCGCATAACTTGGGCACTTTACAGGGTCCAAAGTGCTCCTGAAGCAGCAGAGAAGAGGAACTAAAATCGACCCCACCTGTGAAAAAGGTTGTAGGCTAGCTGACTCCCATTATGGAAAAGAAATTTTCAATACCGATTAGTGAAAAGCCTAAGGAGATGTATTAGGCAGATATTTACAAGTATGCACTGAAAGAAATAGAGTGAAAGCCCCCAAGGAGGAAGAGGCATCACCTAGCTCTTCTACGAGCATAGAACTCTAGGGGTGTCTTCACATCTAACATGTATTTCAAGACCAAAAGAAATCTGTTTTTGCAAATGCTCAGTAAAATTTTAGCAGTTTTTCTTCCAACAAATTGAGGACTTAAAACCCTGCTCTCTATAATATAGTAAACTGATTTTTAATATTTATATCAGGCATCGTTTAAAAAAATCTTTCAACTTTTCCCTTTTGGAACTTTAAGGATCATGTGGATTTGACTTTTGTCTCTGTGAAGGGTGTATGCAGTTTCTGTTCCTTAATATAACCAAGCTAAACTGTTTTGTCACTGGTATGTACTACCTCTTCTAAGGCTGGCAGTTCTAAAACTTTAAAAGGCATGAAAATTTCAAATGGGAATAGTTTCCTAGCAATTTGCAATTCTTTACTTTCAGTATCATTTTCTTAAACTAGTGCTTCCTGTATCAATGACTACTCTAATACAAGAGACCATTTGTCAGGAATGCAAACTGCTCTGATGGGAGACAGGCTGTTGGGGCATCTAAATTTCCAATTAAATGCACTGGTGAACACTGTTCCTTGCCTTGAGAAAATGGCAACAAAAATCTTGGGCTTTAGCCGTGATTTTAAAAAATGGTTTGATTGTTAAAGCTTGCTCCTTAATTTGTAGACAGTTAAGTGCATTGAAAGATACAGGTTAAATAATCTACACTTCTAAAGGGAAACATACATGGGTGGCGTAGTACTGACGCAGATTTTTCCAAGTCAATGTGTTGCATAATTAGAATTATTCTGAAGGTAGCACAACACAACTTTGCCCATCAAGCACATGATTAAGGGCTTAAAATTAGTTCTTGTTCTAACAATGAAAAACAGGAATGTTAAAGTTTATTTTATTCTTTCACTCCTGGAGATAAGTTTATTTATTTATTTAGCAGTAGCACATGTTTGATTTCAAGTAAATTACTTCAGGGTTACAATGTTGAGATTGGCACAAGCTAAGCACTGTTGTATAAGACTTAATCAGTCATGAGCGCTCTGTGAATTGGACCCCAAAATATAGAAACTTCTGGTGATTATTTACTTAATAGTATATTCTTAATTTAAGATCATCAAATTTTAATCGTATGATTTGTTTCTAAAAGTTAATCAGTGAACTTTAAAGAAAAAAATCATAGAATAACTTCAATTCCTACAGAAGAAATTTTGTTTAATTTTTGCCTGTTGATTTTAAATTGTTTCTTACCTTTTCAAAACATTTTTTCCAAAATTATTTTAGCACCTGCCTGTCATCCCAACACTGGTGATTCTAGGGCAGAATGAACTTCATGAGCTCCAAGCCACTCTAGGATACATGGTGAATTCAAGTCCAGCCTGAACTAAACAGTGAGGCCCTGTCTCTAAAATTAAAAATAATAATAATAATAATAATAATAATAATAATAATAGTTACTTCAAAGGCTCTACTGGACTCAAATCTAAAATTAAGTTTTTGTGGTATACAGCTCATATTGCATAATAAAACATAAAAGTAGTCACCTCAAAGCTTCATGGTATTAGTTCCAAATCAGAGTGTATCACTTACCTCCTCTCTTTCCATGTGTTCTAAACTGACATAGCTTGCATTTGTGAGCATGTCCACTCAGAAAATGATAAATCGGAAAACAAAGAGTTCTCCCTTTCTACATGTACCTATTGGAAATCATTTCAAGCAGTTATATCCCCAGAATTTACCTGAGTGGATTCTGTCTGCATATCAAACCTCAATGCGTGTTTTAATTTCCCTGCCTTGGTTTTTTTTTTTTTTTGTTGTTGTTGTCTAAAGGAATGAATAGGCTGGAGGTTCGCTATGTTAAATTGTAGCAAACACAAGTTTAATATGTCACTTCCACAGAGTTATAGCAACTTTTACTATCCAGCTATACTCAACAAATTTTTTTTATTTTTAGGGAAGGATCTACAGGGTATTCAGGGTCTCACTATTAAATTGGACTCATAGTGATCTGCCTATTTATGACCTCCCAGGAGCTGGGATTACAGGAGTGCACCACCATGCCCAGTCTCAATTAACATCTCAGCGCACCTGGGGAGCAGGGCCGGCATGGCATGCCCATGGATCAAACCCCTGATCCCTGCAAATGCTTGCAGGTACTTTAATCCACTGAGCTATCTGGCCAGCCAGCCCTTCAACACATTTATTTATCATCACCATACTCAGTATTGGGTTTCTATACCACTCTTTCTCAAATGAGCAAGTGAACTGTGAAGTTACTGATCCTTAGTGCTTCCTCAACTACAGCACATCTACTTTTGTCTCATATATTGAGGGAGATAAAAGTGTAACGAAATGTTCACTCTATGAAACACAAAAATTATTTATGTTTTTTCGTTTTTCTTTCTTTTTTTGTGGTACTAGGGATTGAACTCAAGAGTGTGCTAACCAGGGGAGCACTTATTCCATAAGCTATCTCCCCAGATCATATTTAGTTGAATGTTAAAAGAATTTTTATATCACATTCCTACTATTGGAAGGGCCTATAGAAACATCATAGAGCAGCGAAATACTAAGGACTGTAACTGCAGGTATCTGACGCTGCATAATTTTGATCAAATAATTTAAATGTTATTAAAGTTGTGCTAAGAATTACAGAAAATTATGGTTCATGATTTTTGGCTTTCAAGTTTACTATCTCTATCTCTATCTCTATCTCTATCTCTACCCATATATATTTTATTTTTCTTTTTAAAGCATGTGTTGACAAATGTTCTGACTGAAAATAATGCCCTAAATTACCATAAAAGTCTTCAATGTATGCATTAAAGCAACAACATAAGGATGCAAAAATCTATTTGCACTTTCTCAAGCAGAATTGATGAGCTTTTTAAAAATAATTTTTAGCAAAAATAGCAACTTCGGTAGCAAAATAATTTTATTGCTATTAGAACAATTGATGCAGTTAGAACACTGACCTTTTAAAATTTTCCTCATTTTCATTCAAAATGAATTCCTAAAAATGACATAGGTCAAAGTAGATTTACCTCTTTGCTCTCACCATAGGTTTATCAGGAAATTATTTTAGCCTCCTATCTAATGAACAGCCTTGTGAAAACAATGGGTCACAGAACCCCACTGAGCTTCTGTTTGGGTGAGATAAAGTGTTTTGTTTTTATTTCAATTGATTTTTATGAGGATTAAATAATGTCAATAAAATTAAAACATTTCATTTGAGAAACTAGACAAATTGTGTAAGGTCGATTTAAGTCAGTGCTGAGGTTCTGGACACACCTGTAAAGTATATTACCTTGGCCTTTGAGAAAACTACACAGGCAGGAAGGTCGCTGTCATCTTCCTCTTATGCCATCTTCAAAAGATGCCCTTCACAAGATGCCCTCCCTCAACCTAGGAGAGAGTAGCATCCTTATTTTAAAGATACAGGGGCACAGAGAAGAATCTGAAGAAATAGTCTTACAGAGTTGCCCCCAGGTTATTACTGTTGCATCAAACAGCCTTTGTCCAATCACACTTCTGCACAACTGTCTGTATTTCACCAAATCTGGGTATTGAGATATGAAGGCTTCCCCGTGTCTTCTTCATTTTCCTTTTAAGGTCTTCTGTCACATAAAACTTACATTACATTACATATGCATTTCCTTTTTAATATTCCTTTTGTTATAAGGACCCATAACTGGCCATAAGGGAGGAGAATATTTATTAACTTGCATAAGTATTCTTTGTGTGTCCTATTATTTCAACTAAAAACTCACCTATACACATGCAGAAAAATATTTCCTTGGATTTATACTTACTTTCAAAGCAAAAGTTTTCCATGGTGCACGCATCCAAAAGAAATATGAATTAGCATTTATCACTGGCACCGTTCCTATTATCAGTGATACTGAAACTTGGTAGTGGCTTTGAGTGGATCTCTCCAAGAATCTGCCATTGTTGGGGTGTGGTGAGGGGAAGCTATGCAAAAGCCTAATATATGCTTAAATGTATTCATCTGGCATCATTCTATATTTGAACATCAATTTTTTTAGGATTTTATTTTACAATCAATTATGCCTTGCCTTTAATTTCATTGAATTCTTCTACCTCTAGATGTGTTGATTACTAAGAGTTTCCATTGTACTCATGGCGTAGAAACACAACCTTTATTCCACAGTGGAACAGGTCAGTACATGGGTTTCAGAATTTCCTTGAACCAGAATGGATTATTTCTCAGAAGTCTTTAATATTTTTTCTGTATTCAAATGCATGCTGAGTATCAGAATTTTTTATTAATTTCAAAGCTAATCATAAAATTTACCTCAAATCATTTATTTTAGAAGTTTGCTTTTATAGGACCACATTCTCTGTCCTCTTCCTTGAAATTTAGGAATCCGTCTGGCAAAGAGTAAAGGGACACTGCAAAACTTATAATGCCAAAATACTCCTATTGTGTGTGCTTTATAAAATATTTAAATAAATTGTCAGCTACTTACTTTTTTCTCTTTAAATTTATTAGGAATTTAAAACAACAGAGTTATAGAAGGTTTTGTTTATATCCTGCTTCTTCCCTAAAGGCATATAAATAAGTTAGAAAATAACCCATAAGATTAAAAAATAGATTAGAGACATGGTGCATGAAAGAAAAAATAAGATAAAGCTAGTGGTAGTGTGAATATGCAAATTTAGCAGTAATAAAACACTTTACACATTTGCAAAAATGGGCCACAAATTTGATTTTAAAATTCCTAACTGTCAAAACAAAGATCTGTACAGAGATTTAGAATGTCCCGAAGGGGCTAACAACAAACAGTTTCTCAAGAGAAGCACAGCTCTTCCTATACTTGCAATGAAATAAATGTCTCCTGCGGGCCCCATAATTGAAGGATTTCAGAAGTGGCCCAGGATTTTAGATATTAACGCTCAGCCGGCTCCTGTGAATATACAGTACCTGCATTCACTCTTCCCTATCCTTCCTAAAAGGTCGTATATCTGCTTAAATAAGTCAACTGGCAGACAGCTCTGCACTAATAAGGCATTATTTAGTCAGCAGATACTATTTAGTTCTTTAAAATTGTTTAGCCTCTATGTGTAATTCTCTAGTTGTAATTTTCAACCTCTGAAGCAAATGAGAACAAGAGTACTCCATATTCCACTTCTAAATAATTTGGAAATAGTTGTGACAGTTCCCTCTTTATATGTACGTTCATTAAAAATATGCATTGTGCTGCTGTACTTTACTAGGCACTACGTTACGGAGTCACGTAGCTGTAAACAGGACAAAACCTGCTCTTACGTTCACGAGAGAAACAAAGTGACTTTTAAAGCATGTGTCCTGTTCCCTGGGAAAACGTCATGAGCTTTCTCTTTAGCAGTCCTTCATCCTTCACTGGCTGGCAGCCTGACGTGATGGGCTTTGTCTTAAAGACGATAAAGAGAAGAAAATAAAGTCAGTGGTTTATTCTTCAGTAAGTTCCCTCCGAGGGCACTATCAGCTAGCTTTACCTGGCAGCCAAAGGTGGTAGCTTCTCCCATGGGGCATTTGGTATCAGTGTTGGTCTCTCTCCTCTCTCTTGTCTATCTGTCTGTCTGTCTGTCTGTCTGTCTGTTTGTCTCTCTCTTCTCTCTCTCTCTCTCTCTCTCTCTCTCTCTCTCCCTC
>NW_004524589.1:15173342-15206838 GCF_000260255.1 Octodon degus
AGTGTCTTTATATGAAATAGTCCATACACATAGCTTGTATATATAAACATGCATAAATATATATAGGCACATCATATAGGTGTACATACATATTTATGTACAAACATGTTTGCACATACAATACAACAAAAAGTTAAAGAATTCCAAATTACACTAAGAAGAAAGAATTTATGCAATCATATACATAACCACTTTTCTATCTTAGTACAATTTTATCCAGAAACACACAGAAATGTGAGTTTTAATGATATATGATTAATATACTGAAATTATAAAAGTAGCTTTTAAATCCCCACAATTATTCCATTGTGGTTATATTTTGGCATTAAATTTCCATTATCCTTATTTTGACTGGATAACATATACATACCTAGCAAATATAATAAAAAAGATGTAAATTAAAGAAATCTCTCTCCCACTTCTTGCACAATGAAAATACTTCCCGATTTCCTCTTTTTCATTCAACACAATAGGAGAAAATACTGATGCAGGCATAACAGTTTTTCTGCCTCACGCTCAATTTCATACCAACTGCTTAATACTAAGAAGTAATATTGCTACAGTTACACTAACCCTATACCAAGTCACTTTCATTATGTGTTATTTCAGAGAAGAATATTTATATTGGTTGAAGACATATTTGATTCATGTTGGTGAGTTAAATCAGATTAAAAGCTCATCTACTGGAAATATTTTCATGATCCATAAACAAATACGTGGCCTACTATTAATGTGTGCTTTGTGTTCAGAGTAAAATGTGGACTATACTTGAAATATTCAGTAAGCATTTCTCGACAGCTTATTAAGGAAGGAAGGAGTCTGCAACCTGGGAGGGCGGTCACTAACCACAGCGTGCTTGCTTAAAACAAGTGGGAAATTGTTCTGCCGCAGTTTTCTCCCCCACGCTGAGCATGGAAATGTGTAACACACATAGAAATGACTAATAATGTCAGATAATTAACAAGACTGAGAAAAATCCAAAACTGACCCATTATTTGGAACAGCAAAAGAAAATGCCGGTATAATTGGCATCAATAAGGTTCGAGTTAAATCAGAAATTGTGGATGTAAAATTATATATATAAAAAAAACCCAACTGGAAACTATTAACAGTATCCAAGATCTTCAACTGCGGTGAACTTAGTTTTCCCCACAGAAAACCTCTAAATGGAGAATATTCCTTGTGATGAGCTAGTTGACAACTGATGTAAATAACTGGAGACATAACTGCAGTCCATCACGACAGTGTCGCTACCATGTGTGGAGGAGGGTTGTTTTCAATAATGCAATGTGAAAGTTTGATCATCGCAGGAGGAAGAGGCTCTGAGAGGGTAGGAAGAGCACTAACAGCCTCTGCAGCCTGGATCACGCGTCCTGAAATCCCACAACTTCTCCACATGGTGCCAATTTTTTTCAGAGATGTAGCAATTTTGTATTCCTGCCAAAAACTAATCCACATGAGCGTGAGATTTCTTTTTCTTTGCAGTTGTTAGGTTAAATATTTGTTTTTATGTTCTCTCTTGATAGTTCTATTTTTGTTGAAATGAAAAAGTAGATTTTTAAATAAGAATATAATTTTCTAAAAAATATTTCCATTCTGAAAAAAACTTTTTGAGATACTATAGTTTCATATTTTATTCCTAATAGAAACTCATGCCTGTACTTTATTTTCTGAAAATATAGTTGATATATTCTGTGCAAAATATTTAAGTTCTGCATAGGTGCGGAACTTTTTTGAAAAAGCTTTTAAAATATAGTCGTAAAACCATCCTCAACATTAGACAATAGAGGAAGTAACATATCAGACAAAGCCTAATTTTTCTTTTCTTTTCCTTTCTTTTCTTCTTTTTTTTTTTTCAGTACCAGGGATTGAACTCAGGACCTTGCATTTGCCTGGCAAGCACTTATTCTACTAAGCTATCTCCCCAGCCCCCAAAGCCAAATTTTTCACATGAGAAATTAAGAATGCTGTTAAGCAACGTATGCCAATTTAGGAAAATGCTTGTCTAGGTCAAAGTTCTGCTTGACTTAGATTTGGGAATTGAAAGCTATTAATATGTTGAATTATGAGGCTAACCTGAGCAACAGTAGAATACTAAAAGTTGTTTCTTTAAGCAATGTTTGAACATTAGCAGAATGGTTTCAAAATTGACATTGCTGCCTTTAAGAACCTCATGAATGTAAGAAACTATAGCAAATTGCATAATATAGAAAAGAAGTTCAGAGACTGTGGCAGATGTGGTGTGTTAACTGTTGTTCCTCACCACATATTGTATTTGAAAGTTTGAACAGTAAGCTTTAAATAAAACATTCTATGACTGAAAAACAATAAAATAAGAATGTATAGGCATGTGATATATTCTGAGCTCCTAGGACTTATTCTATAGAAATAGGATAGTTGTCTCAAAGGAGAGAATGCACACGTGAAAACATAAAAGGGAGGCAGCAAAAGCAGCTCATTCTTCAGTGAATTCACTCTTCTACTCCAACCCAGGAATTCACTTGAAATATCATAATTACCTAAATAAAACTTGTTGATTTTTCTCCAAAAGAAAGCAGATCATTATTTCTACATGTTGCTGATCAATACTACCTTTCTTGTCAATTCCAGATACATCATTTGATGGTAGTGCCATAGTTAAGCAATGTATGTCAAATATAGATAGATAGACAGGTAGATAGATAGATAGATAGATAGATAGATAGATAGATAGATGGAAGGATAGATAGATAGATAGATAGATAGATAGATAGATAGATAGATAGAGAAAAATAGAGACTGTGTGTTCACTGGGAGATGGTGCGTTCACTGGGAGAAATGCAAATCAGTAAAATCTTTCCAACATCTTCTATTGAAATAAGGCAAACAGCAGCTGTTCAGGTAATAACATTATTGGTCAAACTTTGTGTTCCCAGTTAATCCTCTGTTAAATTGCTATATGTTCAAGAATGCCTTTGTGCTACTATGAAGAATCTGCCATAAAATTTATTGATATAGTCACAATGTACATTTGGAGGGGAGTTCTATATAATTTTATCAGTCAAGTCTGTCCTGATGTGCTAGGGTCAATTCAGATTTCTTACACTCTGCCTAGGCTTTACTAGCATGTCTACACCTAATAACAGAGGCGCAGTATAGCTAAGGTCTTTAGATTAGAAGCAAACACACTTTTATCTGTTTAGAGTAAATTTCAACTTTCAGCCATCCTTTTATTTTTCAGAGAAGTAGCTTTGCATTTGGATCAAATTCAAACTGTCTAGTTGTATGGAAGTAAAGATATAGAACTTGCTCATTCTATTAAGGACTGTAGGCATAATTGTAAGTGAAGAAATTTTAATCTGTGCTACTTAAGAATAGTAATATCAGAGTTCTCCTGAGTTTAAACCCCCAGTAAGCTTCTCACTGTTTTCTCCTGGCTTTCACTGACTGTATTGCTTTCAACTGGGTGAGAAAGATAACAGCCTAGTGTTTTGGGTTTTTCTTTTTCTTTTTTGTATCCTTAAAGCATAACATAGTAAGAGTACAGAGTGCTTGATTTAATTAGATATATTTTGAAGAGTCTTCATTCTCTAGAATCTCCCCACAGAGATCAATATATAATACTTAATCCAAGAAATGTAAGAAAGAATTGTTTTGAAATGAGAGGGGCCTTTGTATAATACCTTGAAATCACACTAGTTAGAAAATCTACTTTGTACATCACAACCTTAACTGTTAAGCAGAAAAATACATGTGAAGTGGGTGGAAATATATTTTCCAGCACTAGAAAGTTCTAAAACTTCATTATCAAAAGTTATTTTCTGGACAGCTAGTTTATATCTGAGCTTAGCTTTTGGGAGAAGACATGCATGAATGCAACCAGGTCAAAATCCGCCCTGAGAGGAATTCCTGGAGGTGTTTTGGTAGAAGTGAGGTCCTCCTGAACTGGAGCAACCACTCATTAAAACACTGAAGCCAGAAGGAGAAGTATATTGGTTAGGGTTTTACTTAGAGGAACAGGTATACTGTAAGGAACAGATATTAACATAAGATATACAATGTATAAGGAATTATAAGATTGGCTTATGACAGTCAGCCACAGAGTCAGATGAGGAAGCTTGCAGAAGGCGTCTGCACACTCAATGAAAGTCTCTATCCATCAGCTAATGGTTCTATGATAGAAGACTGAAGAGTCTACAAGAGATGCTGAAGAGTCTGTGATGGAAGATGAAGGATACAAGCTGGAGGCCCAAGAGTCTGCACTGCAAGCCAGGTGATGAACTCCAAGCCAAATGTGAAGACTAAAGTTCCTCAGAGGAAGTAGGACCTCGACTCCTTCCTCAGCCCCTTTATATGATCTCTTTGTGCTGAGTCACTCTGGGGCAGGCCCATTGTGACCTAGGGTGGAAACAATCACACCCCAGGATGGGTCCTGGTCCAGCTCGAGGGAGGAACAATCCATACCTCATGGCTGCCCTTGCATCCTAGGGCAGAACCAATCATGTCCCAAAGGGGAATCCCCACGGGCTGGCAACAGCAAGATCCAATAAGTTGACATAATGTATCAACCACTACAAGCAGTAATACTGTTTTTACCAAATGTGTCAATGTGTGTACATGAATGTTACTTTGTAGCATATCTGTCAGAGAAATAAGTATCTAAATAAATTTATTTAACTACTAAATGAAATAAAACACCACTGTCACCATAGAGGAAAATTTCTACTTGAAAATATATGTGAATTCCTCTTTCACTAGTAATCTTCCTGGAAGTATTACAGATAACCATTGCATCTTTATTTGATTTTTAACACACTTGCAAGTATCCCTGTTAAATACTATTTTAGGGGCTTTCTAATAAGCACAAAAGCTTACTGACAATAATTTCAAAATTTGCTTTTCAGTCATTACCATCAATTGTAAAAGCGTGATTGTATTTTGCATCCTAATGGCCCAGATTTTATTGCCATTCCAATAAAATTGGATTAACTCCTACTCTAAGGTCAGTTTGTTTGTTTGTTTTTATATTGTGAGCTACTGAGGATTGAAATCAGGACCTTCACACTTAAGTACATTCCCAGCTTAATTAAATACTTAAATAATTAAATCAATCATGACATGGTCTTGCTAATTTGTGAAGTTGTGCAGGTGTGCTTAAACTTGAGAACTGGGCTGAGGAGCTAGCTCAGTGGTCTAAGTGCCTGATGAGGCAAATGCAAGCACCCAATTCCATCCCTGGTACTGCAAGCCATGCTGTGCTGGCCCCACAATGAGCTGGTCACTGAAACTGGATGTGGTGGTACAGGCCTACAATCCCAGCATTGGGGAGGCTGAGACAGGAGGATCACTACTAGAGATAACTAACTAACTAACTAGCTACATACATATATACAAAAATATATAAATCTAAAAAATATATAAAAGAAAAATCTTGAAATCCTCAGCCTAGATTTGGGAGAATAAAGTTATGTACCTTCAATTGTCCCAAATGTCCTCTTTTGTACTTGAATATTTTCATAAAAATTCTGAACCCAAATAAAGTCAAATGCTGAACTATTAGAGATGAGAACTTCAATGTATGAATTAGAAGGGAGCATTGTGATTCAACCCATATAGGGCTTGATAAAAAGAAAATAATCTTACTTTTTCTTTAAAATTGTAGGAAATCTAGAAAAGTACACATATTCTAAAAGTTTATCCAGAAACGGATAATCATATCAGAAAAACCAGAGATATTATGAAAAAACTGCAGATTGGACTTTCTAGTTCAAGTTTGAGAGTAGTCATTTTCTGATGAAGAGACTGCTGATTTATTATTTTAGCAGTCAAATTGTTTGCTTCTTCACTAGTGACTGTTTCCAGTACCATAGATTATATTTTTTTTGTGGCTTTGGTCCACATACCAACACACATGAGTCTTTTTTCAGCCCCACCTGCCCTCCCTCTCCCTCTTTGTATTCTTTCTCACATGAAGTCTCTTTCTATTTCCTACTATCTTCTTTTGAGTTGCCAAGTCATTAAAAATATTCATACATAATTAATTCTACCAACATGAAAATAGCATTGTTTAGTGAGCAAAAATCACAACCTTATCATAGTGGCTTTCATTTGTTTCAAGTCAAGACTATTAAAGTAATGCATGAAATTCCTTGACATGTACTTTTAACATATTTAAATATTAATTAATATCTGCAAAATTATATACAATTCTGTACATAAGGAAAAATCACAATTTGTAGTACAGAATATTAAATTTACTATATAGCAGCTCTTCATTTTTCCAAAATTTCTATATTTCCAACTGATATTATTTTTCTTCATAAAGATTTCATTTTTTAGCTTTATTTTTTAATTTTAAAGAGAATAAAAATGGGAAAAAAGTCACTTAAAACAGCATATTTCCCAGAAGAATTGAAACCATAAAACCATATATGTGCACCCATGTTTATAGCAGTACAAATTATCTTAGCTAAATCTTGGAAAAAGCCCAAATGCCCATCAACTGAGGAATGGAAGTAAAAAAAAAAAAAAAAAAGACACGATATTTTTATACGATGGAGTATTATGCAGCTATAAATAAAAATAAACTTGAGGTTTTTATAGGTAAATGAATGCAACTAGAGACCATAGTCATAAGTGAAATGAATCAAACCCACATATAAAGATTTCATTATTGAAGAATAGTTCTTGTGATGAAAAATTCCTTGAATTTTGTGCTATTTTTGTGGGATGCTCTTAGCCAACCTGAATCCTCACCTTGCCATGTGTACACCATTGTGCATGTGCACACACACACACACACACACACACACACACACACACAAACACACAAACACATAAATATGGGCTCTTGGCTCTGAACTGTGTATCACCAGAGACTTTTTTCTTTACTCTGTGCCCTGTGTACCACACAAATTTAGTAACTGGAGGTAAAGTAACACATAAATAATTTTTCACTTGGTTTTCCTTTTTCATTTTAAATTACAGAGCATTTCTAATTTCTTCTGCCTTTAATTTGTTTTCCTACACCTTCCATCATTTTTCTTTATATTGAATCCAGAATTTATGTGCTAGAGGCAGTGTAGTATATTCAGTGTTTTTTCAGTGTCCAAAAAGAACACAATTTTTATTGTGAATAACACCAGAAACATTCCATTCATGACATCTGTCAGTGTTGCAGCTACTATTAACATATATTTAAAATTCCTATGAAAAACAAAAATATGGGGATGAATAAATATGTAAAAATATAGAGCATCGTTTTGCAATGATGAAACTACTCTTTGTTGAACCCTAAAATTTAATATTCTGTCATTTTACTTTAAAAGTTATGTGTATTCTGTTATATAAAATGAATTATTTATTTTTATCTCTCTATATATGAATAATTGTCTACTTTAATAATGCATGGCTTATGTTAAAAGAAAGTATTCTAGGCTATTAAGCCTTATGGCATAAAATTCAATATGAGGATAAATGAATTCCAATATTATTTGAGGTGGCAAGATAAAAAGGCACAGGGTTTGTTAGTTATCACTGATTCCATGTTTTATCTTCAGCTAACTACTACACCTTTCTGAGCTTCATATTCTTCCATAAAATGAAAATTTCCATAATGTTGTTATAAGATTATAATGGAATATTTAGTACCTCTTCATTGCCTGTCCCAGAGTACATTTTAATGAATACATTTCCAACCTTCTCCAGTTAATTCAGAATTATTTATAGGAGTATACAAAATCATATTCCATAAATAAAAATTCATGTCTTGTATACATAAGATAGTTGGATAGATATACATTTACTTTCTCTTAGTTCATTGAGAAGAAGGGTTTGTACTAATATTGTTTAGACAAGACGTCACGTCTAGGGGCCCGGGAAATGGCTCAGTAGACTCAGCGCTTGCCTGGCAAGCACAGCGGCCTGAAGTCAATTCCCGGTTCCACCAAAGGAAAAATAAAAAACATAGCATATCTACATCTTGTCTTCTGAGTAACTACTATGAAGACAACTATGCAATGTATTAATTATTATAACCATCCTACTAACCTGTGTTGAAACTGTTTCATTGTTATTTTATCTTTTTTTCTCATTAAAATGAATAAAAAAATTAAAAATGTATGTCTTTATTTTTATGTTGATATAATCACTGGATTTCTTGCTTGTGTTTTATAGGAACTTATTTTCCATTAATTAGAACGACATGCTTCAATACTCAGTAATTATATAAGTTCTTATTTTGTTTGCTGGATTAATATTTATTTGTACATGTCTAATGCAGTAAACAAAGTAACCTCATCCAGAATAGAAAAAATTGTTCACCTTGAAATCTCTCATCATTTTAACTGCTTTTATAAAACATGCCATTTCAATAATTGCCAGTCATGAAATAAATGTGTTCTCTAGTGTTTAATTTATCACAGCTTTTGATCTATTTAGTGAAGAATAACCATTTAAATTTCCAGTGACTCTTTCCTTCTGATGATTATTTAAACATAATGAAGTTCTGTTATTATGAAACAGACATACAAATACTGTCAGGAGTTCACTGAGAGACAGCTTGTATTAGTCAGTAATCATCAGATTAGTCACTGTCAAAGAAGAGCAACGGCAAATTTAAGAGCGTAGCAGTGGTGAAAGAAACCTACACATAGGAGTAAAATATCACTGATTGTGCTTCTCAGATTTTGGCAGTTCAGTGGAAAGCACGTTAAATTTATTAAAATTTCCTTTTAAAAAAATAATGCGCAGTGTGACAAAGGATAAGAACTTCTTCCGAGCTCATGCATCTACGCAAGCTGTCGCAGAATCCCTAAGCAAAGGGGTCATTTTCACCTCGCCTTCTCACCTGCTCTGCCTTTCAACTCATAGTTCAGCTTGCCACAAAAATGTTTCCAGTGATATTCTGTCACGCTTACGGATCTCTCCCCTTTCAATTGTTTTCCATTGGTTGCATTTAAAATGTATTTTCTCAGGCTGGGGAGATAGCTCAGTGGTCTAAGCACCTGCCTAGCAAGCGAAAAGTCCCAAGATTGATCCCAGCTACTGCAGGCCACGCCTACCCTATATAAAAAAGTTTAATTAAAAATAAAATATATTTTCTGTGGTCCAAATATTCTTGACTTACTCTTTCTCTCATTAGTTTTTATTTTTATGCTTTTTGTCCTTTCACTTTCCAGTTTTCCACAGTGCTCAACACCCATGCTTACACAGAGGTCTAGAGCTTGGAAGTTGCTTTCTAAGTGAAGTAAGACAGGAATGTCATCCATGAACTCTGATGGTACCCTGACGGGTTCCTCGTGATCCACGTTGGCTTCAGAATGCCCTGCGTCACTTCAGCACTCACATCTAAAAAGGGGCACATGGAGCTCAAAATGTTAACCTTTATTCAATACATGCAAACATGAAAACCCACAGACATTTTTCACCTGTACCTCATTGACCACAGTTGGTTTAGAGTGCCATCTATAATTTCAATGTAGAATGAGTTCCTTCTTTTATCCCCATCGTCTCAAAGTGAAGTTCCCAATACACAGAACAAAATGTAAAGGTTATCAATTAATAGAGCCTTCATCTGCATGTAATTATATTCACACATTATCATACTAGATATTTGTCCTGTATTTATTTGTCATGACATTGAAATTGTCACTTTAGGTTTTGTGATCCATTAGGATCTTTGTTCCCACTTTCTATGTTTGTCTTTACAAATTTTAAGGGAATATTGCTTTCAACCATATTTGTTCTCCCTGAATAATCGAAGCCTACTTGTTTGCTTTGTAAGGATTTCCTCAGAATAAATGAATTTAAATTTTGCATAGGAATGCATTATTTTCCAATAGTAGTTGTACTAATAACAATTGTTTTAGTCTTATTACAGCACTAATAATTAAACCCAGGACCTTTGCACTAAGCTATATCCCTACCACCATGATTGACTAATTGATTGATTGATTATTTACTGATTGATATGTTCTTGGTAAGTTGCCCAGCCTGGGCTCAAACTCAAAGTCCTCCTGCCTCAACCTCTCAGAGTACTGGAATCACAGGGAATAATCATCATATCCAGTAAAATGCTAATTTAACATTTAAAATAAATGGTTCATTTATGAGTTAAAATTTTAATTCTAACTAACATAGAAATTGCCACATATTGGTGGTACCTTTCTATTGCAAAAATAGGAGAAAAATTCACTTGTTAGTATAGTTTGTAAATTTAATAAGTATTTTTGAATGTTTTATTGGAACTTTGATTTTGTGTCTTGCCTTAGAAAACCATGAACATATTCCACTAATTTGGATTCTCTAGAGGGACAGAGTCCATAGAAGCTATAGAAAGTACGAATATAATTTTGCAAGTGGAGTTAATAGGCAATTTTATAGGAGTGTAGGTGTAATAGTCCAAAATAGCCCTGTTTTAATCAGTCTTTCATCCCAGAAATACAATATCACACATTCATGACTTAAAAAGAGAGGAGAGGTTTATTTTGACTCATGGTTATCATCCATGGTTGACAGTTCTGAGTCAGAAATGACATACAAAAGGGACATAGCAAAGGAAATCTGAGCCTGTAGTAGCTGACATGAAGCAGAGAGAGAAGAGCGAGATAAGCCTGTTGAGGCTGCACCTTCAGCTGTCCCACTCTAACCAGGCTCCATCTCCTCCCAGCTTAGCAGCTGTGGTGCCCCGTGCTCCAGTTCTCCTCCAGGTGTGCCACCTGAGATCTACACAAGAACACAGTGTCTGTAGATCAGATATGAGAGGATCTATCACAGCGTTCTGCACTGTGGAGAGCCAGAGATCCAAGAGCAGCTCAGCCCCAGAAAAAGGAATGTGAAAAGCAAGAAGGAACAAAGATATGACATCATTCTGAGGTCAAAAGCCTGAAGTTCACTGGACTCATCTGTGCAGCTTTGCATTTGGAAATCTAAAGAAACTAGAGGCCAGGGGATTATGGTTCAGAGGCAATGGCAGCAAAGCACACAGGGCTCAAGAAGACTGGCAATCTTGAAAAGCAACGTACTTCCTGCTTTTTGCCCTGTCTTGTATATAGGTTACAAGCCTGCTGGTCAGCGCTACACAACACAACACTGTAGTGTCTTCTCCCTTCAGTCATGGCTGATACGGTAGTCGTCCACAGATATACACTGAACTGTGGTGTCCATACTGGCTCTATATCATTCCTTCAGTCGAGGTGATACATCGTGATTGACAATACACACCTTGTCAACTTCAGAGTTACACACATTTTAAATCATACTTGATCTCCATGTACAATTACAAGTCTATAACTTTGCCTAACATAATACAACTATCATGCATCAAAATTAAACTGTTCTTATTCTCTCCCTAGCATACAAAGCAGTCTCTTTTAGGAAGGAGACTCTTATAATTGTCTTGACATTCCATAATTCAAATAATAAAATATAGATTTAACAAATTATTATTGAAATTAAGGTAATCAATGTTATACTACAAAAGAGACATTTGCTTTCATATTGAAAAAGCATGCAAAAATATAGCAATTATAATCCTTTTTATGTAACTGATCAAGCAGTTCAGCAATAACAGGTATTTATAACATTTTCTGTACATTTCATACCCACTTGGCCTTCAGCAAACTTCTCAGTAAGTCTTTGCTTTTTACCTGACAATGTAACCCACAATTTCAGTCCTTAAATTTGTGCACTATTAGTGATCCTACTCAATCAAACTGTACCTCTATTTTCAGCATATTAACACAAAATTCTGAGGAATTTGAAATAGCTAGGCAATAGTCTTAGCTTTCAGGTTAATGGAATCAGTGTGACTTCCTAGTGGAACTCCTGTCCTGCCCAAGCTCTAAGATATCTAGTCCATCACACCTAGACATCATAGGAGCAGGAAGGATGAGTCAGGAGGAATAACGGTGAATGCTAACATTTCCATTTTACCTTCTGATTACTGGACATGTGAATCTTAACTGTTGCCTGTGGAGCATCACATATTGGAAATCATTCAGAGAATATGCATCCTTCTGGAGAACCCTAGTTTTCCAAGGTATCACTGCCTAGCTGACAGATGGTGGTAGAGCCTTGCTCTAAAATCCTAAGGCACTTTGCTGTGATTCAACTAAAGGGGTCTGACAGAAGCTCCAAATAGTGTCCCTATCTGGCACTGACAGTGCAAGTATCCTTGAATCTATGAAGAATAGCACCCAAGTGGCAGAGAAGCCTGTACAGCTCCCTGGACCTTTTGAGAAAACAAATTTTGTTCAGAACCCCACTCCAAGTGAAAATGTTCTGTGTCTCTTGGCAATGGGATAAAGTAACACACCTACGTCAGAAATGCGTTGGGTCAAAAATCCAAATATGCCCACTAGGCATCGTTCCTCTCTTTTCTTGGTTATAGGAGGGCCCGATGCAATAAGTTATTCTAGAAGGTATATCTCTGCATGATCCATATTGCTGAACTAGAAACTTTGCTGATATAAAAGACTACTGGATTTTAATTGGATTTATAATGCTTCAGCAACTCCAGAATTTTCATTAGGTCCAACCAGCATAATATCATAATTTTACTGGACCAGTGTGATATTTTGTGGAAGAGAAAGGCCATCAGAATCCTTGTTACTTTAGTTGTGATGTAGGGCTGGAGAATTCATATGGCCCGAGTTAAGACAGTAAAAGTGTATTTCTGACCTTACCAAATAAAAATAATTGCTTGTATTGGCCTTGTGCATGAGTGTAGATAAAAAAAATATCAAATCAATAGATGAACACAAGCTATGAAGTGATATATTAATCTGCTAAATATAGGAAACCACATCTGGCACAGTAGCTGCAATGGGAGTTCCTGCTTGATTAAGGCCAGAGCAGTCCATTATGATCCTCTCAGATCCATTTCTTTTGGTACTTTGGCCAAAGAGGAGAGTTATTGGGAATGTTGTGGGAAACACCACCTGTACGTGCTTTAAACTCTTGACCTTGACATTAATCTCTAATCTCTGCCATTTCTCCAAGGATGTGCTATTATTTTTCCAAGTTGAAGAAACTCTAGGGGATCCATTTGGCCATTCCCACATGAAGACTTTAATTTCACAGTTTAAGGAACCAATATGGGTATTCTGTTAAGTACTAAGTTTCTCTACACAATATGCATTCTAGAACTGGGGGAATGACCACACAATGGATTTAAAGACTTCACGGTCCCACTTGATGTCAGACATTGATTGAATGTCATTGGTCCCTGATCTCTGTAGGCCCCTACATACACAGTAGAGTCTTAGTAAATGCACCAGATTACCTGAAATCTGAAGTAATTCAGCACCTGTGTCTAGTGATTCCTAAAACACCTCATCATTTCCTTTTCCTCACTTACCTATGTGTAAGAGGCCATAGGTACTTTTGTAAAAGGATGGGAAAAAGACTAACAGTGCTTTTGTTTGAGAGTGTGTCAGCATCCATCATCAAAGGGCTTCAGCTTGTTCTTACTGAAGGAGTTCTAGGTCTGTAACCCGCCTCACTCTTAGCATTTGTGCATGGAGGAGCTGAAATTCTTTATTGTTTATAATTTGAATGATTTTTTATTTGTCCTAAAATTTTTCTTATGTAAATTCTGTAGGATATAGGAGCTTTTCTATCTCAGTTTGAGAATACATTGATATAATTCCATAGATCTACACATGACAGCTGTATTGCCTTTAGTGGTTGAGTACAGTCTCTTGGTCCCTGCCCACCTGGGAGATACTTATATCCATCATATAAATGTCTCAGTTGAGTACTTGTGGTCCCTAGTGTAAGGTGTGACACATAAATAAAACCTATAAAGCTCTTCAAAAAAGTTGGTGCTTCCAAATTTTAAAGTATTCATGAAGAGTATGTTTTTTTCACTCTTCAAGTATGTAGGTATAATTTTTACCTGAAAAATCCACTCCAACTTTGCCATGTCTCTAAACCTCTAAATATAAAATAATACCAGGGATTTCTAGCTCATTCACAGTAGGCCATTTTAATCCATGTTTTAGACAACCACCTAAATAAGCTATGGGATCATTTTCTGGCTCTGTGAGCTATGACATTAACTCTAAGATCAAGAAATTTATTTTAATCCTGGTTTATATTTCTTGCACTATTACCTTATACCCTTACAATCTATTCTCTATTCCTGAGAAGTCTCCTTATAATAATTAGAAAAATCTAGAAGATCTTTTGGAATGTAGTATATCTTCTCATGGGTTACACTGTACCACAAATTTAGAACCATTCTAAAGGTCTACAGGCAAAAATGAGTGGAAAAGTGTACCTTGAGAATTGTCACTGCATTCCTTAGTGACTGGATCAGGAAAATATATTACTACTGCCCTAGGCAATTAGTTTGTTCAGCTATAGGTGGACATACAGGCCAATACTGCAGGGAATGAGCAAGGTGATGCCTCTGTTACTTAAGGTAAGAAAATCTTTGGAAAAATAATAGCACCAGACATTATAATTAATAGTTACGATAATGGTAATATTATAATTATATTAATAAATTATCTGGAAAATAATAGTAAATTATTGATTTTGAAATAATAGTAAATTATTAATTTACTATTATTATCACTAGTTCAACACCTGTGCCCTTACAGGTTCTTCTAGAACATGTTCATCCCAAGATAAAAGAACCCATTATTGGGCTGGGGAGATAGCTCCAGTGGTCTAAGCACTTACCTTATGCAAGTAGAAGGTCCCAAGTTCAATCACCAGCACCACATGCAGTGCCAACCAGGACTCTGTGCCAGTACCCAAACTGGGCATGGTGGCACTAACCTGTAATCTCAGTGCTGAAGAGGCTGAGACAGGAGGATCACCATGAGTTCGAACTGCATAATGAGATCCTATAAAAGAAAAAAAGAGAGAGAGAGAGAGAGAGAGAGAGAGAGAGAGAGAGAGAGAGAGAGAGAGAGAAAAGAAAAGGAAAGAGATCTTACCTTCAATTTAACTGCAAATAGCCTACAAAGATCAGCTTTAAACATGTACTGTTAATAACTTCATCACATCGGAGAGAGCTAGTCTGTGGCTTTTGCAATATTAGGTCTACAATTAAATGAAAGAAGATTCCCCTTGAGAACAATTAGACACCTTTACATGGTTTGTGTGTGTCTAGAGCTCACAACTTAAATGCTTGTTCTCATAACTTTGCTTTGTCACTTTGTTCACAGTTAAGAAAAACCAGCCAGGATATTTATATTTCATAGTTTTCTAAAAAGATTGAAAATATTTTGTATAGAATAAAAAAATTCTTCCATCTCACAAATGGCAGCTAGGAAAATCAAATGGATCCATGCTGCACACTACGGTGAACAGTTCAGACCACAGACGATCAGTATTCCCTACATATCTGAAAGAGAAATCATTTCAATTTTAGGTCTCAGACAGTTAGACAGTCAACTACATTGATTAAAATAATTTTTCCTTACAATTCTATTTATCCAGAAACACTCTCAGTACCAAAATCTGTATGAGGTAGGATTCTGCAGAGGAACAAAATTGATAGGCAATTTACATAATTATTCAAGCAAATGGATAAGAAAGTCTTCCAGGATCAATCACAGGAGATTCCATCCTGGCTGCGTGGGAGGAAGGAATGTGGAAAATTCACAGTGGATATCGGCGTGCTGCCGAGAAGCAGGGTGCAGGAAATGATGAGGACCAGACGAAATCTGTGGAACAAGGACTACAAATTCAGCATTAATTGAGTGCAAGGGCCTAGAAGATGCTTGAGAGTCATTCCTGTGTGTCTGTATTGGAAAGCTAAAAAAAACACTGACCTGGAGACCTTTGTGGCAAGGCAGCACCCACAAAGGTGCTGAAGACAAGAGCTGTTCTGAACGGACACCCTTCCTGCTGCGATCCTTTCCAGGCTATGGGTTCATTCCTGCCCACAGCCACAGGGGGATTTCCTTTCTCAATTGCTGTCTTCCATGTCAGCCACCCACATGCATACCCAAACTGTGTCTTACAGTCTCCCACACGTGTCCTGCCCCAGGCAAGTTGGCCTATCACAAGGAGCAGTAACACACTTATATGCAGTTCTTGCGGAGATCCCTTCCACATCTGAAAGTGAGTTGATGTTGCTCCTTTCTGAACTTGATCTTTCTTCTATTTAAATTCACTAGTAAGTGAGACCATGATAAATCTAGGTGATTACATCTGAAATATCAAATCTTTTGACTGGTGGACTATATATCATCCTTTGCCACTGATCCAAGGACTTGTTTTGACAGTTTTCCCTTCCACTCTCCTACATCTTAATTTCTTTACTATCCACTTTATTGCTTCCCTTGATGCAAAAGCATGATACTCATTCGTGCTGTCATATTTTACTAAAAAGAAGCTGCCGTTGGACCATATTTCTTTTGAGGGCTTTGCCACCTTTCATTTCTCCCCACTGCAAGCAATTATTTTGAAATGGGTGTCTATAACTTTTAGATCAATTGGTCTCTCCCAAAATGCCTTTTGATTTTAATATCACATAGCTCTTTGCTTTGTATTAATTGTTTTTAAATACATTACTCATTTCTTTCTGTTATGTGTACTATGTTTATCTTTATTTCCCTGATAAAATGTAACTCTCATTATATAAATAAATTTTTCCTTGGCGACTCACAGGTACCCAAGTGTATGCAGTTGAACAGGTTAGGGGAAACAACGATAGTCCTTAAATAATTAATGGAGAGATATATTTATGTTTCCCAGCCCTACTGCATCCTGCTGTGTTTCGTATTCAATATCAGTTCTGTTATCTCTCTATTTTCACTTTAGCCCTGTGTTCTCTAGCCTCACAGTGAACACTTTCCTCTATGACACTATCTGTCACATGTAGACTAGTTTATTTAAAGAATTTCCTAAATTCCCTTGCTGTTTCAATAGTATATGTCTCATGTTTTAATCATCATATGGAAGCATGGATTGCCTTTCTCAAATGTTTCATCAGATATATCCATTCATAAATACAAAGTACACCACCCATGTTCACTGACTAAAAGTCCTCAGTATTTTTACAGAGAACTTCGAGATGTTGGTCCCTCCATTCCCTCCAGTCCTATCTGTCACAACTCTCCACACTGCCACTGATACACTAGTTGCACTAGAACTACTACTACCTCCATGTATTATACTCTTTTCTACCCTGTTTAATGGAGATTTATTTTCTATCAGAAATACCTGTCTTTGTTATTGTTGGTTAGACTTCAGAGTTCAAATTAGACCTCAGTTCATGTGAATTTTCTTCTCTGTCTCTTTTGCAATAATTGGTAGGACCCTGTTTATTGATAGGGTAATAATTTTACAATTCTTTCTTTTTTTTTTTTGTATAGAGCAGTAGCTTGGTATGTTATCCAGGCTGGGTTGATACTCTGGGTTCAGTGGATTTTGCTACCTCAATCTTCTAAACAACTCTGACTAAAAGTGCTTGTACTCACACCCAGCTCTTTATGTTAATATAAATGTCTGTGACGTTATTCTATGGTTGTCTTCTTAATTCCTTCCTTGCCTTTCTGAAAAATAATTCCCTTGAAGTTGAACATTTCATTTGGAAGTAGAACATTTTCTCTTACATTAGGTGACATTAGACAATACGTAAAAATTATCATCTATTGTATTTGGCAAAATAGTGATATTGTTGTACATATTTTTAGCTGATAGATTTTTCTGCAAAAGTGAATTTAGTGTTTATACTTTAAAAGTTGTACATGTCCTCCCTAGTCTTCAGAAATGTGAACTTCATTTGAAAGTAATCTGAAAAGAGCATTTCAAGGAACCACAGTTACAAGCCAACAGAGGGACACATGTGGTAACCTGTCCACTTGGCAAGGCCTCAACTATGAGCCTCCCTAAAGCATTCTCATCCTCTAACATCTATTCAGTTCCCCTTTCAGGTTGGCTCTTAGTGTGCAGCCTGGAAGTTGCCCGTGTTGTGCTCTCACTTCAGAAAAGAAGACAGCCAGGGTCAGTATGTTCAAGGGTCTATTAAGTTATAAAAATAAATACTTACATGAAGAAGGCAGTTATCTTACTTTTTCCATGTTTTCATATTTTAAAGGAGGCACAGCAGTTTTATTTTTCTCTTAAGCTGTTGAGATGATAAACACTCCGTTACCATAGGACGTGTTTTAAATTAGTGCTCACAATAGCCCATGGAAGATTATTTAAAGATAATTGGGGAAGTATCTGCTGTGATACTCAAATAACTGAGAATTCTATGAAAGATGTGCTGCTACTGGACACATTCTTTTACTTGTTCTGGTAACCCAGTGTACATCAGATCAGCAGGTGATTCTCTCAAAGCCACTGGACATTTTCTTGGATGAATTCTGCCTTGCTGCATAATCAGTTCTGGAACATGATCCTTTTCTCCTTAATCATCTACAGAACATGACCTAGGATCACGCACACAACATCAACCAAGCCATAAATAATTCATAAAGTATGGAAAAAGTTGACTAAACACCATATATAAAATCATATTTTGTCCCCCCAGATATACTAGATTTAGGAATAATGTTGAGGTGTGGTGGCACAATGAAGCATTTGGCAGGGAAAGTAAGAGATGGTTCTATTATTTTAAAGTCATATCATTTGTCAGATCTATGGAATATATAGAGCTGTGCCTACCAAATCACTTTATTCTAATACAATAGTAGCTAAAACACAGATGGTTAAAACTAATTATTTAAAATTTTAGAGATACAGGGTTAAGAAATTATTGAATTTTGCACAAAAGACATATCTTGCTATGTAAACATGTTATTCTATGACATTTCACTCACAATATTGCGTGTCTAAGAAAGAATTTGTGAAATAATTCTTCTTTATATATGAAACAGAAAATTTACTGTCCAGATCAGAATGGATTTTGGGTTTTTTTTTCCATGTAAAAACAACTTTTGAATTAAAAGAATATTACTTAAAAGTAAATTTGTTTGAGAAAGCGAGTAGAAAGAAATGCTCCCCTTTGAACCTAAATAATTCATCAAAGTTTACTTAATTAAGGATAGCAAGATAGCTTAGTGGACTAGATCACCTGCTTAGGCAAGCACAGGATCTGAAGTCTGATCCCTGGGACTACATGCCATGCTAGCCCTGATCCCAGGGCTGGCTGAGTCAGCCAGAGTCCAGAGCCTGGGCGTGGTGGTGCACGTTGTAATCCCAAGGCTGGGGAGGCTGAAAACAAGAGGATCACTAAGAGTCTGAGCTGTGTAGTAAGACCCTATAACAACCAAATACATTTTTAAAAAGAGTTTACTTAATTATTCCTTCCACTTTTCCTTGTATGAGGGTTTAAACTTGTGAGACAGCATTAGATGTTTAGGTAAGCATGAACCAGAGAACACTCTGTGGAACAATTAGTCCAAAATTACCCTTGGCATGATGACCAAATGCTATGTGATATCTTGTGTGGGCTTTTGAAATTGGAAATAAAGAACATCTGTGCCAGCATACCTGACAACCTAGGTAATAACACGTGTCCCACTAACTCTCCTTTAAAATTTGCAAACATAGACTTTTCTATAGATGCTACAACCAGATGCATATCCCTCACATTCTTGGGGATACCATCAGCCTCTCTGGAGAAATTCCTACCATTTAAGAAGAATAATAAAGGACTAAAGACGCAGTTTTTTCGTGGTAAAGCAGTTTCCTAGCGTGCACAAGGCCCTCGGTTAAAGCCCCAGTAACTAGCAAGAAAAGTTTGGTTTTAAGCCAATAGAACAGTAGAAATATTCAACTGAATTGTAAATGACTCTGTCCTTGTCCAACAGATGCAAAACAACCACCTGTGGTTTCCTGGAGGGATGTGTGTGTGTGTGTGCATGCGTGCAACTACAATTCTTATTCAGGGCAACACATTTTAAATCATTTTAGTTGAAGATGGGATCAATAATATTATCTAGTCTTTTAATGATGCATGAAGGTGATTAATGTTACATAGTTTGTAGATGAGAATTGGGAACTGTTTCACAGTAAACCTGTCGATTTATGGAAATTGTCTTTACTTCTTTGCTAGAAGAAATGGTGTCTATGCTATGTTTTTTTCTGTATTTGTTACAGGGTCTCACTTGCAGCTTGGACTTGTAGAGATCCTCCTGTCTCAACCGCCCCAGAGATGGTGTTGCAGATGTGCACCACAATACCATCTTGGTAGCTGGCTCTTTACATCCAGAGTGGGGTCAGTATGGCATATGGTAGAGGAGATTCAACCCAGGTCCTTAGGCTGGCCTGGGCAGGTGCTTAGAACTCTGAGCTATGTCTATGGCCCTATGTTAATGTTTTAGCTTTTATTACTGATGTTCAGGTCTTATTGTCTGACAATGAAAACTTCTTTCCTTTCCTAGCATCTCAGAGGAAAGGTCTTTTACCAGAGAAAGTGGTAGGGACATAGAACAGCAATACAATATGACAGTAGGAATACAGTATCTGGCTTTTTTTTTAAATATTTATTTATTTTTTTATTTATTACATTTATTTATGTGTATGTGTGTGTGTGTGTGTGTGTGTGTGTGTGTGTGTGTGTGTGTCCAGCTCAGCCCACCAGGGGGCGGGGCTGGCCGGCATGTGGTGCTGGGGGATCGAACCGAGGTCCCTGTGCTTTGCCAAGCTTGTTTCAAGTAGGTGCTTTAGACCACTGAGCCATCTCTCCAGCCCCAGTATCTGGCTTTTTATCAAACAAGTGACTTATTAATCTAAATTTATTTCATATATAACCTATAATGCTAAATATTTATGGCACGGAAATTTCACTTGCTTTACCATAGGCATCTGTTAATTACTAGAATACATTTGCTTAGAAATATAAAGGTGAAACATCTTTGTACTGTGCAATTTGGATGCTCTACAAAAATAAAAAAAAAAACTGGTAAATGCTGCTATGTTTCTAATGTATTTCTTAATTCTCTTTTGTTTTATTTTGTTAAAATTATAACTATACATGACTGGTGCAGATACAGTACACAGATTATTTCCTACAAGGAAAACTGTAAAAGTTAAAATGGCTCACAAAGTGGTAGTGAAAAGCATAATGGTACCAGCATCCCTGATGTCAAACACTGCAATGTGCTGCTCAAAAGGTGTCAAAACCTCATTATATTCTCATAGAACTGACAGCAGAAGAGGTGACCCTACATAAAACATTTCTGAAGTGAACATTTTCCTGCTTTTTGTGTTAGATGCTATCTGGAAAAAACAAATTCTTGAACTAGAATTTGAGAATATATAATATTATTGCCAACATCTGAGCAACTAGTTTGAAGATAATAATAAGCAATGTACTAAACATTGCTACTCTCCTACTGACTTTTTTTGAAGTTTTGTATCATTTTCTTTATTTTTTCTCTTTAAAATAAAAAAAAAAATTCTTAGGATGATAGCAGTTTTATCAAAATTATCTCTCCAAAATTTATGTACTAGATGAGCACAGATGCTACTCTATACAATACAAGGAGGAAGCAACTTAGAAATGAAAATGCACACATGAGTGCAGGTACCTGGCCCACCTTCCTACACTGCAGCACGGGCAACAGCACAGAAGTGCATCTAGCTGGGCTACAGGTGTCCAGATGCTTGGCCTAGTTCCCTATATGAGTGAAGCACCTGGAACACAGCAACTGGCCTGGTGAGAGGAACGCAGGCTAAAGTCTCTGTAGTAAAGATAAACACTTTGCATACAAACTCCCAATATGATTTGTCCTGATATGTAACTATAGACTTCACTCTTATGGTCTAAATTATAAAATTAATCGTTACCAAATTTGTCAGTTTCCAAATTTTGCCTGATGTTAGTATTATTGATATATATATATACTACTGTAGTTAGGATGCCATATCTGTTTTAATCACTTGTTTTGTCTTGGGTAACAATATTGGGATGCACTGAGGCAATGACCTCACCAGAGTCCTATACCTAAGATGAGATGAAGGACAGTGCCAGACGGAAATCAACATTCCACTCTCAATTGGGAAAGCAAGATGTCAGGACAGGGGCCAGGGAGATGGCTCAGTGGAATAAGCACGTCTCTGGCAAGCGTAAGGGCCTGAGTTCAATCCCTGGTTCTGAAAAAAAAAAAAAAAAAAATGATGTCAGGACAGACATAAACCAAGAATCTCCAGCATGCAGACGATATCCCAGAAGAATAGACTTTTGCTAGACTGGTCTTGAGATTAGTGATATAGCTACCTGCTATCAAAATTGCACAAAATTGTCATAGAAATCAAAATAGAGAGGTATTTCTGAAATAGTAAATGACAAGATGAAGGACTAAATTGCAATTTTCGGCCACAGCCCACCCAGAACATTGGCCAGGAGATATGAACATAGAAGAAATTGGAAGTCACACACCTGAAATTTCTGATATCAATTGAAGTAAACAAAAATAATTAGAGGTACATATAGAGGAAATAGGACCAGAAATAATTTCTCATATAGAAAAGAAATGATAAAAATAATCAAAGAATTACTGAGCATAACTAAAGAAGACAGAGATTTTTTTAAAAATAGAGAAACATAGAAAAATGGAAGAAAACTTAAATGAACAGCGTAGGAGAGAATTAGAATGCTTGAAACAGATTGAAAAAGTTATACAGGAAATTTAAAATGCTGCTAAACCTGACAAAACATTTGAATGAAATTGGAGATAGACTTTCAGACCTTGAAGACATCCTTACAATTAGCAACCATGAGAAGAAAGATCTCTTAAAAAATAATAAGAAACTGGTAAATAATAATTCAACAGCTATACGATGACCCAAAAGCAAACAATGTAAGACTGATGGGTGTCAATGAAAAGGAAAGAGTCAACACAAATGACTGGAAAAGACTATTTGCACAAGTAATATCAGAAAACTGGCTAAGCATGGGAAAAGGATCTGATATACTTTTAAGTGAGACATATAGAACTCCAATTAGCATGAGCCAAAATAAATATACAGTCAGACATGCAATAGTCAAGATCCCAGAAATTTACCACACAAGAACAGCATATTAAAACCTGTTAGAGGTGCCAGGGAGATGGCTCAGTGGAATAAGTGCTTCCCTGGCAAGCGCAAGGGTCTGAGTTCACTCCCCTGTTCCTCAAAAAGAAAGAAAGAAAAAAAAACCTGTTAGAGAGCCAGGGAAATGGCTCAGTAGAATAAGCACTTCCCTGTAAAGCGCCAGGACCTGAGTTCAATTTGTGATTCAGCAAAAATAAATAAATAGACAAATAAATAAATGAATAAATAAATAAAACCTGTTAGACAAAAGAAATAGATCAACTATAAAGGGAAGTTCATCAGAATCACAGGAAATTCCTCAACACAAAGCAAGTCAGAAGAGGTTAGAATGAAGTACTTCAAGTCTTGAAAGAAAACAGCTTCAAACCCAGATTGATGTATTGTCTTTCAAAATTAATGAAGAAGTAAGATACTACCATGACAAGTAACAACTAAAGAAATTCATGACCACCAAAACAATTCAAGAAAGAGTACTGAAAGGTATGCAAGAAAGAGATAGAAATGACAATTACAAGGAAAACAACAGAATGAAACCACCAAAAAAGGATGAGCAATTAAGCAAAGGGGAAAGGTATGGAACCTACAGCAGGAAAGGTACGTGACAAAGATAAGTCAATACATATCAATTATAATCATCAATCTAAATGGCCTCAAGTCACCAATTAAGGAAACTGCAGGTTGCCTGAGTAGATCAAGGAAAAAAAATCATCAATATGCTGTATACATGAAACATATTTAACTCAAAAGGAAATTCATAGTCTGAAAGTGAAAGGATGGAAAACAATACTCCATGCACCAGGAAGCCACAAAGAAAACATAGTAGCTACTCTGTTCATAGAGAGTGTGAACTTCAAATCAAGAATGATCAAATCAGATCAAGAAGGTCATTACACACTTGTTAGGAGAAAACTTCAAGGAGAGATAACAATCACAAATATGTATGCAAAAATATGCAAACACCCAACTATATAGGATAAATTTTAATGGACATAAAAAAATAAAAAAACCAATCACATTACTGTAACAGGGGACTTTAACTGCATCATCACAAAGCTATTGATCAACTGGAAAAAAAATATCAAAGAGGTAGCAGAACTGATTTACTTAGATGTTTACAGTGTGTTCAACCCAACAACATCTGAATACACATTATTTTCAGCCGAACAAGGACCACATACTTGTCCACATAACATGCTTAAGTAGACAAAAGAGAATTGAAATTAACTCATGCATATTATCTGATCATAGTGCAATGGAATTGGAAATTAGGAAACTGCAAAAACTCCATTGCACCTTGAAATCAAATAACATTTTCCTGAACAACCAATGGGTCACAACTGAAAGTAAAAAAGAAATTAAACAAAATCTATAATCAAATGAAAACACAAACACAACTTACTAGAATTTGTGTGATACAGTGAAAGCAGCGCTTAGAGGGAAATTTATAGCAATGAACTCTCACAGTAGGAAATCAGAATAAAAACTAATAATTAGCCTAATGCCACACCTCAGGCTTCTAAAAATAAAGGAGCAAGACAAGCCCAAAGCCCAAAGAATGGAGAAAATTACAATGATCAGAGGAGTTCACACAGTTGAGGCAAAGAGAACAAAATAAAGAAGTAATGAATAAAAGAGTTGGTGCTTTGAAAGATTGAATAAAACTGATAAAGCCCTAGCCAACCTAATTGAAAGGAAAGAAAAACTCAAATTCATGAAAAGGGTGACACTACTACATAGCCTGTGTAAATTCAGAAGATCATCAACACTTACTTTGAAAATCTTCACTTTCATAGGGTGGTAAACACAGAAGAAATGAACAGATTCCTAGAAATATATGAATTACCGAAACTGAATCAAGAACAAATAAATAAAAATTCTGAATTACCCAATATCAATTAATGGCATTGAAAATATAATCAAAAATTTGCCAACAAGGAAAAGCCCAGGTCCTGATGGATTCATAGCAAAATTTTTGAAAATATTTAAAGAAGATTTATTTCTCCTACTCCTCAAATTCTTCAATGAAATTGAACAGGAACAATTCTCCCTAACTCATTTCTGGAGGAAAATGTTGCACTGATAACAAAATGAGAAGAAGACCCAAGCAAAAAAGAGAAATACAGGCTGATTTCTCTAACAATCATATAAGCAAAACTATTCAATACTAAATAAAATGCCAAATAAAATTTGAAAGGTATAATAGACACAGTAAAAGAAAAAAATGCACAAAGGGAAAGAACAATTAGGATGAAGAAAGGAGAAATGAAAGATGATAAGGAAGGGGGAAAGCAAGCACATATATATGATAGCTAAAATGACTCAATGTCAATATCCATCGGTTTGTGAAGGGACCAGTTAATAATTAAAATTTTTGTTTATTTTGCATGCTTATATCTGGAAATCTGAGCAACTGCTTTGAAGACAACAATGCATGATTCTGAATTCTTATCTTTATTTTTAAATTCTGTATCATATTTTATGATTTTTTATTCTCTCTAAAATAATAAAAGAAATTAAAAGAAAGCAAGAATACCAAAATGGTAAATATTCATTTTCAGAGTGTTGCTCTCATTCTGGAAAATTTTTCTAACATGATTCACTTATTTTATACATTCATATACTTAAAATTTTCTGGGATTTAGGACCTTCAAGGCCTTCAAACATAACCTATGCAATTGAGATTATAAATTCAGGAGAAAGTTTAGGAAAGAGATCAGGAAATGTGAAGATGACCACAGGATCCCCCACATTACACTGCTGTCTGGGTACCAAAATTACAGATATCTTGCAAATAATAGACATGGAAGATGCAAAACACCACACCCAAGAGCACAGGGAAGGTGAAGACGTGAGCCGAGCAGGCCACTTCAGCCCAACTCTACCCCTGCAAGCCAAACTCTATTCCCATGTTTGAAGCATGATTTGCAAATAAGGGAAGGTAGAACTGATGACAAAACATCTTGAAGAAGCTTGTCAGGTTGAAAGTACCTGAACTTCCATCTTGACATTATATGGTAAGAAATGCTCTTGATATCTTGGGCAACAGATTTGGTATAGAGCAAGCCACAAAAGCTATAAGGAAATGATAGAATGAATTTTTGTGATTCAGCAAGGCAGATTGATGAAACACCTGACATTTATTTTATTTATTTATTTTTTTGAGCAGAATATATTTATTGAGAGAAAGAAAGCTCCTGTCCTGAGAGAGGGACAGGAGAGGGTGCCCGAGCGGTTAGTTCGCTCCCTGACATTTAAGATTGAAGGAGAAATAAACTCTGCCAACACATAGATTAAGGGAGGGTGAGGAATGTCTGTTGCCTTGCTTTACCATTCTGAAGTTACTGAAGAGAGTAGAGGGACACAGAGGAGCAGTAACATGTGCCAGATTCTTCCAGTTCTCTTTGAGTGGAAAAGTCTACCCTGAGGAGTTAATTCTTTTTCAGGCAAGAGAGAGAGAGAGAGAGAGAGAGAGAGAGAGAGAGAGAGAGAGAGAGAGAGAGAGAGAGAGAGAGAGTTCAGAGCCCCAGATATCTATGAATCCTTGTATATGTATGTATACTTTCCGTATACAAATTGATAAAACCGTGAATATAAATTTTAAAGCCAAAAGAAAACTAAATAAAATCTTAATATTTTTAGAGCTCTGTGATATTCACCTCTGACCAATTAAAATTTGTAACATTCCTCTGTTCCCCTCCTCTCCTCTCCCCCCTCCTTTCCCTTCCCTCCCTTCCCTTCCCTTCTCTTCCCTTCCCTTCCCTTCCCTTCTCTTTTCTCTTCTCTCTCTTCTCTTCTCTCTTTTTAACCAAGTAAACAAGTTTGTTTGGTTTTTTTCTTTTAACTCAGTTTGATCAGAGGAGTAAATTGTGACATTTCTTGTTCTTTTACATTCTCCTGCTTAGGACTGAATTAAGACAAAATTATCCTTGGAAATTTGTTATTGAAGGACAACCATATTGTCTTGTTTATTTTTCTGTCATTCCTGAGACGAAATGTATGACACCCAAAATTAAGACAGGAAAGTTTTGTTTAGCTCACGGTTTGTCGAGGTTTCAGTCCATAATCAGCTGGCTCCAAAGAAGCATGGCATGGCACAGGGCCGACCCTTTGCGCAGCTTAAGACAGCAAAAGCAACAAGAACAAAAGACGGAGGAGCCTCTTTTCCTCCCTTATATGGTATGCAGGCCAAGGGCTCACAGCAGCTCTGGTCCTCCTCTTGCATAAAATGAGGATGTTTATAAAGTGAGGAATATGACCACATGCTGATTAGATTTCTAAACTTTTCCAACAGCCACAATGTATAGATCATTACACATATATGTAGAAGTGAATAGCTTCTACATATGAAGAAGCAGAAATTATCACTAAAGATTGGATTAGAGAAAATAGAGGATTAATTCCTTAGAAACATATTTTAAGACATCTTTCTGGTTTGTTCGATTTTGTTATTATATTACCTATGGGCATGAAGCTAGAACTATGAAAAATATAGGATCTGATTTTAAATATTTGTTAACAAAATATCCAGATGTGTTTAATCCCTAAAATTAAGATCTACTGTAAAAGCCATTTGTGTTTGAGAAATTTTACCAAATGCATGCCAATGTGTACAGCAGGAAGATTTCATATCAGCTACAAACCTCCTGAAAGATAAGGACTTCCCTCCCTACTAGGTCAAGAAGTGTTTCTAAGTAATGAAAGAAGCTACATTTTTAGAAAAACTTCCTGAACAGTTTTTTTTCAGTAACCTCAGCATCTCAATGACTGAGGTTAACCACAAGTTTTTAACTATGAAAGAAAAAAACAAAGAAGAAGAGAAAAGGAACGAATAGGTGAAAAGCACTGACTCTCAGCATTCAAGGTGCTGATTCACAACACACAAGCACGGGTCAGGAAGACCAGGTATTCAGCTGTGCTGCAGGCGAGGTGCGGTGTGTCCCACTTTGCCTTCTCCCCCATTTAGACATAGAGTTTGTAGGTGAGAATCCATAAATGAAATTTGAAGAAAATTTTTCTTCCGTCTTTGAGACATGTCTAGAAGGAAAAAAGTATTACCTCTTACTGTACATTATAGTGATGAACCTAATGAGCTTCTCCTATAACTTAACAAATGTTCACAATGGGTTTTCCTCAGTCACTGAAAATCACAGTGAATTTCGATTTGTGACTATGTAATAAATAAAATAATACTATTGAATGTTATAAAACTTTTATGAACTAGGTCTCTTCAGTTAAACATAAAAATTTTATAATGTGTTATTTGGAAGTAACCTTATATGACAATATGATTTATTTTAAAAATGAATATTACATTTGTATATATACCCTAATTTCTGTGCATATTAATATGATTTTTATTCTTTTCATGTCAGCTTTTATATAGATGCTTAGTGGTGGCACCATTAAACATATATTGGCTCGTGTAGTTTCAAAGGAAGTTTGCAACTTGAAGTTGTTCTGCAAAATATTTAGCATATTGGAAGGGATCCTCCATGGTGGGCTAGAGGCAGAAGTTTGCTCAGTGGCTCTTTTTAAGATCAGCAGGAGTGTGGCTTCAGGGTCGGAAAGAAATCCAATCACAGGCCACAGAAGCAGGAACATAAGCCCTCTGACACAAGGAGAGATGCAGAGGCCTTGCAGTGGGTGGGACCAGTGAGAACTGGGAACATGCTGGGGTGGGAGTAGGGAAGGCTGTCTCCTGCAAAGCATCCTAGACCACGGAGATTTGAACATGGAGAGAGATTCAAGAAGCAGTAGCATAGCTGTAGCATGACATTACTGGGGATGGGCAAATGACTCAGGAAAGCCAAGAGGGGCTGTTTTCCACCCACTCCTGCCACCCTGAAAAAAATCACTTGGTATGAGATCCCAGCAGGTTACAGTTGAGTGGGGACCCATGAGGAATGTGGGCAACAAAGACACCAGAGCAGTGCTGAGCTGGAGAGGGAGCTAAGGCTGCTTGTTGTGAGTCGCTGATAAAATTGAGCTTTCAGGTCACAGAGCAACTCTGCAGACAGGGTCCATGCCGTGAGCAGGAGAAGCAGGAAGGGAAGAGAGGTGAATGAGATGGAGATAGGTGCTGAGGCTGTGATGGGGTGTGGCAGGGAGACAGGCTCATAACTGCTGGATGAAAGGGTAGTTGCACCCTGCCAGGATCCTGGGCACTCTGGGGGCTCCCAAGCTTGGTGAGCTAAAGACAGTGGCATACACAGGACACTTAGTCATTGATCATAACCACCAGAAGTGATAATCATCTTTGCTTATTTTTCTCTGGCTTGTTTGTATTGTTTCATTCAATTTTTGTCTTTTATATCTATATGCATGGATGTGCCTATCTGTATGTTTTGTGCTTTACTTCTGTAAAGTTCTATATAATTTACTCACATATATCTATATCAAATGTTGCTTTTAGTAATATATCTTCACTTGATTGTCAGTTTGGCAATCAACTACAATCTTTATATCTCTTGTCTCATTTCTCTTTATATCTCTTATTCCCATCTATTCTCTCTCCTGTTTTCTGCTCTCTTTAGTTCCTCCCACATTTTCCCTCAATTTTTCTCCATTGTATAATCTTGTTTTCTTCTTTTTGTATCTTTTCCCATACATGTGTTGTATCAGGGTTCACTAGATGAACAGATTTTATAATACATTAAGGATAAAGGATTTACAGGATAGGCTTACACTGCTTGCTTTCAAAGTCAGATGTGGAAGAATTTAAGCTGGAGAGCCTGAGAATACAATCAAATGCTGATGGCCTGAATCTCTATGCAGAGTTCAGTGTGAGTAATGTGCCATGTCTGTTGAAGAGCTGCAGTATCTGTGCTGGAAAGCTGAAAAGACTATGGGAAGGCTGGAGAATGGCACCTAAGGCAGTGGACAAAGCCTGGAGCTCCTCCAAAGAAACCATGCCAAGCCTTCCTCCTTTCCCTTTTTATTCTACCCACCTACAGACGCAGTGGTTGTTGCCATCTACACCCAGATTGGGTCTTCCACCTGCAGGAAATCAGTCAGCCAGACACACCCAGAACTGATACACCAGTCTGCTAGGTGTTTCATATCCAAGTTGAAAGCTAATAACTACATATTTACAGTTAATCTAAATACTGCTTCAGTTTATTTCTTCTAGTCTATTGTATTATGTTCCTTTTAAGGGCAATGGTAGAATAAAAATGATTCCAAAATTTTCTAAATTACCTGATGTTTTACCTAATATTGATGATTAATTAGTTGATATTATAGGGAGTTAGCTTCTCAATCGTTGATTATGACACAGTTTTAAGAAGCTGAGCTGAGGATTCAGAACAGACTAATGGGAAATTCTTACAAAGATCTAAGCTTATGCTGGCACAACAAAAGAGAGAAAACACTACACCAAAGGCCCCACATGACAGAAAAAGAGATAATTTTTTCATCTGATCTGGATATTTTTCCACACAATCATAATGGTGATGAGAAAAATGAGGCCAAAAGAGACCTCTTAACTCCTCAATCTAATCCTATAGACATGAAAGTAAATGTAATTCAAATAATTAAAGAAAACTGGTAGTGAAAATGATTAATGAGGCATAGTTACAGATAAGTAAGCAGCTCAGTGAATGAATTACTAAGATAAATGAGCTTAAAGAATGTATCAGTAAGTACCTGAAAAAATTGAGAGAAAATACAAGCTATGAAAAAACACTTTAGTAAAGAGACACAGATATAAAAAAAAAAAGAAGAAGAAGAAGAAGAAGAAGAAGAAGAAGAAGAAGAAGAAGAAGAAGAAGAAGAAGAAGAAGAAGAAGAAGAAGAATGAAGCAGAAATTCTGGAAATGAAAACTCCAAGCTCTCTGGTACAAGCAAGATGAATGAAAAGAAAGAACTTCAAAACAGGAAGGACGTACTAGGACATTCAGTCAATGATTATGAAAAAATTAAGACAACAATAGAAAAGAAAATCCAAGAACTCCTCGTCACTTCTCAATGTACAATCATAATCATTGACCTGGTGGAGCAACTTGATGTATAAGTTAGCAACATAAAAATTGAGTCACTTTAATAAACATGACTAGTAAGGAAACTGTATATGATACTTCAAAGTCACAATTCCAGAAACTCAGAACAAAGAACATAAAAAGCTGATACAAGCTAGATACAAGAATGTCTGTCTTACTCTTTTCATTGTTGCCACAAAATGGCCAGTGCTCAAAGTTCAAGAGGTAAAGGTTTACTTAGGTCACAGTGTGTGGAGACTTCAGTCCATTACTAGCTGGCTCTGTGTCAAGGTGGCATGGCAAAGGTGAAGCAGTTCCTGGCAGCAGAAGATGGCACAAGCAGCAAGAGCAGAGAGGAAAACAGGCCTCTTCCCTCTCTTACACTGTAAGAAGGCTGCCCGCACCAGCATCCAAGCACAGGACAGTGAACCCTTCCCAATCTCTAGAATCAGCTGTGTCCAGAAGGCACTGCCTCTTGACTTCATGGGCTTTGGGGAGACATCCTGACATAAACCAGAACAAGGCACCAAATCATTATGAAAGCAAACCTATCTGAACAACAGCAGCTTGCTCAACAGAAATTTATAGGCCAGGACAATGGATGGTGACAATTTCAAGACAAGAGAGAAAGTTAATATCAGCCTAAATTCTTATACATTGAGGTGTTATTATTCAAATTAAAAAGAAAAATGAAAATCTTTCATAATAAATATAAAGTAAATGAGTTCATAACTAACAGGCCAGCATTAAAGAAAATAATTAAGGGTGCCCTAAAATAGGAGGAAGAAGACAAAACAACTATAAGTACAAGTAAAAGAATAAATGTCAGTGGAGAGTAGTTAAATGAATAAGAAAAAGAATGCCTCAAGCATTGGATGAATAACAAAATAACAAGGATTACAGCAAACTTTTCAATAGTAACACCGAATGTGTATGATTTCTTTTCTTCAATTAAGAAACAAGATGTGGAGACTGGGCGTGGTGGCACATGTCTGTAATCCCAGCACTTGGGAGGCTGAAAACAGGAGGATCATTATAAGTCTGATCTGTGAAGTGAGACCCTATAGACCCTGTACTAAATACATAAAAAATAAATAAAACAATTATTATATATATATATATATATATATATGCAATTAGGTTTCTGAAAATAAAAATATTTTCTAGCCTGGATTGTTTCCACCAATGATCACTCTTTGATTGTTATAATTAAATTTTGTAACTAGCAAAAACAAAGAAACAAACAAACAAAATGTGTGTATTGAGTAAAGCCACAAGACCCATTTACATATTGTCTGAAATGAATCATAGCCATTCTGCAAAAGGCAAACACTGAAAAGAGAAGGATAAAAATGACACAAAAGCAGTTGACAGCAAGCGTGAGTAGGAATGTTTATATCTGACAAAGTCAACTACAAATATATATCAGAAGATATCAAAAGAGTCCAGTACACATTGGTAAAGTCAATAGCTCACTAAGAAATGATAACTGTATAAGTATAGATTCACTAAAAGATGATGCATAAAATTTTATAAAAGAAATGCAATATGACAAAAAAAGGATAAATAACAACAACAGCATAGTGGACAAATTTACTGCCCAATTCACTTAAAGAGATTAGTGTGACAATAATGAAAAAAGAAACAACAGGAAGAAACCATAGCATAGATAAAATTGATTTATCAAATATTGTGGAGAGCTGCGAAGGACCGCGCCTACAAGATGGCGCTGGTTTCTGCCTTCCACCCCCCGTGGGTGAGCACTCTCTGTGCACAACAACTCCTTATATGGCCAGGGCTGCAGTCATGATTCGCTTCTGCATATGCTGGACCCATGGGTGATCCCCACGTGGCGCACTGGGATTGGGCTCAGGAGTATATATTAGCCAAGGGCTGGGGGATTGAAAAAGGAAGAAGCTTGTAATCAGGGGCCTGAATAAACCGCTGAAGGAAGAGCTGTGTGTTGTGTTTTCCTTGCTGGCGAGGTCGTGCGCAACAAGTGGTGGCCCGTACAGGGACTCCATCTCAAGCCATCAGCTCAGAACCTTCAGCAGTTTATTCAGGGGATGCACCGGTAAGTCCCTGGGTAAGTTGGGGATCCACGACAAAAGCGGGATTTAGGGCTCCTATCTGTAGATAAAGTAGGAGCGCCAAGGTTTGCCTACGAGCGAATCCAGTTTGCCTACGAGTGAACTCCGAAGTGAAAGTATAAGTTGAATCATGGGCGCGTCTACTTCACACCCAATTTTTTAGCTCTACAACAGCTACTTCATTCTAAAAAGCTTAAACTAAAGAAGAAAACCTTAGAGAGGACGGTCCGGTTGGAGCTTTCCTTGGGGTATCCTGTTTTTCAGGACGCCCAAGGTAATAGATACCATGATCCCCTGGACTTCAAGACGATAAAGTACTTGGCTGAATCTGTTAAAACCAACGGCGTTTCAGCCGCATTCACTGTCTCCCAGGTGGAAGCCTTTAGCCGCTACTGCATGACCCCTGGGGATTGGAGTGGTGTAGCCCGAGCGTGCTTGAGC
>NW_004524589.1:15207773-15215653 GCF_000260255.1 Octodon degus
ACTCCCCACCTCTGTGGAAAACGGGTATCGGGCAAGTCGCATTGTCTCTGGGCGGAGAACGCCTGGACCACAATGCTACAGAGCCTTTGCACAGCAGAGATCGGACCACTGCCCTTGCCTGTTGCAAAACAAAAAGGGGGAACTGTGGAGAGCTGCAAAGGACCGTGCCTACAAGATGGCGCTGGTTTCAGCCTTCCACCCCCCCGTGGGTGAGCACTCTCTGTACACAACAACTCCTTATATGGCCAGAGCTGCTGTCATGATTTGCCTCCGCATATGCTGGACCCATGGGTGATCCCCACGTGGCACACTGGGATTGGGCTCGGAAGTATATATTAGCCAAGGGCTGGGGGATTGGAGAAGAAGAAACTTGTAATCAGTGGCCTGAATAAACCGCTGAAGGAAGAGCTGTGTGTTGCGTTTTCCTTGCTGGCGAGGAAGTGCGCGACAAAATATCTACAGAGTATTTCAACTACCAATAACAGAATACACATTCCTTTCAGTATCCTATGAAACTTTTTCCAAAACAGCCCTGTGTTAGGCCCTAAACAACTTTCATTATATACAAAAAATTAACATTATTTTATAAATCTATCAAACAATAATAGAATGAAACTAGAAATGAAAAGCAAATGAAAGTGCAGAAGTTATGTGATGGAATAATATACTCTTAAATGATCAATGAGTCACTGAAAACTTGGGTTAGAATATTAAAAATATAAAGAATCAAACTGTAATAGAAAGATAACTTATCATATTCTCTGGGGGAAAATATAATAACTTCAAAGAAGTTCATAGTTTCAGTATCTACTTTAAAATAAGAGTTAAATCCCCAAATTTAACATAATGTCATAGCTCCTGGTTCTAGAAAAACAAGAAGGAATTAATCCCCAAATCAACAGAATTAAAGAAACAACAAAAACAAACTAGAAATTAATAAAACTTGAAATTATGCAAAAAATAACCAATGAATGAAAGATTTGATTCTTTCAAAAGGTAAATGAGATTTGAAACCTCAAGTCAAACTGTCCCCAGAAAAATAGAGAAAGGGAGAGATAGATAGAGAACTCCAAGTATGAAAAATAGAAGTGAAAAGGTTAAATGATGGCAGACACCAACAGAATCCTGAAAATGATGAGAAATTATTTAAAAAGTGTTTACTCCAATAAAGTAAAGACTCTTAAAAAATGGGCAGACAATTCAACAACTCATGAAAGAGATTACACAACACGATCAAGAGTTTTTCATCCCAGGGATGAAAGGATAGATTAATATATATGTATGAATAATCATGACACACATAAGTAAAATGAAGAACAGAAATTACATAATAACTGTAATCATTTTGATATATAAAGAACCTCAGACAATATTCAGCAACCCTTCATGGTAAATTAGTTATGAAAAAGGAATACAAGATTTTCCCCACAACCTGTGCATTTATGGCAAATTCACAGCTGCTCTTATATGCAATGATGAAATCTTGAAAGCTTTTCCTTTCATATGATGAACAAGGCAAGTGTTCACTTTCACCATTCATGTTGAGTTTAGTATTTGAAACTCCTGTACATTATATGAATAAGAAAAGAAGTCAAAAGCCAGGGAGATGGCTCAGTAGAGCAAGTGCTTCCTTGTCAAGTGCAAGGGCCTGAGTTCAATCCTTGGTTCCGACAGAGAGAGAGAGAGAGAGAGAGAGAGAGAGAGAGAGAGAGAGAGAGAGAGAGATCAAAATATTCCTATTTGAACATAGCAAAATTCTTTACATAGAAGACTCAAACAGTCTATCACCAGACTTAGATATGATAAACAAATTTAGCAGTGCCAGGATACAAAATCAGCATGCAAACACAAATGGCGTTTCTGCACACCAATAGTAAATCCACTGAGAAAGAAATCAGGAAGCTAATTACAATTCAAATTGTTTTTAAACATCAAATACCCAGGAATCCAACTGACCAAGGAAATGAAGACCTGCATATTGAAAATTACATACCCCTGAAGAAAGAAATTGAAGAACATAGTAGAAAATGTAAAGACCTCCATCTTTGTGGATCAGAAGATTTAGTAAGCAATAAATGCTTAATAAGCAAAAGCAACCTATAGGTTCAACAATGCACATTAAAATACTAATGATATTCTTTATACAGCTATCAAAACAATCCTATACTTCACATGGAGTCATAAAAAACTTAGACTAGTAAATGCATTTATGCTCAAAAGACATAGCTGGAGGCCCCTCAATACTGAATTTCAATTGATAATACAAAGTTATACTACCAAATAGAAAAAAGTATTGGTACAGAAACAGGCATGCATATTAGTAGACAAGAACAATAGATATAAAAACATCTCATACACTTATATCCATCTGAATTTTGACAAAGGAGACCAAAACCTGTATTAAAAGAAGACAATTTGTTAAAAAAATTTGTTCAGAAAGAAAGAAATATATATATATATATATATATATATATATATATATATATTTAAGGTAATTGTACTATTGTACTAGTAATTTCTATTAGTTCATTGAAAAGTTTTGTGTTCATATTGTGTGAACAATTTTTCACACCTGTATCTTATAATCTGAGTAACTACTTTGAAGATAAAATATGCAATGTACTACCCATTGTTACTCACCTACTCTATTGTCTTTTTTTTTTCTGTTTTCTTTTTTTTTTTTGGTGGAACTGGGGATTGAACTCAGGCCCTTGCTCTTGCCAGGGAAGTGCTTATTCCACTGAGCCATATCCCCAGCCCTATATATTGTCTTGACATGTTATAGCATCATTTTTATCATTTATTTTTCTTTTAGTTAAAAAAGTGATTCTTGAAAATCAGAATATCTATTTGGAGAGAACAGGAATGAATCCTTAACTCTGAATCTGTGTTAAAATCAAATCAAGGTGTATCAACATGGAATATTTGAAACTGTTGGAAGATGACATAAGGAAAACACTTGATGCCACAGGTAGTGACAAACACTTCTCAAATATAATCTCAGTAGCACAGAAAATAATATCAAGAAGCAACAAATGGGAATACATAAAATTTTAAAAGACCCTCAGGATAATAGAGCAATAAATAGTAGATTGAAGAGATGGTCCACAGAATGCGAGAAAAATTTTACTGCCTACTGTTTTGATAGAAGATTAACAGAGAATTAATAAAGGACTAGAATATATAAATAATTTGTAAAGCATCCCAATGACTCAGTAAAAATTTGTGAATGGATCGAATGATCACTTTTCAGAAGAAAAGCTATAAATGACCAATGGATATATGAAGATTGTTAAAAGTTTTACACATTAGGGAGATATAAATCAAATTTATTTTGATAATATCTCTGAACCTGAGGTCACCATCAGAAGGAAAAAACAGGGCAAATATGTACAGAAAAACAACCTCTCCTACCTGAATATTCCATTTAAGAATTAAAAATAGAAATACCATTTTATTCAGCTTCTCAGTATCTTTCCAAAGTATTAAAGACACAATCGTATATATGGATACACATATATATGCTTATAGCCATGAATTTCACAACTGTCTAGCTGTCTTTGGAGTTGTATGGACAAAGAGTATACAAATATACAAGGGAATATTTTTCAGTCATAGAGTAGAATGAAATAATGGCATTTGGAGAAAATAGGATATAACACTCAACCACCTTGCTAAGCAAAATAAGCCAGTCTCTGAAAGGTAAATACTGCTTCTTTCCATTATCAGAGAAACTTAAAATATAAATAAATAAATAAATAAATAAATAAATAAATAAATAAATGATTAAAATATATGGAAGATGAGAGAAAACTAGAAAGGAGACCTTTACAGATAGAGAAAGGTGAAGGAGAAACTGGGAGGAAAGAAGAAGGAGGTGAAGTGATTAAAAATCATTAGGATGTGCTACATGAATGTACTCATTCCATGAAAACAGCAGCAATTTTCCATATTATAAGCACACACTTAATAAAAATTGCCAAAATGCATTCAGTGAATTGGTGAAAATATATTTGGTGAAAGGAGGGTGGAGTCATTGATATTGTTAGATATGATGAAGTCATTTAGTACATAAGGAAAAACATTTATTGTGATATTTAAGTAAAATATTACTCTTACTATGTAAGAAAATGAATTGTAATAATGGTGTTCTATTGTTCTAATAGAATAAATAATATGTAATTATAATAGTGTTCTATCAAATTTTTATTTGTTTGATAAAGTTATTAATGTAATACTCAAAATTCTTCAGAAAAATTTGAAAGAAAAAAATGCATGGAAGAAAAAATACATGAAAGAAAAATGCTGAATTTCCACAATTATCCTTAGTGGATATTTTTAGTATTTGTTACAGTTGTTCATGTTCTTTCATGTATAAATATTGTATAGCAAAAGTAAAAGAAAAATAATACATTGATAATTTTATTAAACTTTGTTTAAAGAATTTTTTACCACAAAAATAATCATATTATTTTAATAGTAGGGTACTCCAGACATTTCAACATCTAAGAGGCATTATTCAAACAGTAATATATATATATATTCTTTTTATTGACTAAATTTTGAATGGAATGGAATTTTTACACTTATTAACTATTTAGCGAGGCAAAATGAACTTGTACTTAGGGCCGGACATTGGTACTTCACTTATCTTCTCCATACAAGGGTCAAAATTTTTCAGCAATTTGTACTTCCTTTCACCTTATACAGTTAGTATCATTTCACTCGTATGTTTTCCACCTTACCAAAGTAAATGACGTGGTTTAGAATTTTTAAGTGTATAATAAAGAGAAATGCCGCAATGCATGGTATCAAAGACGTATTGCTGCTGAAGCAAATAGTAGAGTCTCCAAAAGAAATGAAAGGGAAAACACAGCCATATCTTAGAGCTTCATTTCATAGCATGCTCCCATTAATCCAGTTAGCCTGCCAGTGCATTTAAAAATATATAATAAATTAAATGAGGAACAGAAACAACAAATTGTAGAAAATAATAATAGAGAAAGGAGTCACTGTAGAAATTACCAAAAAATGATAAAATACAAAATTATTGTGACAATTTCAGTTCAAAAAATCTTTTCTTCCTTTTTTTTGTTCATTAAAATAAAATGAATGGTCTTGATAGTCTTGGTAGCAATACTGATGCCAACATAATGTTGATGTACATGTCTTCAGAATTTGGGTGATGCAATTGAGTCACAAACATTACTTGAATATTATTAAAGTCAAGCACACTACTGTCTTATGATGTATTAACCTTGCATTACAGATATTAAGAAAAAAGAGAAGAAGCTGGGCATAGTGGTGCCTAGCTGCAATCCCAGCACTGCAGAGGATGAGACGGAAGGATTGTCATGAGTTCAAGGCCAGCCCGAAGCTGCCAAAAACAAACAACCCTTAGCAAATAAAAACAAGTTGCTAGTCTGAAAATCAAATACACTATTTAAAGGCTAATGGATAAATTTTGACATTCTATCATAGAGAGATGAGGAAACACCTTTTTACCTTTTGTTCCACTGTTATCCTTTAATTCAGCTAAACACAGAGTATAGTAATTGAGGAAAGTAGAGAATAATGGAAACTTCTGGTGTGGTAATTAGTGTTATTTACCCCACACATCAGCTCTCTCTCATACAGTGCAAGTGAAATTTCTTTCAAACATTTCTGCAAAGCTTCAGCACTATTTAGTACCCCGAGGCCAGTTAGGTTCCTGGAATACATCTCACAGCTTCTTAAGGTGAGATTTCTTGGGGATCAGACATCACCTCTGGAACTACACTTTCAGCTGTTTGGAGCTGGTTTTAGGTGCAAAGGTGCACCTTACTGGACTAAAAGGTGCAGAAGATTTCGCACTTGCCCCTCTATTCGCTACTCATCATGGTATCTCCAGCAGCAGCATCCTAACGTGTGCTTGAGATTTTTCCAGTGAAGAAGCAAGATTTAGCTCTTATCTGATTCCAATTGCATTTCTAATTTAAGCTGTTAGGAATTTACCAAAACTCTATACTCAGGGCAGCAAGTCAGGTTATGAGAAGTTTCAGGTCAGAAGATAGCACAGCCTTTTTGGAACCAATTTTCTTAGTATTTATAATTCTTGGCAAGAATTGTGCAGAGAGATTTTCATCATGAGGAGAGAAAGGAGGAAAAGAATATAAAGCAAGTGATTTCTATGTCTGTGACATACAAAAATATGTAAAGAAATCTCTTCTATCATGTTTATTTTAATTTGGTCACAGATTAGGATTAATTATCACAAGAGGGATTGGATGCTATTTTTTTTCATTTTTCTATTAATGTGTTTGTGATACATAAGAAATGCATTTATCTTGGGAATATGAAATATATCATGTATTGAACCTACTTTTTTCCTTTCCCTTTTCCTCCCTCTCATCTCACCCATCCCCAGATTCCCTTATAAAAACTATTTTAAATAATGTTCAGATAGTATGTCTAGTGACCTCCTTTAAAAATGTGTTACCACCAGTCTCAGGTTTCTCAAAACATAAAAGATAGAAAATTTCCTCCAAACATTACAAATTCATGTTACATATTTTCATATATATGCATATAATTATCACATGCACACAACAATATGTATAAACTATGTAAGCAGATGAACTATAGAATAACCCAGGGTGTAAGGTGTAGCAAATTCTTAAACTTTTAAACTAACAATGGCCTTTGAAAGGATAAATAACTACAAAAGTAATCTTATACATACCCTTTCCATCTAGAGCCCAGGCTGGCATATGTGTGAGACCTTCTGCATGTTTGCCAGATCCCTTTCCTGCCAGAGCCCAGACCAGGCATGTGTGTGTGCAGGACCACTTTCATGCTTGCTGTAAGAAGTGCCCAGGTCTGGTGTATGGGTGGGACTATCAGCACACTACACTGGCAGGAACCTCCTCCATTAGACAGGTCTGGTGTTGAACCCTGTGGCAGAGGCTAGGTGCCAGAACCACCCTGCAGAGAAGCTAGGGGCCAGAACCACCCTGCAGAGAGGCTAGGGGCCAGAACCACCCAGCTAATCCAGGAGCTGAACATCTTGCCAGAGGGGTGCAGGAGATTCATTTCCATGGGTTACAGCATGAAGAAGCTGAGCACAGCAGCCAGACCCAAGCCAGGCACATCTGGATGGGTTCAAACTTGGTAGATCCAGGCATGGTATGCTAAGATGCATTGCTAGACCCAGATCTTTGAGAGCATCCTCTCTCTCTCCTGATTGAGAGAGGAGGCAACAGGTAACCAGGGTGAACTACTCTGTCTGTAAGACCTTATGTACACCAAGGGGAGGTGATCAGACAGAACATAGGGAACTAATTTAAATACAAATTCCGAAATTAATTGCTGCTTAGCTATGCAGACATAATGTTTGCTCTTATAGTCTAAACTACAAACCCATTAGTTACAAAAGTTTGTCTATTGCTAAATATCACTACCCATTATTAGTGCTCCTAATTGTAGTTCTGTAAATACAAAACTATAACTGCCTTAACCACATAATTACTATTGGGTAAGAATTTCAGTAGATGCTAAGGTAATAAGTTCACCAAAGTTCAGAGGACGGTGCTACACAAAATGACAAAGAGAAGGAGTAAAATATATTCTCAAGCCCCGAGGCCACCCAGAACATATGCAGGAGACATTAGCATGGAAGGAATTGGAAATCACAACCTGATATCTCGCAATTAACAATGTTTGAAGTAAAGAAACAATGGCAGAATGTTATAGAGGAAATCCAAACAGAAATAATCCCTGGAGCAAAAAAAGAAAGGATAACTATAATGAAAGAATTACTGGGGCCTGGGAGATGGCTCAGTGGAATAAGCGCTTCCCTGGCAAGCACAAGTGTCTGAGTTCAATCCCTGGTTCCACAAAAA
>NW_004524589.1:15215753-15222011 GCF_000260255.1 Octodon degus
AAAAAAAAAAAAAAAAAAAAAAAAAAAATTACTAAGTGCTTATAAAGAAGATGCTGATAAAGAAAAAAAGAGTAGAAAAATGATGGAATCCTTGAATGAGAAATATAGGAAAGAAGTAGAATTCAGGAAGCAGATTCAAAGAGATATACAGGAAATTAAAACTTCAATCACAAGCTAGTAAAAACATTTGAATGAAAGTGAAGACAGAGTTTCCGATCTTGAAGACACCATTGCAGCTAGCAAAAAGTTAAGAAAAGATCCCTTAAAAACAAGGGATCTATGATGCAGGCAAAAATAATTCAACATCTGCAAGATGATGCAAAGATGAACAACATAAGACTAATAGTCATCAGTGAGAAAAAAGGAGTCAATATTAATGATATAAAAAGAATACAGGCAAAAGTAAAAACAGAAAACTTCCCAAATATGGGGACACAATATGACATTCAGATAACTGAAGCATATAGAACTCCAGATAACATCCACTCAATTAAGGCCACATGCAGGGGCCAGGGAGATGGCTCTGTAGAATATGCATTTGCCTGGCAAGCGCAAGGGTATGAGTTCAATCCCCACTTCCGAAAAAAAAAAAAGACCACATGCAGGAAAATAATAATCAAGATGTCAGAATTTCAGCATAAGAACAATATACTAAAAACGGCAAGAGAAAAGAAACATCACATTTAAAGGAAAAACCATCAGAATAATGGCAAATTTCTCTTGACAAACCATCAAGTCAAGAGGAGCATGAAGCAAAGTACTACAAGTCTTACAAGAAAACAAATTCCAACCCAGACTCACATACCCTGAGAAACTCTTTCAATGGAGAAGAAATACTCGAAATACTTCCATGACAAAGAACAACCGAAGAATGTATGATCACAAAGCCAACACTACAGAGACTAATAAAAGATATTTAGAGAGGAACCAAGAAGACCACAACTCCACAAATAAGAAAGGAAAGAACCCACCAAATAGGACAAAGAATTAAGCACAGTAGAAAAAGGGGTGTACAACACCAGGTAAAAAACATGACAGTCATAAATCAGTATATGTCAGTTATAACTGTCAAGGTAAATGGACTCAATTCACCAATTAAATGAAAGAAACTGGCACAGTGAATTAGGAAAAAAAATCCAAAAATATGTTGTATACAAGAAACACACTTAACTTATAAAGAAATTCATAGGCTGAAAGTCAAAGGATGGAACAAAATACTACTTGCCCCAGCACCCCAGAAAAAAGTAGGGGTAGCAAGTATGTTCACACACAGTCTAAACTTCAAATCAAAATGATCAAACAAAATAAAGAAGGCCACTACATACCAGTTAAGGGTAAATTCAAAAGGAAGAGGTAACACTCATAAATATGTATGCGCCAAACACAGGAGCACCAAACTATAGAAGACAAATTATAAAGGACATTAAAAAATCTAATATCTAATACCACAATCTTTACAGGAGAACTTAACACCTGCTGATCCCCAAAAGATAGGTCAAACAGACAAATCATTAGCAAAGAAGTAGCAGAACTGAACCAGAGCTTGGAACAAATAGATTTAGTGGACATATATAGAATGTTCCACCAAACCACAGCTAAATACACATTTTTTAAGGTGCCCATGGGACATTTTCTAAAACAGACCACACACTAGTCCTTAGGTCATGCTTAAACATATGCAAGAAGACAAAATTATCCCATATATATTATCTGACCACAATGCAATGAAACTGGAAATAAATGACAACAGAAACGAGAAAAAAACCCATAAATACATGGAAATTAAACAACACCCTCTCAGCAATCAATGAGTTACAGAGGAAATTAAACAAGAAATTAAACAATATCTACAATTAAATGAAAATTCAAGCACAACTTATCAGAATTTATGAGATGCAAGAAAAGCAGTTCTTCAAGGAAAATTTATGGCTGTGAAGTCACACATAAAGAAAACAGAATGGAAACAAATAAATACTCTAATGTTGCAGCTCAGAAATCTAGGAAAAGAAGAGCAAACCAAACCCAAAGCCAAAAGATGGAAGGAAATTATAAAGACTAGAATAGAAATTACTGAAATCAAGACAAAGAAACAATATACAGAATTAATGAATCAAAAAGATGGTTCTTGGAAAGATTAAATAAAACTGGGAACTTCATCAAGAAGAGGAAAGAACAAACTCAAATTCAAGCAATAAGGAATGAAAAGTCTGAAATAACCATAGACCTGTGGAAATTCAAAAGATCATAAATTGCTATTTTGAGAATCTTGAGTCTCACAGAATTGAAGACACAGAAGAAATGGACAGATTCCTAGAAAGGTGTAAATTACCAAGACTGAATCAAGAATATATAAGAACTCTCAATAACCGGTAAAAGAAATTCAAAATGTAACAAAAAAAGCTATCTACAAAGAAATGTCCCAGTCCTGATGAATTCATAGCTGAACTGTAAAATAGACTTAAAGAAAATATAATCCCATTATTCCTCAAACTCTTCAATGAAATTGAAAAGGAAACAATTCCCATAAAATAATTTCTGGAGGCAAGTATTATGTTGATACTAAAACCAGAGAAAGAAGCAAATAAAACAGAGAACTATGGGCCAATCTCCCTCATGGATATAGATGCAGAAATGCTCAATAAAATTCTAGCAAATAGAATACAGCAAATAATCAAGATTATGCACCATGACCAGGTAGGAGTCATCCCAGGGATGTGACAATGGTCCAAAATAAACAAATCTACAAATGTAATACGCTATACCAATACAGCCAAATTAAAAAACAAAACACGTCAACTCAGTTGATGCAGGAAAGGTTTTTATTTTTTTATTTTTTATATTTTCCCATAATTTTATTGATAAACAAATAGCAATGAGATAGTTTCAAATGAAATTGGTAGGACAGTTTCAATAATTAACAAATTTCATATATTCTTCCTAGTGTTTAATTACTGTACAAGATGTGGACATGATATCCTATTTACAAACACCAGTAGAACAAATCCCTCTACTCATTAAGAGAATGTAACTACATATCTGTCCTAACCATTTTGAATACACAGATACAAAATGGACATACATCTGCATACCTTTTTTTTGTTAAGTTCCATTATTTGAATATTATACGTGTGTAAACTCAACAAAATATTCTAAAAGAGTCCAGTAGCACATAAAAGTATTGGGTCTTCTGCTTGACTGGCAATGTCAGAAATTGTTGACCTGAGTCCACTACAGCTCAGCATAACAGCATGGCTTTACTTCTTATATTTCCTTTTTATACTTTTCTGCTGGATGGTTAAGACCAAGGTAAAGCAGGACTTATGCAACAAGAGATGTAGCTTTTGGGTCTGATAAGGTCAGCGAAATCCCCTCAGGATTTATGCTGAGATCCCGTACCTCAGATTGTAGAACCTTTGTCAGTGTCAGCCACGTGGATGAGTCACAGCCATTGTTTGGCCAATGTGTTATCTGTGAAAGCCTGAGAGAATGTTTTCTCTCCAAGTGACTCTTCTTAGACACACTCTACATCATCAATCACTTTCCCCTTTGGCCCCATAATCTCCTTGATCAGAAAATTTGGGACACTACTGAGTTATATGACGTTACAGTACAGGTTCTCATATGTCCTGAATCTTAATTGATCTTAGAAAACTAGGGCCAAAATGTTGACTTTCCTTGCAGCCCTCCTTTTTCTCTAATTTTAGTCTGCAAATGTAGGTTGTTAAACATCCAGAAGACAAACTTATTGTTATTACCATATAACTTAGGCTGTTAAACTTAACCTCACTATTTGTCTGCATATCAAACATCTTAGACATAATATGGAACAGGTATTTTTCATCAGGTATTGATATGTTGAACTCTAAGTCCTTGCAGAATATGATAAAAGACATTTAAAAATTAGAATATATTTTAAAAATAGGCATAAAGAATTATATATTTCTTATGTTTACACATAAGTCCAAAAATCTCACGATATACAACCTTGAAGCAAGACAGTCCCACATTATTACTTTTCCTTTCTGTTGCATTCATTCACCACCACCTTGTTCTTGAACAACCATCTACCTGAGAGACATCATAACAGCAACTGTCATGTCATGACAAGCAGCCCATATTGAGAAGACCAGAAAGACAGGCACTCCAAACATGAAACTACTATTACAAATTACCATCTGCATTGCAGATGCTTATTTCACAGGTATCAGTATATATAGTTAGTCAAGGTGAGAGTCTTTCCAAATTACTGCTAGAATAAAATTCTTCTGGAGATTCTCAGGATCATTGTCTTGCCCATCTTCTACATATAACTGTATGGCTTGACTTATTCATGTTTCCTGGCTCTTGTCCATTCCTTCTCTTGGTTAGTTAGAGATCCTGCTTTCCTTTTACTTGTATTATACCTTTCTATTTGTATTTCTTCTTTTGAGTTCTTATACAAGGGAGGCTATACGATATGTACATATGTGTGTCTGGTTTATTTCACTTATGAGTATATGTTCAAGTGGCATCCACTTCAATATAAAGGCTTGGAGTTTATCATTCTTAATAGCTGAATAATACTCCATTGTGTAGAAATACCACATGTTTTTCCACCATTCCTCAGGGGATGGGCATCTTGGTTGTTTCCAAGATTTGGTGATCACAAATTGTGCTGCTATAAACATAGGCGCATATATATCACTATGATATGATGTTTTCAGATCCCCTGGGAAAATTCCCAGTAGAGTAATAGCTGGTTGAAATGGGATTTCCAGTCTAACTTTTCTAAGGAGTCTTCATACTGATTTCCTTAAAGGTTGCACCAGTCTACATGCCCACCAGCAATGGAGAAGAGTTCCTTTTCCCCCACAGCCTCTCCAATATTTGTTGTTGGGTGATTTCTTATGATAGCCATCTTTTATGGGGTGAGATGATATCTCAATGTTGTTTTAATTTGCATTTCATGAATTGCTAGTGATGTGGAGCATTTTTTTGTATATTTATTCACTTCCTTAATTTCTTCCTCTGAGAAGTGTGTCTTCATCTCGCATGCCCATTTCTGGCTTGGGTCCTTAAATTTTGGGGTCCTAGTGTTTTTTAGTGCTTTATAGATTCTAGAGAGCAGACCTTTGTCTGAGTAATTATTTGTCATATTTTTTTCCAAATTTGTGGGTTGCCTTTTCACTTTGTTGGTAATTTCCTTTTAAGTGAAAAAACTTCTCAGTAAGAGCAGGTCCCAGTTGTTAATTCTTTCACCTGTTTCCCGTGTGATTTGATTTCTGTCCATGAACTCTTTGCCTACCCCTATGTCTTCAAGAGTTCCTCCTACTTTCTCTTCCAGGAGATTTAATGTCTCTGCTTTAATGTTTAGATCTTTAATCCATTTTGACTTTAGTTTAGTGCATGGTGTAGGCCTAGGTCAAATTTGAGTTTTTGGCATGTAGAGAGCCAGTTTTTCCAGCACCATTTTTTAAAGGGGCTGTCTTTCTTCCAGTGAACATGTTTGGCCTTTTGTCAAAGATAAGGGGGATGAGTGTGTTTGTAGGGACTTCAGCATCTTCAATCTACTCCATGGATCCTTAGGTCTATTTTGACGCCAGTACCATGCTGATTTTATCACAGTAGCCTGGTTGTATAATTTCAAGTCAGGAGTTATAATGCCTCCTGCCTTGTCTTTATTGCCCAGAATTGTGTTTGCTATTCTAGGACTTTTCTGGTTCCAAATAAATTTTAGGAATGATTTCTCTAGGTCTGTGAGGTATATCGGTGGTAGTCTGATAGAGATTGCATTAAATCTGTACAGCAATTTTGGGAGTATGGCCATTTTCACAATTTTGTTTCTTCATAGCCAGGAGCATTGAATATCTTTCTGTTTTCTGAAATCCTCTATGATGTCTTCTTTCAGAGTACTGTAATTTTCCTTGAAAGAACTTTGACTTCTTTAGATAGATTAATTCCAAGGTATTTTGTTTTCCTCTGTGCTATTGTAAAAGGTATTGTTTCTATAATTTCCCTCTCAGTGTGCTTGTTGCCAATGTAGAGGAATGCTTTTGACTTATGGGTACTGACTTTAAAACCTGCTTTGCTATTGAATTTCTGTATTAATTCTAGTAGCTTCATGGTGGAGTTTTTTGGATCTTCCATGTAAAATATCATGTCATCCGCAAATAAAGATAACTTAACTTCTTCTTTGCCTATTCTTATTACATTTATTTCTTTCTCTTCTCTAATGTAAAGCAGGACCTATGCACCAAGAGTTGTAGCTTTTTGGTCTGA
>NW_004524589.1:15223116-15224071 GCF_000260255.1 Octodon degus
AAAAGATTTCAGTTTTTCCCCATTTAGGATTATGTTAGCTGTTGGGTTTTCATAAATGGCTTTTACCAGGTTGAAGTAGAGGCCATCTATTCTAATTTTCTGTAGGACTTTGAATATGAATGAGTGTTAGACTTTGCTAAAGCCTTCTCTGCATCAATGGAGATGATCATGTGGTTTTTAGTTTCTGCTCTATTGATATAGTGTATTACATTTATAGAGTTTCCAATATTGAACCATCCTTGCATCCCTGGGATGCATCCTACCTGGTCATGGTGTATGAACTTCCTGATGATTTTCTGTATTCTATTTGCTAGGATTTTATTAAGGATTTTGGCACCTATATTCATGAAGGAGATCAGCCTGTAGTTCTCTTTCTTAGGAGTGTCTTTCCCTGGTTTTGGTATCAATATAATACTTGCCTCCAGGAATGATTTTGGGAGGATTGCTTACTTTTCAATTTCATGGAAGTGTTTGAGGAGTATAGGGAATACATCTTCTGTAAATGTCTTGTAGAATTCAGCTGTGAATCCATCCAGTCAAGGACTTTTCCTTGGTGTCATTTAATTTCCATGTAGTTAAGGTTTTTTTTTCTGGTTTCTTTTGTCATTTATTTCCAGTTTCATTGCACTGTGGTCAAATATTGTACATGGGATAATTTCTGTTTTCTTGCATATACTTAAGCATGACCTATGTACCAGCATGTGGTCTATTTTAGGAAATGACCCATGAGCAACTAAGAAAAATATGTGTTCATCTGTGTTTAGGTGGAACACTCTGTATATGTCCACCAAGTCCATTTGTTTCAAGTTCTGGTTCAGTTCCGTTATTTCTTTGCTATGTTTTAGTTTGGTTGACCTATCTTTTGGAGATAAGGGGGTGTTAAGGTCTCCTGTTAAAAGTATGATATTGGATATTAGATTTTTCATGTCCATTAAGATTTGCTTTATATAGTTGG
>NW_004524589.1:15224171-15245180 GCF_000260255.1 Octodon degus
TGCTCCCGTGTTTGGTGCATACATATTTATGAGTGTTACCTCTTCCTCTTGAATTTTTCCCCTAACCAGTATATAGTGGTCTTCTTTATTTCGCTTGATCATTGTTGGTTTGAAGTTGAGCCCGTCTGAGAATAGGATTGCTACCCCTGCTTTTTTCTGAATTACTGGGGCATGTAGTATTGTGTTCCATCCTTTTACTTTCAGCCTATGAATGTCTTTATGAGTTAAATGTGTTTCTTGCATATAGAATATAGTTCGATTTTGTTTCTTAATCCACTGTGCCAGTCTATTTCTCTTAATTGGTGAATGGAGTCCATTTATATTGATGGTTAGAATTGAGATGTATTGACTTATGGTTGCCATGTTATTTACATGTTATCGTTTACTCCTTTTTCTCCTGTGTTTAATTCTTGCCCTATTTAATTGGTTGCTTCTGATCTCATTCGTGGAGTTCTGATCATTTTGTTCCCTCTCTAGAACATCTTGCAGTATCCTGTGTAGGGTTGGCTTTGTCATCATGAAATTCTTTAGCTGTTATTTTTCATGAAAGTACTTCACTTCTCCATCAAACTTGAAAGAGAGTTTTGCAGGGTACAGTAGTCTGGGCTAGAATTTGTTTTCACAGAGGACTTGAAGTACTCTGCTCCATGCTCTTCTTGCCTTCATGGTTAGTGAATACAAGTCAGCTGTAATTCTGATGGGTTTTCCTTTGCATGTGATCTGCTTCTTTTCTCTAGCAGCTTTCAATATATTTTTCTTGTGCTGAATTTCTGAGATCTTGACTACTATATGTCTCGTTGCGTTTTTCTTTGGATTGAGGTTACTTGGCGTTCTGTATTCTTCAGTTACCTGAATGTCAGATTGCTTCTTCATATTTGGGAAGTTTTCTGCTATTACTTCTGCCCATATTTTTTTAATGTCATTTGCATTGACTCCTTCTTTCTCATTGATGCCTATTAGTCTCACATTGTTCATCTTTTCATCATCTTGCAGGTGATGAATTATTCTTTCCTGCATCCTCGTTCTTTTTAAGAGATCCTTTCTTACCTTTTCACTAGCCGCACCAGCATCTTCAAGATCTGAAAATCTGTCTTCACTTTCACTTAAATGGTCTTGCAAGCTTGTGATTGAAAATTTAATTTCCTCTTCATCTTTTTGACTCTGTTTCATGTGATCTATTTCTTTCCTGTATTGCTCATTCAAGGAATCCATCATTTTTCTAATCTCTTCTATTGTTTCATCAATGTATTTTTTTAGAAGCAGTTATAACTTCTTTTACTGCAGTGTTTTTTCAGATTGGGTTCCTTCCTTATGTTTCCGTAGTTGCTTCTTTACTTCAAATGCTATGAGTTCTGAGACTTCTTTTTTTATTTCAGAAAAGAATTGCACTCTGATTTCCTCTATATCTTTCTCCTGTTGCCTATTTACTATCAACGCTATTAATTCGTTCATTTGACCTGATCTAGTGTCCCCTTCACTTGTTCTGGGTGGGCATTGGTTTTCCTGCATATGTTTCTGCATTTGATTCTTTACTGCAGATGTTATTAATTCAGGGATTTCTTTTTTTATTTCCACTCTGATCTCCTCTATACCTTTCTGCAGCTGTTTCTTTATTTCAGAAGCCATTGATTCATTGCTTTCAGCTGTGTGATTCCCAATTTGTTCTGTTAGTGTCCTCTGCACTTCTTACAGGTGGGCTTGGGTTCTGAAGTTGCATTTTGTTCCTTCATGTCATTTTGTGTAGCACTGTCTTCTGAACTTTGTTGTAGATCATCATTGTAGTTAAAACCTTAGCACATACTGAAGTTCAGGTGCAGATCTACAAATTTTGAATTTATCCAGCTGTGCCTGGCTTGGGTCTGGCTTCTGTTCTCAGGTCCTTCTTGCTGCTGCCCTTGGGGGTGAACGTGTTGTGCTCCTCTGGCAAGACTTTCTGCTCCTGGACTACTTGGGTGGTTCTAGCATCTCCTCTCTCTACAGGGAGTGCAGGGTTACACGCCAGGCCTGTATGCCAGGCCTGAGCTGAGTCTGGAGGGGACACGGTGGAGTAGGGGGGAGAGGCAGCTCTCCCACACACTCACCGGGCCTGGGCTAGGACTGGTTCTGGGGGTTCCTGGAATGCGGCAGAAATTCCTACTGAGCGGGCGGGGTAGAGGAGGTGCTGTGGAGTGGTGAAGGGCGTCCCAAGTGGTGGAACAGGGTCTCACCCAAGCTGTGCCTGTGCTGGGACCAGTAATAGGTCCTGCCAGCGCAGGATCACCGTAAACTCTCCCACACACTCACAGGGCCTGGTCTAGGACTGGGTCTTGGAAAGGCTTTTGACAAAGTCAAACACTCATTAATATACAGAGTTCTTTAAGAAAATTGTAATAGATTATCTCTATCTCAATGCAGTAAAAGCCATGTATGGCAACCCAAATGCTGGCCTAATTCTAAATGGGGAAAAATTGAAATCTTTTACTCTCAGATCTGGCCCAAGACAAGGATGTCTTCTATCAAGACTGCTATTCAATATAGTTCTGGAATGATTAACTAGAGCCCTTAGACAAGAGAGAGAAATAAAAGGAATAAGAATAGGTAAAGAAGAAGTAAAACTATCATTATTTGCAGATGACATGATGCTCTACTTAGAAGACCCAAAAAACTCCACTAAGTAGCTACTATAATTAATACACAAATCAGTTGCATAGCAGGATATAAAGCCAATATTGCAAAGGCAATAGCATTCCTCTACACAGATTACAAACACACTGAGACAGAAATTGGTGAAATAATACCTTTACAATAGAACCATGGATAATGAAATACTTAGGAATTCATCTAAAGAATTAAAAGATCTATTCAATGAAAAGTACATTATTCTGAAGAAAGAGATCATAGATGATTTCAGAAAATGGATAGATATTCTCTGCTGCTGGATATAAAGAACCAACATTGGGAGGATATCCATACTCCCAAAATTTTATAGAGATTTAATGCAATCACTATCAAAATACCACCAATATTCCTTAGAGATGTAGAGAAATCATTCCTAAAATTTATTTCGAAGCAGAAGAAACCAAGAATAGAAAAATCAATCCTGTGCAACAATGGCAAGGTAGGAAGCATTATAATTCCTGACTTGAAATTATACTACAAGGCTACTGTGATAAAATCAGCATGGTATTGGCATCAAAATAGACCTGAGGATCAATGGAATAGATTAGAAGACACTGAATCCCCTATCAAAACACTCAATCATCTTATCTTCAAAAAAGGGATCAAACATGCTTACTGGAAGAAAGATAGCCTCTTGATCAAATAGTACTGGAAGAACTGGCTCTGTACAAGCCGAAATCTAGAACTTGACCGAGGTCTATGACCATGCAGTAAAGTCAAAATGGATGAAAGATCTAGACAATAAAACAGAAATATTAAATATACTAGAAGAGAAAGTAGATGGAAATCTTGAAGATAGGAGGATAGGCAAACAGTTCATGAACAAAATTCAAAGTGCACAGGAAATGCTTGAAAGAATTAACAAGTGAGACTTCCTCTTACTGAGAAATTTTTGCATGTCAAAAGAAATCACCAACAGAATGAAGTCTTTTTTTCCCACAAATTGGGAAAAATCTTAACTAATAAGCACTCAGATAAAGGTCTTCTATCTAGATTTTTTTTTGGAAGAACCAAGAATTGTAGAATTTATAAATAACTAAAAAATATTAGGACCTATGAATTTAAAGACCCAGCCTAGAAATGGGAATACAAGATGAACACATACTTCTCAGAGGAAGAAATACAAGAAGCAATTAAGTACATGAAAAAATGCCCCACATCACTAGCTATCCATGATATGCAAATTGAAACAACACTGAAATACCATCTCACCACTGAAAGAATGGCTATTGTGAAGAAATCAACCAGCAGGAAATGTTGGAGAGGCTGCGATGATACAGAAACCCTTCTCCACTGCTGGTGGGCATGTAGACTGGTGCAACTATTATGGAAATCAGTGTGGACACTCCTTATAAAACTAGGACTGGAAATCCTATTCAATCCAGCTATGCCCCTTCTGGAAATTTTCCTAAAAGAACTGAAAATATCATAACATAGTGATATACGTGTGCTTATGTTTTTAGCAGCACAATGTGTGATAGTCAAATCTTGGAAATAACCAAAATACCTCTGAGGAATTGATGAAAAGCGTGTGGTATTTTTATACAATGGAATATTGCTTAGCTATAAGGAAAAATAAATTTGAAGCCTTTGTAGGTAAGTGGATGGAACTTGAAGTTATACTCTTAAGTGAAATAAACTTGATCCACATGTGTCAGTATTGTATTGTCTTTCTACTGTAAGACTCAAAAGAAGAAATGAAATTGAACTATAGAACACAGTTAAATTGAAAGTAAGAATATACCCATTAAGCAATGAAAAGAGAGAAAGGAGAAAAGTTAGGAAATATGCCAGGGGCAAAACTATACATTTATATATAATTTTATAATATGGTTAATAAGACAGTTATTAAGATGGTTAATAAGATGGTTAAGGCAATGGTCCTAAGAATATCCATAAGGTTTTTGAAAACAGCAGTTAATGGGTAGAATTCTCAATCTGGCTAACTCTATATGGTGAGATATATGAACTAAGCAACTATACCAAGGATAGCAATGTGTAATACTAAAACTGCTTAAAATACCTGCTATTTTGGTCTTCTAAATGATTACTTTTTCCAATGTCATATCGGTTATTGTTATACTCTGTTAAAATAAAAGTTTGTAAAATAAATAAAAACAGGTAGTAAAAGAAAACAAGAGACAAGAAAAAAAAAGTCATAGGATTGTCCTGCTACAATGTTGTATTTGGCTTGGTTTCTAAGTTTCTGTGTAAAAATGTGTAATTATTTTCACATTATATGGGGATTTAAATTTTAGAATATCCATGGTTGTTTGAAAATGGCAGTTCCATCCTATGTCTAAGCCATTTGATATTCAGACAGGTAGTGATGTTAAGCTTAACTGCCTCTGGTACAGGGAAATAATATCAGTCAGCTTCTCTTCTGGATGTTTAACATCTAAAGTTTTCAGTCCAAAAATTCTACAAAAAGAAGGGCTACAAAGATAGTCAATATTTTAGCCCTAGCCATTCAAGTCAGTGAGGACTCAGGACATAAGAGAACCTGTTCTGTGACATCTTGTAACTCAGTAGTGTCCCAAATTTTCTGACTGAGGAGATTATGGGGCCAGAGTAGAAAATATCAATGAATATACTGTGCCTAAGGAGAGTCACCTACAGAAAAGAATTCTCTCAGGCTTTCAGAAATGGCAAATTGTTTAATCATGACTCATCCAGATGGCTGACACTGACAAAAGATCTACAAGGTGCTGTACGTGGTTTCAGAGTAAATCCTGAGGGGACTTGACTGACCTTGTCAGATACAAAAGTTACTTTTTTAATTATACAGGTCTTCCTGTAAGTTGGTGTTAAGTATCCAACATAAAATTATAACCACGAGTTATAAAAAGTAATGCTATATTAATATACTGAGCTGTAAAAACCACAAGTCAACAACTTCAGACAAATGCCACTTCTGCTGATACTCATAACCCACTACTTTTATGGGCTATTGGACTATATGGGGTTGTCTTGCTGAATTCAAGTACCTACAATCTTTAGACTGGTTTCAAGTATGAAAAGATACTTTAAAGACTTCTTCAAATATACATCTTTGGCTTCAATGGAATGCCCATCTCTGACAAAACAAAATGAAAAAGGGTAATATGTTGGAAGCCACAAAGCTATGAAATAGAATAAGTGTAGGTGGGACCTGGCCCAGTGCCTAAAGCCAACAAACTACTTCACTCCTGAGATGAACATCCTGTCTGTTTAAGGTTAGCTATCAGCTGCTAAGCAACCTAGTGTCATGCATTACTAACTTCACAAAAGTGTAAATAAAGGACAGTTTTGTTGTGAAAAAAGAAAAAATATATATGTATACACAAGAGAGTTAAGATAGATGTACAACTACTTTCTCTTAGTTCATTGAGAATTAAAGTTTGTACTAATATTTTTTAGACAAGATATCATGTTTGCATCTTGTCCTCTGAATAACTACTATGAAGAGAACAATATGCAATGTATTAATTATTGTAACCAACCTACTAACCTGTTTTGAAACTGTTTCATTGGTATTTTTATCTTTTTTTCTCATTAAAATGAATAAAAATAGTTAAAAAATAAATCTTACGCATACACAGAAAGGTTAAAATCTTGCATTATTTCCAAGAAACCCAATGCAGATAATATGGTTAGTGCACTTCTGACATAGTACATAAACTTGAGCTGTTTTGAGTGACTTGGTTGTTCAAGATTCCATAGATAAAAAGTGATGGGCCTAGCAAAGACACACAACAAAAAAGAAATTATATTAGCTGCAAAATTGTTTCCACAGTACAGATGAAGAATTGAAGAAAAATAAGCAAGGATGAAATTCATTGAATGGTACTTTGGAAATATGGTTTTAGACAATATGCTGAATATATAGAGTGGAAAGATGATAAATAGAACAACAATTTAAGCAGATTTAAATTATACCTTTTGAAAAATGAAAATAATACAGACTAAGGTAATTATAATGTCCTGGGGGGGGGAATCTTAAAAGAACTGTATTTTGTAGTTAATGATGTATTATGGGAAAAAGAAGAAGGAGTCCAAGATGCATATCACATTACTAACTTGCAGATGCTGATAAATACTGCTGTTGTCCATTCAGGGTCTATTAGGGAAGAATGGGTTTAAACAAGTATGTTGCAAGCATTAAGTCAAACTGTGGTCATACATGGAAGTACCAGCAGAAGTTAGTGGCTCAGAAAAGAGATGAGGGTATTTATGGGTTTACAACATGTGATCGCATGTTTTTTGTGAATAAATTGAGTGTGGAAAAAGCTTTCATAGCTATATTTTTACAAAAGAGATTAAACGATGGAGTAAGCACAATCTAATTCAATTGCAGAAGAATTTTGCTTATACTGAAAAGATTTAAGGATCTGTACAATTCAAAGTAAATAAAAATACAAAAGAGGTTGAATCCAGATTAGGTAAACTAAGAGAGTTGAACCAAGATATCAATTAGGTAAGGGAGAATGGGATCTCAAGTAAAGGAATTTATTATGTTTTGGTGGTTAAAAAAAGATAAAAATCAATAAAAGTGATACATTCTATCAATATCCTAAACACTTCAGAAAGAGACATTTTCTAGTTTTAAAGATGTGGGATAGAAGTAGCAATTATTTAGCACAATAAGTCTGGGTTGAAATTGGAAAGTTGAAAGTTTTAAACTCTTCTCTGTGAAGAAAAATGGACACAGCTAATCATTAGGAAGATATGTGAAAATACAGTACAAACTTTGATGCAGCTGCTATGCATAAAGGAACTAAAATGATTAAAAAAAGATACTGTGCATTGATTTGGAAGACTCAGCTCTTGTTAAAGGGGACATTCACTGTATTGGGTTATTGAATCTCATGTATAAGTTGTAGCACATAAATTTTACTTCTAGTAAGTTCCATACATTGAATTTGGAGTCTCCCTGAGGACACAAAAGCACTTTGGTCCTCAGGGTGATTGTGTTGGCAAGAGCTGGAACCTTGAACAAGTAGATACTCACAGCTGGAAGTGAAGAATTAAAAGCATGAGCTTTATGAAAGATATCAGGCCCAATATGATCAGATAGCTCAATGGATTAAAGTGCTTACTTAGGCAGGTGCAGGGACCAGGGTTCAATACCCAGCATGCTGTGCCAGCCCCATCCCCGGAGGCGCACTGAGACAGCTATTGAAACTATATGTAGTGGCTCACACCTATAATCCCAGTGCTTGAGAGGTTGAAAACAGGAGGATCACTACAAGTCTGATTTGTATAAAGAGACCCTGTAGACCCTGTACTAAATATATATTTTTTACAAAAGTATCAGGACCACAAACTCATCTTCTGTCATTGTGCTTCTATCTGTCACAAGAAGAGGAGCTGCTTCTAATACAACATTCAGGAAGCTAAGGCAGGAAGGATCAGAAATTCTGATAGACCAGCATAGACTAAATAGTGAGGAACTGTCTCAAAAAAAAAAAAAAAAAGCAACAAAAAAGAGTTGAGATGAGTTCATTGCAATTGATGAGTGGTTATTTGAATTCTTAATGCAAAAGCATGCTGAAACTAGAAAATAAACGTATCTGAATGTAAAAATAAAGATAAAAATGAGTTCTATGCAAAGTGTTCTCTGATCACAGTAAAATTAAACTAGAAATCAATAGTAGAATTATAGCTGGAATATCTTTAATATTTGAGTAGTAGGCAACATAATTCCATAACATATAGACAATAGAAGAATTATCAAGAAAAGTTATAATGCACTTTAAGGTAATGAAAATAAAAATGGAATTTATCAAAATTAATAAAATGTCACCAAAATAAAATTTAGAAAAGAAGCATAGCATTAATGCCCATATTAGAAGATATACATATATTCCAATATGAATACTCTAAGAATTCACCTTAGATTGCAAAAGAAGCAAGAATTATTAGGCCAAAAATCTAATAAAATGAATAATGAAAGTTAGAATAATATTCTAAACTTAAAATTATGAAAGAATAGAGAAAGTTGGTTACTTGGAAAAATAATAAAAGAAAGACATACACTGTGTTTCACAAGGCGAACCGCGCTGCTCAAGGTCCACGTGTTATCGGCATCATAGGCATGAAACAGCACGCCAGTCAGTACACTCCCTCAGGGACAGTGTAGGAAACCCTGGGGGACGTCCTACGAGCATCATGGTTTAACAACAAAGATTAAAGTGGACCGAAGTTCCTCAAATCTCCTAAACTGCAGAATCCATGCAGGACAGTGTAATCATCTGAAACTTCTCAACTGCTATTCAGTCCATATTAATAATTTTCCAAAGTGAAGGCTTCAGGCCCATCTACCTAGTTTCATTAGGGAATTTTACAAATTTAAGTGAGTTATACCATTGAGAAAACAATATATCTAGGTTAAAAATCTATAAAGCTAGTAAAAATCAGCGCATGATGTAGTCTTTCCAATAAATGATAACACTTTTGAATTTAAAAATAAATTTAAAAATAAGCATTGTGGTTTTTATAAAACTAATTTAAAAGGGATCATAGATCTACTATAAAACATGAAGATGAAAGCAGGTAGTGTTCACGTTTCTAAGATTTTGTGTCACTCTTGAGTAAGAATGTCTTACTAATTATCCACTAAAATACTAACAGTGACATTCTCAAAGAAACACATGCTTTTAGTCACATTCAATTACTTAATTCACTTATAGAAATGTTTCTTTTATATCTCAGTTACCCTGTACACCATTACCACAGTAACTTCTCATTTTAGCTCTCTCTCTACTGTCCTAAATCACTGGGTTTATGCTTCCATCAATAACTGAGAACATACTCCCTTGCACAACCACATGAACGATTTGACTATTTGAAGTAAATAATTTGACATTAACACCATTTTAGATTTTTTGGTTTCTGGCACTAGATTTTATTTTTAAAATGTGAATAATTTACCAATAGAACATGGGACAAAGTCCCCTCTTCTGGTTAGTTCTCTTAACAATGAACAACAAATTCTGCAAATCCTCTGATACACAGCAAAACTGAGCAATGCTTATTGAATGATGTATAAAAAAATCTTTCTAAATTATTTTACTAAACATTCAATTTATTTATGATTTTGTAACTATAAACTGTGCTATAATAAAAATATTTTTTTATTTAAACTTGTGCAGCTGATTTATTTCAATTAAGATTATGGTCTTGAGGTACATCCATTTACCTGAAAATATCTCATTTATTCTTTTTATGACAATAGTATTCCATTGTTTATAAATATCACATTTTTTTTACCCACTCATCCATTGATGAACATATGGGCTGTTTCTAATATTATTTTGTTTGTCTTTATTTTTTTTAGTTTTTAAATAAATCTATATTTCTTTTTTTTTTCAAATCAAATTGGTAGGGCAGTTTCAATAATTAACACATTGCATACATTCTTCCTAGTGATTAATTGCTGCACAAGGTGTGGACATGATATTCTATTTACAAACACCATTAGAACAAATCCCTCTATTCATTAAGAGAATGTAACTATATATCTGTCCTAACCACTTTGAATACACAGATACAAAATGGACATTCATCTGTATCCCCCTTTTTTGTTAAGTTCTGTCATTTTAATATTATAGGTGTGTAAACTCAGCAAAATATTCTAAAAGAGTTCAGTAGCCCATAATAGTATTGGGTCTTCTGCTTGATTGGCAATTTCAGCAATTGTTGACCTGAGTCCCCTACAGCTAAACATAAACATCATGGCTTTACTTCTTATACTTCATTTTTATACTTTTCTGCTGGATGGTTAAGACCAAGGAAAAGCAGGACCTATGCCACAAGAATTGTAGGTTTTGTGTCTGATAAGGTCAGTGAAATCCCCTCAGGATTTATCCTGAGATCCTGTACCTCAGATTGTAGAATTTTGTATGTCAAAATATCTGATATAAATATTGCTAAATTCTAGTGATTTTATGTGTGACAAACTTTCAGAGGCATAGAATCTTAGTATTAAAATATTTCTAAGTTTAATACAAAAATCGTTTAATTATATTTTGTAAATAATTATATCATTATTCTGATTAGACATGCAACATACAATCCATTATTAAAATTACCTCAACTTGATACCAGATTTTTAATGAAACAGAACGGCTTAATTTCATCATTAACTTCATTAAATATGTTTTTAATTTTACTTAAAATTCACAATTATTTCTGAAGGTATATTTTCATATCACTTGCCTCAAATCAGTGCTACATTAAATCTTTAATAAATAACTTTTAGTGATTTCTTTTATTAATCATTACTCCAAATCTTAAGATGGGCTTCATTCAGGGAAGTCTATGTCTATGGGGCCATAATTGAATCCAAACATTTCAGCTCTTTTTGTTATGGGTTCCTCTTTCAAAAATATAATGACCCTTTTTATACAGAATACAAATTATTAGGTCACTAACCAGTATTCTTCTCTTAAGCTGCCCTATTATCATTCCTTTAAGTTTTATTCATATCATATTTTGAAGCTTTGGATCATTAATTTTTCTCCCTTACTTATGCATTGTGTATTCTTTTCGGTCCTTAGATTCCCTGCAAAAGTTAAAATCTAGCCAAGTACTGCATGAGTTATTTTATGCTTTACATTTGTGATTGTAGTGCTCAAACTAAAAACTTATTAATCTGAAATAAATTAATCATTTTAATAAGCCTGTTCTTCATTTTTATGAATTATTACTATATTCCCTGGAGTAAATTGGAAAGCTCTCCCAACAACCCAAGCAAGCCCTTGTGCCTATAAACTTTCATGCAAATATCTGAAGAAGAGCGCCTCTGAGTATCTAAGCACATCTCCTCCTTCTCTTCTGAGTCAGTGTTCTTCCTGAGACTGTTCATCTATGTCCCTGTCCTTCACGCTTTCCTCACTCTCCTGGGGTATGCACATGCCTGTGATTTTCTTAGTCATGACCCTTATGATTTTCTCCTTATTTATTTTTTCTTTTTCTTCTTTTAAGACAGATTTTTCACTGTATTTTCAGCAAAAGCCTTGAACTCACTATTTAGCCAAGGCTGGCCTGGAGCTTGCTGCTAGCAACCTGCGTGAGCCTCCTATGGCCTGGGACATGCACCACCATGCTCGGTTTAGGCTTTCTTGCAAGTTGGTGATTGCTGCTTTAATACTATCTTCACATTCACTCATCTGATTCCATAAAAACATCTGAGTGAAAGAAATTGCCACATATTCCTACAGAATCCTTAACAATAGCACTCACTCTTAGAGAGTCTATCATGTTTTCAAACATCTACATCTCTGACTTTCTGCTTAATAAAACTTCATTTCCCCTCAAGGATACCTGACCAGTACAATCAGTGCAAAGCTACTAAATAGTTCCCTTTAAAAAAAAAAAAAACTTCACGATGTATTATATGACTCTTACTTTTCTTCTTTTACATACAAAATCTTGCCAGATACATGGCAAGGATTTTACATTCATCAAACAGAGATTAAAATTGCAAACGTGATTAACGTGTTTGAGAAAACCTGATGCGATACGGGTTCTCATCAAGGAAAAAAGAAATATAAAAGTATAAACAATTACCTACAACTAGAATATTATCTTCTATTACTTTTGGGAATAAATGAAATTCCAAATTGTTTATGATCTTTTGTAGATATCAATCTGTTACAACTCCATGCAGTAGTTTAGTTTATTCAAGCCATATTCTTCTCTTAACTATATTAACCAATTTTCAGTGATGCCCAGTATTTATTGCAAGCATTGTATCACCAAGGCTTTCCCTGGCCATCGCTACTTTGAAGCTTGGAGTCGTGTTTCAGTTTCTTTTTAATCCTGACAGTTTGTATACTGTCTGATAGAAGTACATCTTTAGGACCACGGATGTAGCTCAGTGACAGGATGCCTGCCTGGCAAATGAGAGGCCCTGAGTTTGACTCTTGGTAGAAAAAAAGAGAAAATCTTCAAACAATTTTCATTAATTGAAATACGCTTAAGATAGTTACTAAATTCACTTTGCATAGGTGTGGGTTACAATTTGATTGTGTTCAGGCAAGTTGCTGCCACAGAGCTATATAACAGTATAAAATCATATATAACCCCTTGACTAAAATAAAAAATAAAATGACTTGAAAACAAGAATGTGAACGAAAGCAGACAGTTCAGGGAGTCAGTACTTCAAAGACAATAAATAATTCAGTGAGAGATCACATTTTGCAGCTTTATCCTAAGGGGATGCTACAACTGGAGTCAGAAGTAGTAACAAAAATCTTTGATTCACAATCTGCAGACTTCCGAGGCTGAGCAAACAGATGGCAGAAAATGGCATAATGTAAACTATGGAAAATAGATAGCAAGCATCTTCAGATTGCGTCTGCTCCATTTGCTTTCTTCCTTTCCGGAAAATCCAGTTACACGCCAAGTAGAATTTCTAGCCGTGTTATTGATGTGTGCTCTTCTCTTTCCTGCGTTTTCATTCTTTATGTTTCCTCTGACAGTTTGTACATTTTTGATTATCTTCTTAATTTTCCATTTACTAAGTATGATCTCTGGTTGTACCTAGTTTATTGTTAAATTTGTTCTTTGACATGAAATGCCGTGGTACATGTCACTTAGGAAATGAATTCTCATAGCACTGTGTGATGCTTTCTTCTCCCCAGATGAAACACCACGCGCCTCATCTCATCATGTGCTCTCAAATATATTAATCACATTTGCAATTTTAATTTATGCTTGGTAAATGTAAAATCAGTGCTACATATCTATAGAGATTTATTAATCTTGATTCTTTTCTACTTTGGTCTGGTTGATTGGTTTTCCTTATAATTACTGAAGTCGACATATGAAATAGCACATGAAAAAGTAGAGTCTGAGAGTAATACAGTTCTTCAAGAAAGCTTAATTTAATCATCAGATGGACAGCAAAATTCCTCAAACAAAGGCCACACGCTTCAATCCAAATACCAGGGTCGTCATTTTGTCTCTTTTCTTTCCCATTGGCTTTTAACCCATCATGTGAGCTCATTGGAGAGTTAACCAAGTGGAGAATGCTGGCCCTACCTTCTCAGTAATGCCTAAAGTATAATTTTTACCTCCTCAGAAAATAAGTTCTGAATGTTTCTTTGAACTATTTGACATTGTAGGAGTGGCTAGTGTCTGGTTCTGCAGAGCAGATGCCTGAAGCTGGACCCCAAAGTGTGGTGAGTGTCAAGCTCATTCCTCACTGGGAGCTGAGCTTTTCAAGCGTGGGTGCCTGAGCTGCCTTGAGATAGCTTTCCTCTCTCTCTCTCTCTCTCTCTCTCTCTCTCTCTCTCTCTCTCACACACACACACACACACACACACACTATAAAACTATGAAACCTCAGCTTGTCCCAGTATTGTTGTTTTCTGCTGGGATTTTCTGTTTTTCTCCTTATGTTGCACAAAAGCAAGAGTCTTGACCGAAGATGAGAAGAATAATCTTACAGGTTCACCCAAATCATGGTTGTTTCTTCCTGAAATCTTCTCCCTCCACTCCCAACCAATTTCATGGCTCTTAGATGCCATCAATAGATTTTTTTAAACACTTAACAGTAATCTTTGTTAGGAGTATGATTAACTGAAAATTAGACTATCATATCTGAAATAGATTGACACTATTTATAAGCAGCAAATAATTTAAAATTAAATATCATTGATGTATAGTAAATTAATATTAGAATATAACACTTCCTGTAACACTTCAATGCATATTTCCTTACACAATTTTATTACACAGCTTACATTCTGTATCCCAAGGATTATTATCCTGAAATCTTATATTTTATTTAATTATGTGATTTACAGTTTATATCTAACACTGTGCTTATACATATGCATGAGATATTTCTAAGTTTTGAAAGCATAAATAAAATAAAAATGGATTATGAGTCAATAAACTCCTTTTGCTTTAATTCTAACAACACTATATCTATTTAGCTCTATCTTAATAGAGTAAGAGCACAAGTATTTCATGGTTTCATATACAAAAAACCTTGATAGTATATTTTTCTCTAAAAGCTTCATTTTCTTTCAGTGTGAGAGTACCAGAACAGTTATAAACTGTATATACATATTATTTTGTCTTTCAACCTAATACATTAGTTATGGTATTACCTCTTCCATTTCACAGAGAATAAAATTAGTTACAGAGATGTGGTAAAAATTGTGGAATTTTTGAGGATACATAAAAATTTCAAAATTAAATTTTAATGAGATCCTATTGTCCATTCATTTTTAAATCAGTAACTTAATAATCATGACAAATATATAAACATACAGTTGTATACAAATTTGTGCATACATTTTATAAATAAGGAAGACAGGAGTTTAAAATATAGATACTCCATAAAGCTATACAAGTGTCATAAAAATATAAGACAGCAAGTAATTGTCATTACAAATGTATTTTTTTCTACCTGAATTTTTACATTCAAGGTATGATAAATAACAATATATAGAATTAGCCAAAAATTTAAAATTCTGAAATAATGCCTTAAGTTTTTTTGTGTGTATGTTTATGATTTCTTTTCAAGGATTATACTACTTTTGGTAATATAAGTGAAACAGTTAATCCTTGGAAAAATTTTCATTTTTAAAAATTTTCATTACTAGAAACAGCTTCAGTATAAAGTTAGAAACAATAATAGCAGCAATAATATTTACCCACATTTTTCTTACAAATTTATATTTAACATTAAAAATCATTTCTAATCTAAAATTAATTGATACATGCTTATTATATCAAAGCATAACAATAGACACCAAATGTATTGTATATATTTATTTTTATGCTACCATATTTTTGTCATTTAACATGCAGAAGTCTAAATATAAGTATGATATTGAATTTACCAAAATCAGGATGCACTTTTCAATGGAGTTATTTAAAATTTCTTAACTTTACAAAAAATGAAGTATAAATACATTTTAAATTCCATCAAATTTTGGTTCTCACTATTTTATACCTTACCAACACATAGAGCTATAGTTTGTTGATTTACAAGTAATATACGTTTTAAAAAGATAAAAAATGCAAAAATGTTTTAATATATTTTAATATATGATATTTAAAATTTGTTACATTAACAATCATTGTATATCTTGGATATTTTTGTGAAGAACAATTTTTAAATTTTGTAATACATTTTCTTTAATCCTAGAAATAGTTCAAAATAGTGAATTTCTTTTGTCAAGTATGTTTTCAGATAGGTTCTGATAGCTGACAATTACAGAAAATACTTGTAGGACATTAATTATATTTTGCTCTTGCATTTGTAGGTGTTCTGCCAAGTTTGGTGAGAAACAAGATACTAAGAGTTAGGATTTCCATCCCTTATTGCAATGATAAATTTAGTATTTGCCATAAACACTGACACAGTGGATAGTTTTCTCAGGAAACCTCACATAGTGCAGGGTCCTGCAGAGCAGTGCAGGTGAAGGCTCTGGCGTTGCTGAGGGAGGGCCTAGCACGGCTCTGTTAGCTTCCTTTTCAATACCATGTCTATTTTATTTTGCTTTTATTTATTTTTTTCTCCTTTAATTTTATTTTTTATTCATTTTAATGAGAAAAAAAGAAAGAATAACAATGAAACAGTTTCAATACAGGTTAGCAGGTTACAATAATTAGTACATTGCATATTTTTGTCTTCATAGTAGTTATTCAGAGGACAAGATGCAGACATGATGTCTTGTCTAGACAATATTAGTACAAACTTTTATTCTCAATGAACTAAGAGAAAGCAGCTATATATCTATACGCATGACACTAGTTTGCCTAGCAACTGAGAGCTAACCTTAACCAGACAGGATGTTCATCTCAGGAGTGAGGTAGCTTGTAAGTTTATTTTCTTAAATAATGTCTTAAATTTATCTTTCCTTAGAGCAGAGTAGCACATCACTGTTTGTATATATACAGAACATTTTTTAACTTTTTAGATTTTAATTTTATATACCAGAATAGAATCCATAACAATCCAACCTGTTGTAAAATACTTTGTGTTGGTGGATGAGTTTTCCCTGACTGTATCTTCAAATAATTAGCTGGTAGTGTTGTTAAATTCTGGTTTATACTCATTTCCTCATTTGTCAAATACACAGTGGATTGCTAATGTTGGTGACTATCGTTGGGATTTGGGTATTACTCTTTTCAGTTCTGCCCATATTTGTTTCAAGTGTTCTAAGCATTACTACAATCTGCAAGACCTTGTTGGATGGTTGTAACTTCTTCAAAAGTTATGCATGCATCACTAGGGATGTCCCTATCTATTCCTGTTCAGAAGCATGATTTGTGTGTCAACACAGTAACCATAGTTATTCTTTCCTTAGTATTTGAATGGAATATTATCTATGACCATTTTAACGTGAAGCTACTTGGATCTTTATATTTCAAGAATGTTTTGATAGGGTGAATACATTTGGATTTAACTTTTATATCCAATTTAAAAACATCTTATATATTATTGAAATTATTTATATTAATGATGTTATTGATATGTTTGAATATAAATGTAAGCTATTTCTCTATTTTTATTCTGTACATTTCCTTCTTCCATTTTTCCTGTTCTCTTAAACTTGGTGTATGCCTTGGTATTTATTTGAGAGTTGTCTTAGGATTTTCATCTACCCCTTACTCTATTGTGCTCTACCCTGAAATGACAGCACTCTGTAACATTTCTTGTTTAAGAGACATATGTCCATTTTTTGTGCTATTCCAGTTATTTAACTTGTACAGTACTAAAAACTATACAATACTGTTTAGACAATAAAATAGAGCAATACAAGTACTTTATTATGTTAGGTATTAAGTATGCAAATGTCACTTTAAGCACATTTGGCCTTACTTCATTTCTTTAAAAGGATTCAAGGGGCTGGCCAAAAACTGAGCAGATGAGAGCACCTGCTTAGGCAGAGTGCAACAGCTGGGTTTCGATTCCCAGGTCTGCCCTGCCAACCCTGCTCCTGGGGCTCACTGAGACAGCAATTGAGACTGGGCAGTGGGGTGCGCCTGTAATCGCAGCTCTTGGGAGACTATAAACAGGTGGATCATTATGAGTTTGGTCTAGTGGTGAGACCCTGAACACCCTGTAGACCATTCCCTATAATACAAAAATAAAATAAAATATAGAAGGATTCAGATTTGTAATTTGCTTAGTTTTTCTATAATTAATATATTGAGGTACACTGTTAAGTCTCTCAGGTTTTGTATCAAGACGAATGTCTTTTTCTTAATTTTTTATGTATTTGGTACAGTGTCTCACTACGCAACTCAGATTCATAGTGATCCTTCAGTTTTCAGCCTCCTTAGCACTGGGACTACAGGCACATGCCACCATGCCCAGTCTTGGCGGCCAGCTAGGCATGCCAGGGGTGGAGCCAGCACAGCATATGGTACCAGGGATTGAGCCCAGGTCCTTGCCCTGGCATAGGCAGGTTTTGTTCTTTTGAACTTTTCTATAACCTAACCAGAAACAACATTTATGGGTATTGGTATCAGTTTGCTGTAAGTCCTTAATTTATCATTTAAAATTAATTTTAAAAATTATGCTTTTTGATTGGATTGTGTTTATGTCATTTGTTTTGCTTTTATATGAACTATGGTTGTATCAATAAAGAATACTGGAGACATTTTTGTGACTGTTTTGAGGTATTGACTGGTATGGCCTTGAAAGTTTTCACTCTCAAGGGAATTAAACATATGTAAAGTGTTCCTTTGTGGTACATATTAGAGTGTATATCACAATAAGTTATAAATCATTTTATTTTCATAGTTAAAAATACATATTTTTCCATTGTTATGGTTTAAAATGTTGAAAGTCATTTACATTCATAATTGTATATACATGAGGATATTGTTTGCAAGATATTTAATTAGAAACGATTATGTGCCAAGGAGACATTGATTTTTTTTCATATTCCACTTTTGCTCTCTGTTACAAGTATGTGAATACAATATGTAAAATGACTCACTTAGGAAGCCTAATAAGAATATTAATAAATGTGTAAGTACTTGCTAGAATGTGCATTGACTAGCTAGCCCTATGTAACCAAAGGAAAACTCAATTTATCCAAAAGGAAGTAATTAAAAAGTCATAATTAAAATTGTGCATGCATTTTTCATAGCTCCATTACATTTAATGAATATGACACAAACAAAAGCAGTCACTCATTAATGAGTTCAATAAAATTACTTTGCATTAAAGCAACCCTGTATAAACAGGAACTTAATATTGCAAAATAAAAAATATTTTCTATTAATTTTACATGTAAATTTTATATATGTAAAATAAAGTTAATACTACCCTCTTGTTTCATACATAAAATATAGAAATTAAACTTTTCAATCATTTTCAAAAATGTTTGTCTTTGTGAATTTACTTCATATTTGTAATATAACACTTAATAAATAAGTGTAGAGAACTAAACATTGTATAGTAAAATTACTGTTTGTTACAGATGCCTGAAATATAAAGAGTAGTAATTTAATTAATAAGTAGCATTTAAAATAACTGATGCGGTAAGCATAATGCACAGCTTAAAAATTTAAATTAAAAATTGATTTAAGTTATTTCAGGGAATATGTTTTGTTACTATACATCTTTCTTAGAGTAAGCAAGAAAGAAGAAAAATCTGTCCTTGATAATACAAAAAACAATCAACTGTAATGGAGGGAATGTGATCACTACATGCCTATATCGCATAGCATCAGCAAATACTTTGAATTATAATTATACACAATGTACTAACCATTTTTATTCTCGTACAATCTTATTTTGAAATTTTATATCATTGTTTTTATTGTTTCTTTTTCTTTTCTTGAAAATGATAAATAAGGTAAAATAATTGAGAGAATATTTGCTTAGATCAAAGTTAAACTGTTGGCTTATACATGCTACTGTAAATGACCAAAATCATGTTCTTTAATATGCAGTAAGGTTACATCGAGACACACGTATAGCATTTTAAAATGAAGCGAAGGTCACCACTTACATAACAGGTAATTTTATGCGAGACGTAGTTTCCCAGCAGCAGCTACGGCAGCGCCCCCGTGTGTCTGCGAGGGTGAGGATGTGCGTAGTTACAGTACGTCCTAGTCGCCACCCTTCCCCTTGGCTTCTCAAGCTCTGCAAGGTACTGGCCCAGCCATTCGTAAAAAAGTTTCTAGTTAAAGTTTACATGCAACAGAAAAGACAAATCCTGTTTCTAGTTTACAAATTTTATTATTAATGTAATTCATTTTCATGCCAGGTTTTTTTTTTTCCTCTTACATCAATGCTTTACTTTATTTCTTTCTGTCTTGTTTATTTCGCATACGTACTGGAGTCAGCCCGTGGTTTCTTAGAGCATCCCTATCTGTGCTATCTGCTCAATTGCTACGGAAAATTAATAACTTTGATCACTTGGAATGTGCTTTCAGACTTGGCAAACAAATGGGCATTTAAATATATAAAAAGACATAGCAAAAGTCAAGCCATATTACAAGTTCTGACTTTGCTTTTCATGATCAACTCATTGCCAAAGTGGCTTTACTACAGATCAGATTTGTGAAGAATGTCACTCAGAGTAACATGGGTAGACTTGGTAGAAACACGGGAGAGATACTGAAGAGTTAGGTTCTTTATTCATTGATAGAGCAAACTAATTGTGATTCTTTTGTTTAAAGCAAGGAAAAGTGAGTGATAGACAATGGAATTGTTAGAAAAAAGGTGCCGCAATAGTACACACATTATAGGACAGAGCTGATGAGCAGAGCTTTGGGAGGGCAGGACAGAGGACAGTATTTCACCACAATTCTTCCAAATGCACTGGAGTTTTGGTGCCTGAGAGTCACAGGGGCTCTGCGGAGAGTGAGGCTTGCACACAGAAACAACCAAACTGCAATTTCTACCACTTACACACGTAGCACAAATATGCTGAATGTACAAATCTCTCATGCGCATCAGGGTATTGAGTGGAGACATCTAGGTCTATAACTTTGACATAAATGCTTCATGTATCTTGGGCTACACTAATTAGTGTCTTGAGACCTGACCTAGACATGACCTAGAGCAGAGGGTGGCAGTGAGGGCATTGCCGGGTCTGTAGCTCCGGACTGCTCCTGTGCCTCATGATGCCATAGTACGTATGCCACCTGCACAGGTAATCGGCCTCGCACTTCACAATAATCTGCCATTTAAAGACTTTTAATTCAAAGAGGAAAAGAAGAAAAATGATAAAACAAAACATTTTCAAATTAGGGGTACAAGAGAGTAATAATAATTAGTACATTGCACATTGTTATCTTCAGAGCAGTTACTCAGAGTACAAGATACAGGCATGAAATCATGTCCTGACAATATTAGCACAAACCTTTCTTTTCAATGAA
>NW_004524589.1:15245379-15250857 GCF_000260255.1 Octodon degus
TCGTATATATATATATATATATAATTTCCCTTTTCTCTTTCTTCCTTTCCCCTTTCTCCCATGAGTTTCTCTTTTCTTGCAAATAGTCTCTTCCTAATTCACAATGTCTATTACACATTTTGAATCTTATGTAGCTGCTTAGTTTCTCACACTAATAACACAATGTAATTTTTACCCATAGGGGTCTAATTTATTTCAGAGTATGGTCACAAAATTGCATCTATTTACCTACAAAAGTGTCGAGTTTATCCTTCCTTATGGCTAAGTAGTACTCTATATCAGTGATTCACATCAATTATAGATTTCCAGAAAAATTGAATTGACACCTCACATCAAGTTTTCCATCATTGAAATGTTGTATTAGTGGACACATTTGTTAAATTCAATGAAAAATAAGATTAATGTATTACTATTAAGTAAAGTCCACTGTTTTATAAATGTCCTGAAATTTGTAATTAAATAATATGCTTTTCAGTAGCAGAACGCCGTTGCATGACATCTCCAGTTCCTCCTGACTGTGAAATTTTCAGAAACTTCCCTAATTTTTTATTTCAGCAGCAATTTTGTGGTGCATTTCTCAGGAATCCTGTAGAACTTAGCATCCTATGACCTATCTGTTGTTTTGCTCATAGTAAGATGAATGGAAATTTATTGGAAAGATTCTACAGGTGAAGAATCATGTTTCATCTGCCTCACATCAGGTGCATGTATCAACGTGAGCGGTGACTGCTCATGTGGACCCTGACTCTGGGTTTATGTGGTTTTCATCAAGGTTCTCCACTCAAGACCTCTTTCTCTCCTTTTCTACACTGTACATTTTAAGGTAAGTCACTATGTGCTACCGATAACTGGGAAGTGGAGAACAACACTACCATTTCTTGAGGGCAGTGTACCTATGTCATTTGAGATTATTGTCCCTTGTAGACTCATCTTTAATGTCCATTTAAAATTAGTTCGATTATTTTTTCATTTCTGGTTGAAAATATTGATATTTGTGTTACATTCTAAGTACTATTTCAGTAATATTATAATTTAATATTCAAATTGTTACATCTGTAACCATTTGGAAATCATTCATTTGGCTCCTGGGATGTCCTGGAACATGCTATCAATGGAAGTGTGTGTTTACTTCTAACACTTACTAATTTTCTTACCATATGGCATTAACTATACTCATCTTTTATGTCAACATCTTCCCTTGTCCTGGAAGTGTTATTTATCCCTAGATCCAGATAGTTCTTTTTGGAAAAGGACACTGGTAAGCAAGATAAGTGAACTTGTTGCTTGTATTGCTATTGGGACATCCTTCCTTTCTGTACATTATTTTCCTCTTGATTCTCCAATAATGTGTGTATTACACCATTGAACTCTTTCTATGGTTCTCAAATATTCTATTCAATTTTATTTTTCCACATTTTTTTCTCTCTTTTAATTTGACATTAGGAAACTTTCTCTTGTGATTTTGGAATTCACTATTTTTTTTATTTTTTATTTTTTTTTATTTATTTGAGAGAGAGAGAGAGAGAGAGAGAGAGAGAGAGAGAGAGAGTGGTGTGTGTGTGTGTGGCCAGCTCAGCCCACCAGGGGGCGGGGCTGGCTGGCATGTGGTGCTGGGGGATTGAACCGCGGTCCCTGATGCCTTGCCAAGCTTGTTCTAAGTAGGTGCTTTAGACCACTGAGCCATCTCTCCAGCCCCCTTTTTTTTTATTTATTTGAGAGAGAGAGAGAGAGAGAGAGAGAGAGAGAGAGAGAGAGAGAGAGAGAATTCACTATTATCTGTCATAAGCTTTTTATAATCCGGCTATCTATACTCCATTAAAATACTCATCAGTTTTGATATAATGTTTGGGATTTCCAGAATATTCTTTTGATTTTTTTTCTTAATATCCCCATCCTGTTTTTTTTGGGGGGGGGAGGCGCAGGGTATACGCCTCCTACGATCAGACTCGTAGTGATCCTCCTGTGTACAGCCTCCAAAGTGCTGGGATTATAGGCACATGCCACCACACTCAGTCTCAATCGCTGCCTCAGCAGGCCCCAGAGGCGGGGCTGGCAAGGCAGGCCTGAGGATCAAACTTCTGACCCCTATGTTTACCTAAGCTGGTGCTTTAATCCTCTGAGCTATTTGGTTGGTCTTCTGATGTGCCCATCTTTTGGCTTTTGGGACAAATTTATTCTGATATATTGTGTCTTTTTAATACGGGAAAAATTCTTTTCTAATTTAATCATAGTTTTTTTTTTCAAATCTCATATTCGATAATCCAAAATGCTGTCACCTAAACCTGGTTCTGTAGCTTTGTTTCATCAGACTGTTTTTCCTTGACTTCTAGCACCTCTTACATCTTTTTTGGCTGAGGATCACACGATGTATTAAATGCAGCGAATGATGTCACTAGTCATTTGGTGTGAACCTTCTGCTAACCTGTGTAGGAATTTTACTCTTTTTAATATACAACTTGGCTATAGATATGAGAAGATTTAATTTCTTCCATTCCTTTGCATGTCTATAAAATTATATCCTAAAAAGCAGCTGAAACCTATCTCTCTTTCATATATTCAAGGTTATGGTAAAGCATAGATATGTTGGAAGTTTGTAGGAATGATGGAAAATACTTGATAATGTTATCTAAGTCCATTTCTTTCCATTTCTTTTAGTTGCACTGTTTTCTTTCTTTTATTTTATTTATTTTTTATTTTTTGTGAAACAAGGACTTGAACTCAGGCCCTTGCGCTTTCCAGGGAAGGGCTTTTTCTACAGAGCCTTCTCCCCGAGCCCTTAGTTGCACTGTTTTCTATGGATGTGAATTTTAGAAGTGTTTCCACCTTATGCACTTTGGTGAGAAATGAAGGCTACAAGGAACTCTAGTTGGCTAATTTTTCTTCTTTGTCTGAGTGGGGTTTTGTAGTTGAATGTTCTGGGAATGTGTCATAATGACTGCTTTTCCTTTCTTCCTAGCAAAACTGAAAGTCTTTTCTTTTGTTCTTTACCATGAAAGTCTTGTGAGGTACTAAAGGTAAAACCTATGAAATTGTGAAGCTTTGAAAGATTTCAACCCCTAGAAATTTCCTTTCTCACACCAGACTACACAAAACTCCCAGTGGTTTGTCAAATTTATCATTTAGGAGTCTCATCAGTTGTACTGGTTTCTACTCCAAATGAGCTGATTTTGGTGATGAGTCCCTGTAAGTGTCTGTCTTTCTAGATTTTCACGTTGTGCATTTCCCTGTGACCTCAATTTTCTGATAGGTCTATAAAAAGTCTTTGATTGTTCAATTTGTTCTCCATTATTCTTGTTAAAGCAAGGAGTGATGACTTCCTATCATTTTTCAGGTCAGAACAGACAACCAGTTTTTTAGAGTACTTTACTCATTTTATTTGAGCCTCTAATATTTGCCCACAAACTTGAATATATCATCAATATTAAAAATTTATATAAAATCATCTTCACTCTGAATTTAAATTTTTATATTGGTACAGTGACCTTGCAGGAATCTGAAAACGTAATGACTAAACAAAAGCATAGACATATCATTCCAAAATCAAGGATTTGATATTAAAAGGAAAAGTAAGATTTGAAGGTATTAGTGTGCTACAAACAAGAAAAAAACTATAGATAACAGTACTATAGATAAGACAAAAGGGCCGGGGAGATAGCTCAGTAGAATAAGCGCTTGCCTGGCAAGTGCAGCGTCCTGAGTTCAATCCCCAGTACTGAAAAAAAAAAAAAAAGACAACCACCAATAAATATATAAATAAATAATAAATAGGAAAATGAGGTGGTTTTCTTTTTTAATATTATGGGAGTTGAGATACCTAAATTGCAAGGAAAATATATGTGTAAATAATAAAACATAATGACAAAAGCACTTTAACATGGATACTACATCTACTATACTTCCACTTTAATTTTATGTCTTTCACATATTGACTTAATCTTTACTAAAAAATTATGAATCTTAAGATATAATCAGTAATCATTTTTCTGCTAAACTTAATACATGTTTATTTTCTCATATTGTCACCATTATTTACTTGGTAACTTAATACAAAAAATTCCAACACATTTTTCCTTTACTTATAAATTGTCACTTGACTGAGGAATAACCAAGTAAAATTTTAAAACAAGAAGTGATATTTATAAATAATTACATAAAATACTTCATGTAGAACCGTAACTTTAATTACTTACAGAATTTAACAAATAGCGTAGTGGATAGCTAACTGGTGGTCAACTTGTTACACCCAGTTGAATTGAACTAGAGTGGTGCTGGGTGTGGGAGGCCCACCTGAGGGTTGTTGCTGGTAGAATAAAAGGCAGAACTGGAGAAGCTGTTGAGAGGCCATTAGGGAAGCTATTTAGAGAAACTGTTGGAGATGCTGGAAGTTTCTGGTTCTGTTGTGCTATTCTGCTGGAGAACCCTCTCTTGCTGGCTTTCCTGATGAACTAGGCTGTTCTTTTCAGAGGAGGAGCTTGAGACATGTTTATTACTGAATATGGATATGGTTCATCTCTAGTCCACATCTTGAGCATTGCTTCCTGGCTCCAGAGAGGAAAATGGTACACTTCTCAGCCTTCTAGAGAAGCTTTTCAGGCTGGCTTTCTAATGGAAATTAAGCTTTCCTCATGGCTGGAGGAGCTCAGGGCCTCACTGTTGCTGAGGATCGCTGTGGTATCTTTGCAGAGTACTCTGTTCTAAACTTGAGCATTGCTTCTTAGCTCCAGTTCAGATCTCTCAGCCTTCTGGTACAGATCCTTCATCCTACTGGCATAGAATTTCTAGCTTCCACCTTCAGGCCTTTTCAGTGAAGATCAGTGAAGTGAGCCTGCATGAGACTTTGTCATTGGCCCTAAACCTCCAGTTGAATTTGTGTGAGGCATTGTTATGGGCTATAGATCTTCAGCTGGATTTAGGAAGGATATTAGGACCCAGGCCCTCAGCTGGATTCCTTGCTCTTTAGTGTGTAGACAGATTTCTTGAACTTTTGCTACATAATTCTTTGGATGATTATAAAATAATCTTAAAAAGTGGGTCCTATATTGTATTGTTCCCCTTGCAAAAAACCTAAATCTTAACAAACAGTATATAAGAATAGACAATGGTGAGAAATATAGTATTGCCTACTCCCAAGACATGCTATCTGCCACTCAATTTTGCATAATTTCTACTGTAATTCCTTTTGAATGTATGTCAAGCAGTCTTAACATTTGGATTACAAATAGTGGATCATTTTTTTTTTCTTTTTTTTTTTTTTGGTCTTTTTGAGACAGGGCTTCCCTACACAGTTCAGTCTGTCACTGAACTCACTTTGCAGAAAAGCCTTGCCTCAAACTCACAATGATACTTGATACTCCTGCCTCATCCTCCCAAGCACTGGGATAACAGGAATGCACCACCACGCCTGGCTTGGATCATTGTTTTTTAAGAAAACATGGGTGAGTCAACAAATACCTCAAAGATCAAACTATTAATTCATGA
>NW_004524589.1:15250957-15267886 GCF_000260255.1 Octodon degus
AAAACACGTGTATTTAATAGAAAATTTGAGATGAGAGTCAAAAGTAATTTCCAAATCAGGATAAAAAAAATCCAGAATTCTTAAAGCAATAATTTCAAACTCTGGCAGCTATTACTGTTGTTTACTGAAATCTAACTCATCTTTTCACACCCAAAATTTCTTATGGAAGCTTTATGTTCATAGAAGGCTCACTACTGAATCAGGACTGACACAGAAGTGTATCGTTCATGACTTGCCAATGTTCACATTCTCAAGTCAGTCTCTATTACCTCTTTTTCTGACAGAGATAATGAGAGTGCTAGCCTTGAAGTATTGGAGCAATAGAAAGATTTAAATAGTTGGAGCAAACACTTTTGTAAGGCCATTCCTATAATAAACTTCTATATTATTGCAACATAATAAGCTTCCTTATTCAAAATATAACAAGGAATAAATTATATTTATAAGAATTGTTTGATAAATCTACACACTTAAATTTCTTTAAAATACCATGTCATAGAATTAAGGAGAAACATCATTTCTCCAATTTTGAAATTGAATTGATGTTTATTAATGGAAAGTCAAATCAAAATTATTAAATATTTTGAAATGAATAACAATATAATTGTGATTTGTTGTATTTTATAGCCTACAAGTCAAGTCTAAATTTTCTAAAGATAAATTCATGAAGTGAACCAATTAATTGAGGCAGCATCTACATACTAAAATAAAACTTAAGGGCACATATTAGAAATAAGAGAACAGTTTTTAAATTACAGTTTCTATATCAGGAAGAGTTTGTAAATAGAGTAGTACAAGAAACAAGATAAAATAGAGTCGGAACACAGAGGAATAGATGATCAACAAAGCCGAACTGTTTTGCCACAAACACTGCGGATATTACATGTGCAGCAATTTTGCCAAAGAATGAAAGAAAGTGATGACAAAGAAAGAAGAAGGCAGAAAAAGAGCAAAATAAAGGGAGGATGAGGAAAACACAGAAGGAAAGAAAAGCAGATATGAAAGAAGAAGAAAGGGATGGAAGAAGAAAGAGCTCATTGCTGGAAATTAAAAATGATATGAAGGCTCAGAAACAAAAAGGAACTATCTTATAAACAAAAAAATTTAAACTAGCAAACAAATAAGTTACTAGTGTTTTAAAACAGATATGATAAAATGGATGATATTTAGAGATAAATTGACCTAATAACAATTCTTTTATGCATATATTCAATAAATATGTACTAATGTGTTTCTGACACTGTCCATTAGAAAAGTCATGCCAATACAATGCACAGGAAGCTCGACCTGGAAGCTATCTAAATGTATATAAGTTGTGAAATGGGTAAATTGTTGCACAGGGGAATAAACAACAAGATGCAGGTTCAGATTCATCTTTCCTGAAGTTGAGTAAGTCTTTTCACTAAGAGGTCTTTTACCTTCAATATAACAAACAGCAATAGAACTATAAGTAAAGCTACACCAAGTTCAGAAATACTAGCTGAAATTTGCACTCATGTTGACCTTTACATTAAATGAGAGAAATGCACAGCATTTAATCATTGACTAATTCACTTAGGACATGTGCAAGCAGGAGGCATAGTGCTCAGTGAGAAAGAATGTCCTCATTGCTGAGGTCTCCTTGCAAACTTTCATACAAATAGCAAACACAGCCCTAAATATATTATAAAACTTCTTAGCACATTTCACAGTGAGTCCCAATTTCTATTGGAGTCATTGATTAGAATTTGAGTACTACATTTTTCAGTATTTTTGTTTACACTAATGAACATGCATTCACTCTAATGTATTTGAATGTGTAAGTGTAGTACACTAGCATACATATTTTTCTATCTAAAGCCTCGTGAGGAAGTCACGATCCAAGTTAAAATCTGCCTCTCCCTCTCTCTCTCTCTCTCTCTCTCTCTCTCTCTCTCTCTCTCTCTCCCTCCTTGATTTATCCACTTTAAAGGAAAATTTTATGTTGTCTTCTTTTCTCCAGCAAAGGTATGGAAGGTTGTATGTAATATTGGATACTGTATGAATTCTGGGGAAGAAGAAAGTGATATGTATTTTGGGAAAATTGTTGAAATCCAATACCAAAAATCACAAGTTTATCTGATTGTTTGGAAGGAAAGACCACACAATTCAAGGATAAAATATTGGAAGGCCCAAGTAGTGAGGAAAATGTTAGGTTACTTGATATTGTGACCCACCCACATGCTAAATGTCTAGCAGATGCCATAAGGTGCATGCTTGACTTTGCTTCACACATGTGATAGGCATTTTTCCCATTTAGGAAGGGCTACGTGTAGAGGTGCTGTAGTAGTCATCTCAATTTGAGACACGCCATACTTAACATTCATAAGCTGAAGAAAAGAGATTTAATTTAGCTCAGGGTTTCAGGGAATTCAGCACCTGCTGGCAGAATTCAAGGCAGGAACATGCATAGGCAGAAAGGCTGCTTAGTTCACAGCATCCAAGCAGCAGGTTGGAGAAACAGCGCCAACAACAATGGTCAGGCAGCAGACAGAGCCCCCAAAGCCACACCTTCATAACCCACAGAGACACGCCAAGAAGCATGTTGGAGGTGGCTGCCAAGCCAAGCAAGCTGATGACTTGAGACGTGAACATTTCTACAACCTGATTTGCTAACCTCTTTCAGGTAACTTGGGAGAAATCATACGTGATCATAGAAGAAAAAGAATAATATTTTAGGTTGAGAATTAACTTCAGCTACATTATTCAGAGAAACAATCTCCCAGAAAGGTTCATGTGCCTCTTATATAACCACCCAGCCATGCTTTTCTTTTTAACTAGCTGAATGTGTGTCGTTTGCAGACTACGTAAGTCTTCAGCCTGATCTTCACATTTCGTGGTGGATTACCTTCGACTCAATGAAAAAATAAATAAATAAATAAATAAAATGTAGGAAGGCACCTGCAATCCTTGTTTGTCAAAAGAATTGCTTCCAAGAATGCAGCTGACTCAGACTTGGCTGCATCTCGGACTAATAAAAGTGAAAGCTACTCCTCTGGATGGAGCCTTATCTCTCACTCCAATGCCTTAAGCAAAGCTGCTGGCTCAGTGAGTCTTTCCATTCACAGTGTTCTCCACAATACCTGAGCCTGGCTCACTGACTGTTCAGCCGTGCAAAAACATGATAGTTTGTATTGCATTGAGCCACTGTAGAAATCCATCTGTGCAAACCCAGCACACGCTCCGCATAGCCAGGGGCCAAGGTGGGCTCTGCTTACAGCCAAGCCGCTGCTTCCGTCAATGAACTTCAGGATACTTGCTTTAACTTTGGGGATATTGCCTCTGTGCTAGTTTTCTTCTCTGTCACTTGGAAGTACATAGCCTGGCAGATGAAAGATATGTTTTCTGAAACTCTAAACTAACAGGAAAAAATATTTTCAGCTTCCAATCAGAAAATTTTACTTACTAATATGAAAGCCCATGGTAAAGATCTATTTTCTAGTGGGATAATTGCAATGAAGCTATCCTGTCTTCAAAAGAATACATTACTACTGCAAAAAGTTCAAACAATATCTTCCATAAATGATAATTTTATCTTGTCAGCACCATGTGTACACCAAGATACTTTTTGATGGAAGTTTATCCCAAATTTCTCCTCCCTAAGTTATAATACACTGTACATTAGTGTGGTCATAAGCAAACTGTACACATTTAAAGATTCACTACCACTATCCTTTGTATAAACCAAAAAAATTCTCCACTAGGAGGTTAATCTTTAATTGATGAAATTTTCCAGAGTAATAACTCAAGTCCCAGAGAAGTAGATGGAGGGTAGGGGCACCATATTCACCAGTGGGTCAATCCACTGGCACTCATAGTTGAATAGGAGATGAGGACCACTTGGAGAATGTGTGTAAATGCTGGTATTTATTTAGAGGGGATAGGTATTTTTTCTGGTTCTCTAAGCTCTGTTTCTTAGTCATCATGAAGTAGGTAGATATCTCCATCCTGCCCTTCCACCATGATGCTTTTGCCTTGAAGTCAGACAGTCATATATAAAAATACCGAAATAATGAGCTAAAACAAACTTCTTGGTTGCATTGTGAATATCAGAGGTTTATCCAGGCAAAAGAAGAAATTGTTAGGTTTTTCCAGCACAGCAGAGAAGAAGTAAAAGTTAAAGGCTAGTGGGCAAGGACCTGCGTGGACTCCAAGGACACAGAGAGGATCGGAGGGAGGTGGGGGAGTACCTCTGGCCTGAGGCAAAGAAATGCTCAATGTTTTGGTATTTGCTATGGGCAGAGCTTGAAGGGCAGGTTCAATGACACATGTGAGCTACTGGAAGTCTCCCTTGTGGCACAGGAAAGGTAAAAGGAAGTTGTATCTAGGACTAGGGTAAGGAAAAAGGAGGAAGTGGTCATTGGGCAGATAAACTGTTGTTCTGGGGATTCAGCCATGTAGAACTAGGGCTATAATAATTTAGCAGTTAGTACTTGGGTGGAACCTGTCAAAAATGACTAATGAGGGCAAGCCAGACACCTCAGTGGACTAAAGAACCTGCTTAGGCAGAGCGTAGCGACCAGGGTTCAATCCCTAGTGTACCGTGCCAGCCCCTCTTCTGGGGGGTGCTGAGACAGCCATTGAGACTGGGGGTGGCGCATGCCTGTAATCCCAGCACTGGGGAGGCTGAAAACAGGATTATCACTATGACTCTGATCTATACAGTGAGACCCTGTAGACCCTGTCTTGAATGCATAAAAAAGACTAATGAAAACAATTATTATTTATGCCACAAACTTGTAGCACTTTGTTGTTGATGAAAAAAGAATCAATTAGAAAAAATAATTACTAAGAACATTTTACTCCATTATCTTAGAATGCCAAGGACAGTAATTTGAATCTAACATGATTCAATTCATTGGCCCATTATGGAGGACAGTATTGGCTTGTATGTACCCAGGACAAACCTAAATTGCTGAAATCAGAAATAAAGCCTAAACTACTTGGATTATTGCCTTCAATTAAATAAATGTTTAATACACAGATATTAGAAGAAAGTCCTCTTAGATTCCTGAGGTAGATTGTTTTCTATTCATAGAATTTCTCTTCTATCCATCTAGGTATATGATCATAGAAGCACAAATGGAAAGAAATCATACCATTTCTCATGAGTCAGATTAGTTGGCCTTCTTAGTCAAGTTCCTATTACTATGAAGCTGTTGCAGAAGTTAAGAAAGTTTACGACCTTGGATGGACTGTTGAGAAGTCCACCATGGATGGACAATGCTACAGAAAGCTCACTGTGTATGCTGATATTATAAGGCCAGAAATATGCCTTCACTTGTGTTACTTATCTCAACTTAGGCAGCTCAGAATCTGACCAAGTAGTGTTCCTTCCTGCATAGGGAAGTGGCCTGTCTCCTGCTAGTGGTATTTATCATCCTTAGTAGGTTTCTTACATACAGAGTTCTCTTTCTGTGGGGAAGCCCCTGTACAAGCCAGCCTCTGTCTGCCCTACCTATTGTCTTATACAATTAGAATTGAGGAGACCTGAACAACTATGCTGATATGATTACTTTGATTCTCATCCTGAATATGGCATTTTCTATTGGCTCCCAAATAACCAGGGCTTGTCTACATTTTACCATTTAAAATGTTTAAAATTACTTCTGTTGCACATAAATATTTTTTTCAGTTTTCAAAATAGGGTTTTAAGGTCTTCTTCTTTCCAAAAAAGTAATAGAATAAACCAGTTAGTATAAGTGAGATTTTATAACATACTTTATTATAAAAGTTCACCATATGCAATAAATTCTGATTATTTGTAGGGTGATGCCTGACTTTTCCATTACATTTGTTGCTTTATTTAAATTATTAATTTGTCAGAAGATTTTAAAAATGTGATAAAAATAAATGGCTCCATCTTGTGAGCATTCTTTTGCCCAGAAATAAATAAGTTAAATAAATGAGCAAACATATAAAAACAAATACTTGCAAACAAATTCACAGAGGAACCCAGAAAGGCGCATCTGTATCTTAGAGGTATTTCCATCTCATCAGATACTTGCTCTAATTTGATTTTTTGCAATAGACTTTAGACAGATCATTTCATTGATAGTCAGTAATTTATTGCCTACTGAATTTGTAACTTGCTATTATGCAATAAACAGATATAAATATATAGGATAATTTTTATTCCAGGCTCTGTATTTCAGATAAAATTTTCCTGAAAATTACACGGTTATATTGGAAGTAATATTACTCATACTCATGGAAGTTGAATATATTGATTTATCAGTGCTTGAAAATCAGCCTTGATGGGCCTTTCACTTCTGTCAAAGAACAGTACAATTATTTTTTCCTGTTCAAAATTTTTTAAATATCTTAACATGAGGATTTATAGCATTGTTTTTTACTCTTTAGTATAATTTCTGTTACTTAATAATTTCACTCTTTCAAAATAAATGGATAAATTATCAAAACCTATCAAATTATAACTGACTCAAAAAATTTGTTCATAACCTTTCCTATATACTCCCATGTTGCTTAGCCAGGTAGAAAACAAAAGGAAAAAATATATACAAAAAACAACTTCAGTGTGGTACTTGAAAATTAAAGAACAAACTGAAAACAGAAGTGCAAAACTTACTTTTTGAAAATTATAAAATATGATGGAAATATTTAAGTTTAGTGTTCTTAATAAAATGAAAGTCATCTTTACTGATATTTCTTTCTTAATTCCTAATATAATATAGCAATATAGCCCAAATTAATCTACAGAACCAATGCAATCACTGTAATTATTCTACTTGGCTTCTTTGTAGATATCTGTAATCCTAAAGTTACTATGGAAACCAAGGATAAAGGATAACTAAACAATTTTAATGTGAACAAAGTTGAAAACATACTTCCTGGTTTTAAACTTTATAATTAAGCAGTGTCTTGATCGTTTTTTTTAATCACTGATACTCAATATCTGAAATTTCTCCACTAGATTAATTAGTCCATCGTCTTTAATCTGAGACGCCTGCAAAGTCTATAAACATGAACATAATATAAACAAATTTACTTTAAGAAGGTAAAATACAAAATCTTTAGCTCAACTGCCAATGAACTTCTTTTTCCATCAAAGCTTCCTGTCCTGGCCTTTACCACGTGCATCATTAACCGCATTTTGACCAGAATCACCTATCCAGCTTGCCTCCACCATGCTATTAAGCCTTGGAACTGGCAGGCTGTGCACAGACTGAGGCCACTAACTTATGAGTCAAAATAAAGTTCCTCCTTTAAGTTGTGGGTGCTCGATATTGAGTTCTATTTTGTTGTTTCCTAGTGACAAGGAAACTATGACATACATTTATAGTAAAGGAATGAGACTATTCTCTTGACCACCTGCCTGCCCTTATGGTTTGGAAATCTTTAAAACTAGTATATATAAGGAGATTTTAAAGTTTTGGTGATGGCAGGAAGAGACACAATGTGAGGCAAGCTTGATAGGTGATTGTGGTCAAAATGCCTCAGAGATGCATAGGCAAATCAGTATAGAGACTCCTAATAAAAAATCAGCCTTAGAGTTCCTATTCAGTTCACATTTTTCCCTTTTAGGTATCTTCCCAGAAGAATTAAAGACATCTGTACCACAGCAATGTATGTTTACCCATTTTTATAGCAACACAATTTGTAATAGCTAAGTCTTGGAAGCCCCTGAAAAGCCCATCAAATGAGAAAGAGGTAAAAAGGATGTGGTAATTTTATACAATGCAGTATTACTCAGACACAAAGAAAGAGCTTGAGACATTCATAGGTGACTGCATCACTCATAAGTGTATTCATGAGAATACACTCATAAGTGAAATAAATCAGACTCACAAGTGTAAACATCATACTATCTCCCTGTTATGAGAAATTAAAAGAGTAAATAAAGTCTAAAACATAAAATACACGCTGGGAAATTATAAAATATTATTAACAAGGAAGAAGATAATAGGATGAGTGAAAGGGGAAGAGAAAAAGGGAAAAGGGAACAAAATGCAAGTTAACTATGCTATGAGTGACTCTTAGTTCTTTGCAAGAGAGGTTCATACTAACACTGAGTGCAGAACTTTTATGTTTGTATCTTGCACTCTGAGTAATTACTTTGAAGATTATAGTATACAATGTATTAATGATTGTTATTTTCCCATTATTTTGTTATGAAATTCTGTTTTACCTCCTCAATAAAAATACATAATATTTTGATTTTCAACCTATATAAATCTAAAATTAATTTTTAAGGTCTTATAAGATAAATAAATATCTCTGATGCTGGCCAAATAAAAGGAGATTGAGGGAGGCAGGAAAATAAGAAATTGAAATGTCTCATGTACATGACAAATTCCTTACAGGGAATGAAGTCATTATGTATTGCAACATGTACTTGTAAAGGCAAAAAATAAAAAGTAAATAGCAAACCAAAGAGAAGAAGGAAAAATGAAGAAAGAAAATTATATACAAAAGAAAGAAAGGAAGAAAAAAAGAGAAAGAAAGAAAGAGAGAGAGAGAGAAAGAGAGAGAGAGAGAGAGAGAGAGAGAGAGAGAGAGAGAGAGAAAGAAAGAAAGAAAGAAAGAAAGAAAGAAAGAAAGAAAGAAAAGACAAATACTTGGAGAGAGTTTATGTGGGTATTTTAACCTTCAGAAATATGTAATTAGTTTTTGAGGTATCTTTCCTCACCTTTGCATTATTTTGAAAATACAAGTATCAACATTTTAAGGCTATAAACTGTCTCCTCTATTATATATACAAGCTCCATAAACACAGCACAACAGAAATAATTACATTTAAACACTTTATATTCCAGTAGGCACATTATTTCTGACTTGAAGCTTGTACTAAAATGTTGTCGTGGCAAGTTCTAAACCACATTACACAATACAACAAATTTGATCCAGTAGGATTTAAAGTTATGAAATATCACTATTAAGTGAATTATTTTATACAGAAATATATCACCATAAATTAAATTTCTCAATATAATTTCCCGGCCTCTCCTCATTCTTACTGCCTAATAGCCACAACAAAAAACAAACCTTGAATGTCCCATTTGGATAGATAAAGTTCCTCAGTTTTATTTTAAGCAATGACTGCTAAGAGTACATCTACATGCTGGGCTAGATCCATAGCATGTAGGTGACATTGCTATGAAACCATAAGTGCCTATGATCGTACTCGTGACAGTACTGTTAGTGTTTATTTACCAAGACAATGTATTTCCTTTTTGGTTAAAATTCTACTCAGCTATTTTTTCATTGTAGAAGTGCATTTAAGTAGGAGCTTAATTTAAGAAGTGCATTTAAGTGGGAGTAGGAAACATGTTTAATGTTTCCACTCACACTCAGAAACCCCTAAAATCCTAATATGACTCTCTAAAGAAAATAAACCCAAAAGATAGTTAACGAATTAAGAGAAGCACCCTAATCTGACTCAGTAATGCTCTTGTTTTTGTTGATCGTGGTGTGTTGTTCTCCTTTCCTGCTCATACAGTGTTGCCCCAAGAAATGCTTAACTGTCACGGAATTTTTAGAGCCTCCTCTATTAGCATAACCATTGCATGAGGCTAAGTGTAGAAATAGGGAGAAAGAGGCAGAGCATGAGTGAAAGAGAACTTTCTTAGAAACTACACAACGAGAAAAACAATATGCATCTTGTCCTTGTTTCATTTGCACCAAATTTGTCATGTGCTGGTCGCAGAAGATCAGTGCCCTACAGCCAGGGGGTTTTGGGTAGGTGCTCAACTTGTCTTTGCTCCGTAGAGATCTACTATATCCTTAGGCATTTGCTTGTCTCTTTCCATGGATTTTTGCTGTTACTGAGATGTTTTGCTGTCAGCTTCAAAATTCTCTTCATTAACATTAATTGAAAACTCTCATTCTTCCCCTTCAGGATTGAGATAGACACTTCACCCTTTTCAGGTGCTTCCTTAGACAGCTTGTGAAATGGTTCCCAAAGGGACAGTCAGTTAATTAATTTCACTGCAGCGTCTCGTTAATCACAAAAAAGAACATATGAAGTTATTTTCACCTTTGCTCTTTACCCACATTTTGCCATCAATTTTTATTATCATGGCTATAAAAGAAGCTTCAGCTTGAACAAAACTGAGCATAAACAATTCAAGTTGTGTCAGTGTTCGTAAAAATTATGTGTCATTATTTAGTTCATTTTTAGCTTAGGGAATACATAGAACTCCAATTTTATATGTACTCACTTTCTTCCCATAAAACTTTTCTGGGTTCTGTTAAAAACATGGTCTACCCACATCTATCCTCTCATTTTCTATTAGTGCATATTTGTTCTACAGAACAGAGATGTTTGTTTTGTAGAATCGGTACATGCCCAAAACATATGTGGACCACTTCCAACCCTTTTCTCCCCACTCCTTTGTCTTTGCCCTCTCTCTGAGCTACTTCCCCATCCCGGAGAACTCCTTAGGAGTTAGGACCTCGCCTCTCAGCTTCAGCTCGCAGCATTCTTTAATGTAACACATTCTTTGATGTGCGTGTATGTCTGTATCATTGGGATACATACCTTACCTCATGTTGAAATCAATTGTATGATGCAACTTTTTAAAAGTTAAATTAAACACAAAATGTACAACAGGGAAAGTGCTTACTGACAACTAATATATCGATAAAATGATATTGACAGCACTAATAAGCTTCATCAATAGTCAAATCAAACTGACATATTTTAGAATAGATGTATAGATATATCATCGTAGCAACTTTAGAAACTGAAACACCTTGAGACCTTAATGTTAAGTGAAATAAATTAGACAGTCAAGCTTAACTCTTATTGTATCTCTTATATGAGAAACTCAATATATAAAGTGTGAATTATATCGATTATGTCTATTATAAGACATAATCGTAAAATGGGAAAAAGATGAGAAGGAAAATAGATTACTACAATCTAGTGTGCATCAAAAAGCGCACCATAATTTAGTACAATGGTCTTATGGGTTTCATATGTTGCTTGGCCTACTAGTCTGCTTGACAATCTGTATAATTTATTTCATAAGGATTTATAAGATAAGTAAATGAATTTCTTGCTGGCAAAAATAGTGGCATGTAGAGTTAGGGGAGAAAAAGGATTGCAATGTGACGTGTATACAGAGTCCCTACAAGGAATGTGATCATTAGGTACTGTAAGCATGTGCTAATAAAATTCAAGAAGAAAAAATTAAAAGAAGAAAGAAAAGAAAAAATTTCTGTTATTAATTTTTTTCTATAATGTCTTGCCTTGTGTAATGTGCCCAAAGAGAAAACAATGGAATGTAATTTTCTTTCAGAGTAAATCATTCCTCACGTAATTAACATTTAACAATCATTTTAAAAAATGTATTTATTACAGGGTCTACAGGGTCTCACTACATAGATCAGATTTGTAGTAATCCCAGCCTCCCAATGTTAGGATGACAGACACTTGCCAATACACCCATTCTCAGTTGCTGTCTCAGGGCACCCCAGGGATGGGGCCAGCACAGCACACTGGGGATTGAACCCCAGTGGCTGAGCCTGCCTAAGCAGGCACGTTTGTCCCCTGAGCTACCTGGCCAGCCCTAACAATCGTAATATATGAGTAATGACCATATGTTTAAGAAAATGACATCAAAGTACAAACAGTAGTGCTCTTAGCCAATTACCTATTCCATATAACATTTTGTTTTCATTTTTATTTCTGCAACTCAAGTTAATTCTTGGTGTTGCTTACTCCTACATGCAACATCCTTTTTTTTAAAAAAAATCTTCCACTTTTGTCAAGCAGGACAAGCTTCAAAGCCTGGTGATGGGGATATCGTGCAGCAGCACAAGTGCTTGCCTGACAAGTGCAAGATCCTGAGTTCAACTTCCATTAATACATATTAGGGCTATTTAAGTATTTTTTTTACTACATTATAAAAGTCTTTTCCACAAAATCACTAATGAAAATTAAGTGATAAACAGAAACTTTCAGGCAATTTTAGCTTAAATGTAAATTCTAAATTTTAATATAAAATTTTCAGGTAGTTATTACACTATTGTGTTTTTCAAAAAATTTTTGCAAAGCAGAAAACTTACCATGAGAAATATGTCCATCACTGTCATGAATATATTTACCATAGCTGAACCCTCTATAGTAAATAAATCTGGACAAAAAAGTGTAACAAAAGAGCACTTTGGCTTGGTATTGTACTATCTGAGAATGTGTTGGAAGGAGGTTAGTTCAAATGACTGTGAAACAGTATAGGTGTTTTAGAGAAAAAGAATCAGTCCTTCATGCATTTTTATATTTTCAAATGCAAACATATTGCAGAAATGACTTTAGAAAAGCCTAAAGTCATATATACAATAACGATTTCTTTTTGTACTGAGAAATTAAAGTTCATGAGAGTTACCTTGAGCAGAAATGGAATTCATTTAAAGCAACGAGTAAGTTAGATACTCAGTCTGGTGTGACACACAGAAACGATGGAAACGAGGTGGGATAAAGAAGCTGGAAGCGGATACAGTCTGACCCTGCTAAGCCCTCCTTAACCTCAGTTTATCAGTGGCCGTTCATGAACAAATGGAAGCTTATGTATACCTTTCCCGTTCTTTGAAAAAACATTGCTTGCCACCATCCAGGTCACATTCTTAACTTTAGGATTAAAAAAAAAAAATCTGCAGAATTTGGGGAAAAACATATAATATACACCAGAGAAAGCAAAGATGAACGACAGATTGTTGGAGTACAATGAACAGCATATATTTAAATTCGAGGGCTGTCGAGATAGCTGAGCCGACTAAGTGCCTGTTTAGGCAAGCGCCGGGACCAGGTTTGAGCCCCGGCACTACGCCACGCTGTCCCCGCCCCTTGGAAAGCTGAGGCAGGGACGCAGTCCAGGCATGGTGGTGCATGCCTGTAATCACAGGGCTGGAGAGACTGAAAATAGGAGGATTGCTACTAGTCCAAGCTGCATAGTGAGACCCTGTACCAAATACATAAAGAAAACAGAAAAAAATATGTCCAGCAAATATTTTCTTACTGATGATTAGATTCTATTATATTTACATAAAATCAAGCTTTTAAAAACATTTCAGACACTAATCCTTCCTCACAACTTGTTTGGGTGTAACTGCAGAGGTGAGTGTCCTTGAAGTACAAGGCATACTAGATACTACCCCTTAAAACAAGCGTGGCTGAAATGTTAATGGTGGCTGCTTGCCCTATCTTCCATTTGATTTCATCTCTAGACTAGAAAATGAGTCGTATTTCTTTGTGACTCCCACAATTCCTTCATTTCAGTTCCTTTCAAGATGTTTGATACCTTATTTAAGGTGTATTGTGATATGAGGTGTACTATAACACGGCAACATTCACATCTCATGTGAAACTTAAATATTTTAAAAATTGAGAAAATATGGAAAAAAGTCTTAAACAATTACCAATATGTTCATGCAATGTTTTTATGTGAAAACAGTTTTGCTTTATAACCAGGGCATACGTGCTAATTATTATATAATTGACAAATAATATTCTAAGATAAGTTAAAATGCATTAACATTACTTTTAACTGCCTATATTGAAGTCAATATCCATTTCATCTGTTGGCAGTTTTTACTATAATTTTTGAAGCAGGGATTATCATAATTACCTTTAACCTTTCACATTCTATTTGGTATTAATAGATCATAGAAAACACAGAGTCCCTGTAACTCTAAGTTTACATTCACAAAGGTCCATCTTTTAATTCACACTGTAATCTTCTGGGATATATCTGGCTACAATGAGAACTCCACCAAAATACCTGTAATTTTATGAGTTCTTTTCATTTAAAAAATGTGTAGTAATTTTTTTGCTCTTTTATATTTAAACAGATACTTCTAATTCCTGATGGCTTCCATTTTTCTACAAACCCAAGAACTTTGCTCAATACACAGTGTTCATTAGTTCATTGTTAGGTGAAGTTTGTTTTCAGTGTATCTGCTACGCTTTGTTCACCCTGGAATATACTTATTTCCATGAATATCCAAAAGATGTCAACTTCTAAATTCTATTTTTCCTTTCCACTCTTTATTATATATTTTTTTTCTTTTCTCTTTCTTTCTTTCTTTCTTTCTTTCTTTCTTTCTTTCTTTCTTTCTTTCTTTCTTTCTTTCTTTCTTTCTTTCTTTCTTTCTTTTTGATGAAACCGGGGATTGAACTCAGACCCTTACGCTTGCCAGGGAAGTGCTTATTCTACTGAGCCATCTCCCCAGCCCTCCACTCTTTAAAGAGGAGATTTGACCATTGTCCAGATGCCATGCTTGTCAGTAAGAATTTATTGAAAATTTATATTTTTATTCTCTGGATATATTTTGGCATTTACTTGGTCTTTTAAAGACTTTTCTCATTTTTCCTTTTTATTTTTATTTTAGGGAAAGGTCTACATGGTGTTCATGGTTTCACTACTAGATGGGACTCCTGGTGATCTGCCTGTTTATAATCAGCCAAGAGTTGGGATTACAGATGCAAGCCACCATGCCCAGTCTCAGTTGCCATCTCAGACTGCCCCATGGGCAGGGTGGACAAGGCAGGCCTGAGGATTCAATCCCTTCCCCCGTGACTGCTTGCAGGTCCTTTAATCTGCTGAATTATTTGGCCAGCCCTTCATTTTTTCCATTTAAATTATTTCACTTTTTGATATTAGACATAGTTTGTGCTTATACTATTTTAGGTTTGTTGACCTTTTTGGAACTGAACATCTTTACTCCACATCAAATTCTGAAAAGCTTGAGCAATTGTTTTTCAGATATTTTTTTGTTCATTTTTCCATTCTTTTGTCTGGACAAAAATTATCATATGCCTCTTCTTTTGTATTATCTCAAATATCCCAAAAGTTCTTCTCATTTTTATTTTAATGATCTTTTTCATGCTTTAATTCAAATTATGTTATTTTAGTTCTAGAGATTGAATCAAGAACTTCACACTGAGCCACATTTACAGCATTTTGGTACTTTTATAAATATTTTGACACAGGGTTTCACTAAATTCCTAATTCTCCTAATCTGGACTTAACCTTGGGACTCTCTGTTTCTGCCTCCTAGAGTATAGGGATCATAAGCCCATAGCACTGTTTGTAGACATGCAGTCTTGTGAATTTTTTAATTCTCTATATTATAAGACTTAGCATTTTCATTTGTTTCTTTTTTATAGTATTTATTCCCAGACCTTTCAATCTTTTCTCATTCTTTAAATCATTTGGCGAGTGTGTCATAATTATAATTTTTTTTCTGATTTTTAGCAACTGAGCATCTAGGATTATTCTTTGCTTTCTTTTTTTCTCAGATCGGGCTAAGATATTTTCCTGTTTTGTTTTGTTGAATAGTTTTGGAACTTATCCTGGATTCTTTGACTATTATAATGTGAAGACTCTGAATTAAATACTATTCCTCTGAGAATTATTTATTACATGATGAAGCCAGGAATCAACAGGGCTAAAATTTAACTTAAAAACTTACCTAGACGTATTTTGCTATTGAGCTTGATTTACTGAAGCATGTGTTACTTATGAGTAACCAGAGATACTCCATGTGTCCACTGAAATAAGTAAGACATGTCGTGGTGTATATGGCATGGGTTTCAAAAAGTAGAATCAGCAGTTTTTCCAGGAAATGTAAGAAACAGGACAATGCTTTTGGAAGATGAATGTAACTATTAATGAGTACATAGAAGAAAAAGAATACAATATGGATATGCAATATATAGAACTTGATATGGGTAAATCCCTCCATAAATAATTGTGTTTTATCCATTTCAGGTATAAATGCATGACCTGCAAAGTGGATGCAAGGGAAAATGTTTCATTCATGCTTATTTTCTAACTATCTTGTATCATAATGTATTTAGTATATCATAATCCACATTAGACAGTGGCTCTGTAAAACACTTAGAGTGCAAAACATATATTTAAATGGCATTATTTGAATAAGTTATTTATTGCCCTAGTGATATCACAGGCTTTAAACACACAGGTGAAACATCTTAGTGGCATACAGTAGTCAACATTTTGTCTGTTCATGAGTCTTCTGATCAGGTCAGGGATTCACTGATTACTGCTGGCCCCACCTGAGCTCTGCATCTACATGTATCTGGAAGCCCTCTGAAAAGCTCTTCATATCCTAGCTGGTCTCTGTCTTTGAGTACTGGAGGACTGGCTAAAACAGCAGACTGACTTAGCTCCTGTGCAAAAGGTCACTCCCCCTAGTAGACTGGCTTCAGTGTACTCTTGCAGTGAAAACAAAGGACAAGAAGTAGCAGCACAGATCACAGTAGTTCAACATTGTTGCACCATCACTTCGTTTTTGGCAAAGCAAGTCATAAAAACTGGCTATATCTCTAGATCTATATTCCAAAACTTAAAACATACTTATATCTTCATTATAGGAGACTTAAAGTACAACTAAAAATGTGGATACAAGAATGTAAAAAAATTAGGGAGAAATCTTAGCAATTATTTTGTGATACCAAAAATGTTAATTTTCTGAAGTACAATAATTGATCTAAAAATATGATGTGGAAACTATTTGGTGGAGTTGATTACATGGAGTTGTTTAAATGCAAAGTGTATCTGTGCCCTCCCCCCCAAAAAAAATCATGAAGTTATGTGGTGGCTTCTGGAGTTTGTGATTGATTATTGTGGGTATGGGTGTTACATCTGCCCTAGGGAAGGTAATTTGCACTACAATGTAAGCTGCCTGAGCTCTGCCACTCCCTTTGCTCTCTACTCTTTGCCATTGCCATGAAAGTTTGTTCTGTGCCATGTTTCATGCTATTTTGCAGCCATATGAGTATGGACTAAAACCTCCAGTAACTGTGAGCTGAATCTTTCCTTCCTTCATTTTGAGTGTCAAGTATTTGTCCCAGTAAAGAAAGAAGAGTAACTCAGACAGAATTTGGTACTGAGAGTGTTTTTTTTTTTTTTTTTTTTTTTTTTT
>NW_004524589.1:15267986-15293903 GCF_000260255.1 Octodon degus
TTTTTTTTTTTTGGTTAAACCTGACCATGTGGATTATAGCCTTTTGGGAATGGCTTGTGGGAAGAGATAGGAAAGGTTTGTAGATGTTGCCAACAAAAGAAGCACAGGAATAGCTTTGGCTGTTCTGTATGGGGAGATTATGGTAAGAGCTCAGAAATCCAGTAGGCTGAGAGAAATCCTTCTTGTAAAGAACCAGAGCAGGGAAGCTTTTACTGGGAAGAAGGACTGCATTAGTTGTTCGATTCTGGATGATTTGTGTTATGGCTTGGCAAAAAGTTTGTCTGCATTTTGGTCATGTCCAGAGACTTTGCCTGAGACTGAGATTAAAGAAACTTCAAAGTGGTAGAAATATTGAGGTAGTGGCATGGTTATTGTTCGGGACTTTTAGCCAAACTTATGTTGAGAATCAAGAGCAAAGAGCCCAGCAGGACTATTTAAGATGTTTTGCATTTGGCCCAAAAGGAAGTTCCAGTGAAGCCGTGGAATGCAAAATAGAGCAAAAGGATTTCCACTGCCAGGAAGGAACAAGAAAATGGAAAGGATGTCCTGCAGGCATCACAAGAGGCAGCAAGTTTCCACTCTTTGCAGCCTCAGAATTGCAAAGGTCAGGGACTTTGCCTTGGGGAAAAAGCTGCAAAGCCTATGTTCCAGAATGGAGGTTGTGGCCACACCGGGTTCCAGAATGATACTGATATGGGAAATTTCTTCCTTGGTATCAGGGTAAGAGTGCTTAGTGATCCAGACACTCAACCCCTATGGCCAAGAGAGAAGAAAACTGGCTACTGCCCCTGCTGGCAGCAGAGATTGGCATCATCCACATGATCCTGGTTTTGGGCATTTGTAAAATGCGAATTCTGAGATTAAGAATGCCTCCACCTTTATTTCAGAAGAAAGACTGCAAGGCCAGGCAGTGTGCCCTTGGGAGTGCAGCATGTAAAGCTGTGAGTGAGAAGCCTATTCTGTGGAAAAACCAGAAGTTTGCAGAAGCCAGGAACATAGATCATCTAAGGTAAATTGCAAAGAGGGAGCAAAGCCAGCCTAAAGAGAAGCCATGGGACTTGCCACCAAAGGTGCCATAGGGGCAGAGCTACATGGAGCTTATAATTTGCCACAGATTGCTTCAGATGTTCCACATGAAACTACAAGACTTAGTGTTGACCTAGAGGTGGATTTTGGACTTGCTTTGTTCCTAATGCTTGGTATTCTGCAGTATATACCTTTTGGAATGGTAATGTTGATCTTGCGCCATTGAATGTTGGAACTATTGAACTTTACATTTGTACAGGGGCTCATAGCTAAGAGTTTGCCTTAGATCTTGAGAAGGATTTTTTTGTTTTTGTTTTTGTTTTTTGGTTGGTACAGGCTGTCATAAGGGCAGGTCTGGTAAGGTGTGGGGAGCTTGGGATTGAACCATAGTCCCCTGTACCTGACTGGGTTTGCCACAGCAGCTGCTTAAACAACTGAGCTAACCCACAAGCTCCCTTAGATCTTGAAAGAGACTTGGTACTTGGACTTTGCAGCAATGCTGAAACTGTTAGGAATTTGGCAACTCTTAGAAGTGGATTAAAATGCCTTTGGCATAAAGGGATGTGCATGGATCTTTAAAGAGTCCAGGGGCAAAATGATAATACTTTGTGTATAAGTGTCACTGCAAAGCCTCATAAAGCCTTGGAGCAGCTTCTGGAGTTTGTGATTGATTATTGTGGGTGTGGGTGCTGTGCCAGCCCTGGGGCAGATAATTTGCATTACAATGTAAGGGGGAGAGAGGCTAGCTAGCTGGCTGAGCTGCTGTCACTGCCTTTGTTCTCAGCTCTTTGCCACTGTTATGAAAGGTTGCTCTCTGCCCTGTGCCATGCTGTCTTGGAGCAGCTGAGTATGAACTGAAGCCTCTAGTAATTGTGAGCTAAATAAATCTTTCCTTCCTTCATTTTGAGTGTCAGGTATTTGTCCCAAAGAAGACAGAAGAGTAATTGAGACACAGAGAAAATATTCAGGTCTAGTTCTAAAAATATAAGAGGCCTTAAAAAAATAGTAAAGAATAAAAAGTCTAGTTGTTAGAAATTCAGAAAGACTTAAAGAGGAAATTTAGGGCTGGCCAAATAGCTCAGCGGATTAAAGCACCTGCAAGCAGGTACAGCTGAAGGTGGTTCGATCCTCCCCCGGGTCTGCTGTGCCAGTCCTGCCCCTCGGGGTATCCTGAGGCAGCGATTGAGACTGGGCATAGTGGTGCATGCCTATAATCCCAGGTCTCGGGATGCTGTAAATAGGAGAATCACTACAAATCTGATCTAATGAGACTCACTCGTAGTGAGACCTTGAACACTCTGCAGATCCTTCCCTAAAACAAAAATAATAATAATAATAATAATAATAATAATAATGAAATTTAAAGAGCAAAGAGAATGCTGAAGGAGAAATAACTCTAAATAAGTGAAAAAACTTAGTCTCATACAAGAATTGTTAATATCAAATATTAAAGGAATTCAAGAAAATGAATAATACTAACACTGGAAGCAGCAAAATGAAAGAAATTAAAATAGATAAATATGCTAAATTATAGTAATTTTGAGGAAAATTTTGAGATATATAAAATGATAATTATAGAACAAAATTATTAGAATATTGATATTAAGATTTTAGTTTATGATCTGAGGTAAAAATTTGGTAATAAATTAATTCTACTAAAAATGTTATTTGACTTAATAGTAACTATCCATGTTTCTATGTATAAAATACCACTAGATGCTCACTAAAATAAGGTACAGTAATAAAGAAAAGAACTGATAAAAAGGTGGACTTTGGGTTCAAAATGTGGGAATTCTTTTTAAGGTAGTGTCAACTCTACATAATTTATTTAGACTCCAATATTTTAAAAATCTATATCTCTGTAGACCTTCTCTTTTATAATGGGCTTCATTTCTCCTCAATAATTTTGTTAATAAAATTTTGTATCATTTCTTTTTTTATGATTTTGTATTCTTAAAAAGAATTAGTGAGTGGATGTATACGGTTGTTATGAAGAAATTCTGGCTTTAGGAAAAATGCCAGTGCAAATGAAATTTTAACCTTATAGGTAATTTTGTGTGTGTGTGTATGTGTGTATGTGTGTGTGTGTTTATTTTATTGAGAAAAAAATTTGCAGTGTAACAGTTTCAAAACAGGTTGGTAGGAGAGTTTACAACAATTAATACATTGCACATTGTTGTCTTTGTAGTAGTCATTCGTAGCACGAGATGCAGACATGATATCATGTGTGTGTTTTAGGGAAAGATCCACAGGGTGTTCAGGGCCTCACTACTACACTGGACTCCCAGTGATCTGCCTGTTTATAGCCTCCCAAGAGCTGGAATTACAGGCATGCGCCACCACGCCCAGTCTCAATTGCCATCTCAGCATGCCCCGGGGGCGGACCTGGTATGGCAGGCCTGGGGATTGAACACCAGTCCTTGTGCCTGCTTCCAGGTGCTTTATTCCGCTGAGCTATCTGGCTAGTCCCTTGTAGCTAATTAACCAATTTTGAAAATAAGAGTTAGTATTACTTAGAAAGCATTGATGACAGGTACTATAAAATTATATACATATTTATGCAAGAGGAATTGCATGTTTTTGGTAAAATATATATAAAAAAATACCAGAATGTTATTCTATCCCCCTAGTTTAGCTATAACTTGTAGTAGTTTCTGTCATCTGATGTTCTTCACGATATTTACCTCCAGACACCAGACACTCATTCATCCTATGGATTCTGTACAAAGGGATCATTTCATAGTTTAGATATACAAATGTCCACAAGGCAGGGTGGTGCATGCCCACATTCCCACCATGTTTGGAGGCTGAAGCAGGAGGATTGCAAGTGTAGCCTGAACAGTTTAGCAATTTAGCCAGACCCTGCCTCTAAATAAATATATCAATATAGCAATAAATCACTGAATGCCTAAACACAGAGTGTGGAGACCTGGAGACGCAGCTCAATGCACAGGCCCAGGGGTTAACTGTTAAGCCCACACAGAAGCCTCAGCTCCTCAGACGTCAGCGCCTTGGAGGTGATGAATCATGAGACCTGGGCTTCCTCAGGGCTCAGCCCTCTGAGGCCCTCCTAGCTAAGGCTGTAGTGATGAGGTGGGTTCCAGGGTGTGAGAGCACGGGGAACCCTTCACAGGCTCCTCTCTCCTCTATGTTCTTTCCTCTGCTTCTGCCCACAGGGTGAGCAGCTGTCTTCTGCCAGTCCCCTCTATCAGGGGGCTTTCAGCTTGCAGCCAGCTTGTGACAGACTGAATTTTCTAAAAATTTGAGGAAAATTAAACCTCTGCCTAATAGAGGAGGACAGTATTGCCCTTTCAGGCAGACAGAGCAGGTCATTCCAGAGAGAGAAAAATCTAACTTTGGAAAGCAAAATTTAATTCAGCCCTTAGTGGATGATACTATTCCAGACAAAGTAGAAATGTAAGAAAACAGAGTTTAGCTGAGCCTGTCAGCTGACCTCACTTGGTCTCTCACAGGCAGGTCACCTTCCCCACATCTCCCATACCCAAACCCTGTCTATAACCCCGAAACTCCCAATCTAGGGCTGGCTCCTGGCTTCATGACCCAGGCAAAACTGCTGGAGTCATCAAACCTTCACTGTGAAACTTTTCCTGGAGAGCCATCTTCTTCATTTTGATGTAGGTCTTCTTTGACCTAACACTCTCCTCCTTCAGTTTCTCCATATCAGTAATTTATCTCGGAAAAGATGATGCTGACCAATACAGAACTGTTTTCAGCATTGTGCTAGTAGAATTAGGACAATTTTTCCTAAATCTTCATATTCTCTTTTGTGCCAGAAATTATTTCAACATTGTTCCTCCTGAAAACGGTAAAACAGAGCAGCTTTAGTTGACTGGCCCTCCTTGGCCCTGAGTGAGATGGCCAACAATTTAATCTAAAGCTTACAGGGAATTCAATCGTTGCTTCAAATTGTTGGGGAGAACTTATGAAATGTCATGGCCAGAGTATATTTCAAAGAAATGATACGTGGTTAACAAGCACTAAAAAGTGGGCAGTGTATCCTTCTTTTTTCCACTTATGCTTGTGAGAAGGTGATCTATTCATCATTTCCATAATCAAATTATTAGCAATTTGAATGTCACTGCATATATTTTTTTCCTGCATACTTTCCTGATTTCGGACATTAAACTTTGATTAAATTAAAATTTGATTTTTTTGAGCAAAGTTTCTTCCCTAAAGTAATTTTCACTTTGCAGTCTGCTTCTGTTTTCTTCTTTGCTAATTGTATTTGTCTAAAGTTAGGAAATTTCACTTCAGACCGTATTACTTCCCTTATGCATAAATGAGCCTTTATCTCCTCAGGAAATCGAAGCAGGAGCAAATGTGTTGCAAGACATTGAACTTCCCACAGTGTGCCCAAGTTTTTGAATTCAAAGTTGTAACTAAGAATAGTAACTGCTGTTGGCCTTGTGACCTATTCTCCTCTTTAATCCTCAGCCTTCCAGGCTATGCTACGCTATGAAATTTTCCACAAATTCCTATTATTTCCCACAATAGCTCATTGTTGTCTACTGTCCGAATATGTAATGGTTGCTTTCACTTAGATATTATCTGTCATATATAAATTATTTATTTATTTTTGAATAATTTACTTTCATTCTCGTTTTTATACTCAGACCCTTTCCCCATTTTCCTTTGAATATTTCTGTCATATTCTGGGATGAAATTTAAGTAAGCCAAAGCTTGATTTTTCTAATCATACCTTCTTACTGAAAGTCTTATAAACTTAGAAAATTGACTATAAGACCTTAAATCAAGGTTATCCCTAACCTAACATTTTACTGAACATTTATTTCTGAGCTTACTTTTTGAATTACAGAGTTTAATATCTTTGCAGGCCCCCACAATGCCCAGTGCAGTTTGGGATGAAAAACCTGGAACCCTACTGTGTGTCTAATTTGAGGGACCACTGAAGGCCTTACTGATGAGCGAACCATGAAATCACAAAGGAGAAAGTATCCAGAGAGCTGCCATAGTTGAAGGGTCAAGAAACAAGCATAGATGGGGTGAAACATGCAGCATGGGCCAGGGAGAGACACAGCCAAACGTGCGTTCATTTGGCTCTGTAAGTAGTGAGGTATCACAGATGAACTACGAGCTAGAGAAGGACGGACAGGTTGAGACTACAGTTCCAAGACTTCCTGTGGGTGCCTACAAAGCTGGAGTACAGAAATTCAGAGTGTTGATTCAACAGGAATAGATTGCTCAGCTCTTTATCCCCATGTGTTCTAGACAAACTGCCAGTAGAAAAGAGAGCTTTCACTCTCTTCTCTCCCAGCCTTAGTACACAGCGAGTCAGGGGCAGGGAATCTCCAGGATTTTCATCTTGAGGATTCCAAATGCTGCATCCTTCCGGGTCCCCACCAAAGCAAAGGTGCTGATGCATTTATGTCAGTTGGTCTAATAACATTGGGGTGTTTTGAGCACCCACATATGCTATATTATATGTCACACACTTAACAGTGATTGGGCTTGATATATTAATGATCATACATTTTACAGTCATGTGGTATTTCAACAATTGTATTACTAATTTATAATCATAGGCTTACTCCCTTTGCAGGTCTCTGGTGTATGTGAATAGCAATTAGGACAGTTTGCAAATAACATCATATTCCTAGCAGCAAGGTTCAAATGAAAGTTACCTGTGTCTACCCTACGCTGTGCCCACAGAAGGTGTAGACGTTGCTGCTTATTCCTCAGTCCATCAGTACTACAGAGACAACAGCTGCGCATGTGACCCGGGAGCAACCTCATCAGCTCTTCCAAATCTATGAGGCTCTGGTCACTCCAATCTTTTATTCAGTTCACACAAAAATAGCAAAGCGTGTGCTTGCGTCGGCACCTTGTCTCCCAGGGATAAGCCCCAGTGGTGGTGTACAAACAATCACACGGAGTGGCCCAGGAAGCTGAAGGTGCAGCAAAGAAAAGCAAAGCAGTGAAACTGGGTGTGATCAGAAGATCACTGGTCACGGAAATGTGGATGCTGCCCTCTTTAGAGAGAATTCATGTGTGCAGCCAGAGGAATTTAGTGACGGAGAGCTTCCCAGCATAAAAGAAAAAAGCAGTTGTGATGAAATATCTAAGAGGAAGAGATAGTGAAGAAGGAATGTCACATTTAAAGAACTTCTGGAAGTGCTTTTAATATTGTTTGCATAAGGTTAAAATACTGAAAGCTGACCCAAACGTAGATGAATGATGACTTACCAAGGCATAGAGAGATGCTTGTCCCAATGCATTGTAACAGAAGGTAAGTAATGTTCACACTGCAATGTAGAACTCATAGAAGTTGCTTTACTATTGCTTTATTGCCTTATACATATACAACTGACAATAAAACTACACAACTGATGATAAAAGAATTTAATCTCATGGCAGTTTTGTTTTAAGCTCAGAGCTTCATCATAATTTCTCCCACCAAATCTTAAAGTAGCTTTGCTGTGCTGTCCCTCCCAACCTCAACGTTACAGTCCAACGTGAGGGATGGCCAGATGATTACGATGCAAGTGAATCTATTCACCTATTAATTCCAGTGAAATAATTCAGAAGTGCAGTACTATAGCAAAAAATGAAAATGATGATTTTCACTTCTCTTTTCTTAGACTTATAATAATATTTATAATTGTGTTCAAAATTTTCACAATTTATTTAGATTTTTTTTTCTTCCTTGGAAGATTTGCTCCTTTTAACTTCTGTTCATAGCATATCAATATTCAAATTATTAAGTAGGCTCAGGGCGTGCAATATGTAGACAGACAGGCAGACAGACAGACAGTAGATAAATGTATGCAGGGGAGAGAGAGAGAGAGAGAGAGAGAGAGAGAGAGAGAGAGAGAGAGAGAGAGAGAGAGAGATTAAAAGAGAGACAGAGAGGAGGGAGAGAGAGAGAACAGCAACATTTTCTTACATGCCTGGATTGTTCTTACTCCTATAGTCTACATAGCTCTGCTTGCATAGGAGTGATTGTATACCCCTAGTACGATTTGATACACAAAGTAGTATTCTGAGCTTTTAAAACTCCTCTTTGCTGGGGAGATAGCTCAGTAGAATAAGCACTTGCCTGGCAAGCACAGGGTCCTGAGTTCAAAATCAGTAGGAAAAAAAAAAAAAACCCTCCTCTTTGTTTTCATCTGTTTTACCTAACTTATAGCACAACAAGGATTTGTAGAAAATCCTTTACTTGTCTCTTTTCCTTAAGATTTGATTTAGCAAAAACAAAGGTTTGATTTTTTTGGCTAATTAAAATGCCTTAACAAATACTATGCCTTGCTTTTGAAAAGCATAATTGAGTCATATTCTTATTGAAATGAAACTTTATGTTGCTACTCCTATCAATTCTTTTTCAAGTTTTTTCTTGTTTTATATTTATGATAGGTCGTACAGGGTCTCACTATGTAGATCGTAGTTGTAGTGATCCTCCTGTTTACAGCCTCCCAAGTGCTGAGATTATAGGCGTGTGCCACCACACCCAGGTGCTTCAATTCTCTGAGCTATTTGGCCAGCCCTCCCCCTTTTTTAATCTCTTGTAAGACATCTTCTCCAGGACTCTAGTTAAAATCATAATGATGCAAAGAAGTAATTTCTAGAAAATTATAAATGTGTATGTAAGTATTAAATATGCTTATAAAGTTCTGAGAATTTTAAACAATAGCTGTATCTAGAAGTAGAGAAAAAATTGTGAATGATTAAAAAGGAAAGAAATGCTGCTGATTAAGTGAGATTCTGCCACAGGTACTTTTTATGAGGAGGAAGATTTAGTTTTGAGAAACGTGTTGGGCACTGAACTTAAATTTATCAGCTTTTAAATTTGAAATATTATTATTAGTTTTCTGTACAAAATATACTCAGTTAAGTTGTATGAAGTTTATGAGCTGCCTCATCATTCTCTGATATTATAAGAATATTGCACTATATATCTGTGTGCAATTTTCTTCCTAAACTTTCAGAGAAGAGTACCATGCATGGCACGCTGGAATGTATCACTGTAGTTGAGATGATGGACATTTTCCAATAGCCTACTTGTGTCAGTTTCCTATGGTGACAAAATATTACAACTCTAATGGCTTAAATCGAGAGAAAATTGTTTCCTCACAGTTCTGGAAGCAGGATCAAAGGCAGTTTCACTGTGCCAAAATCAAAATGTTACCAGCAAGGATGCGATGCTTCCAGAGGCTCTAAGTGAAAATTCCTTTCTGCCTCTTCCAGTTCCTGGTGGCTGCTGGCACTCCTGGCCTTGCAAGAGCAGCGCACAGACTACTCCAGGGTACACAGGCTTGTTTTGCCTGTCTGTAATCTCTCATTAGGACATGGGGATTGCATCTAAATTAGAGTTTAGCAAAATGATAATCCTGGATGAGCTTCCCATTTCAGATTCGTCATTTAGTCACATTGGGAACATCTTTTTATTTTAATCATATAAGGAACCATTCACATGTCCCACAAGTAGAGCATGGTCATGGCTCAGAGGAGTGGATGAGTCTGCTTTTCACAGTACAAACATGGATTTCTTGCTTGTTGTGAGTCACTCCACCACTTCCCACTGAAACAATGTGAATCAATATGGAAAGAAGAAGGTTTGGTGCCCTATAAACTGGCCAATGAGTCAGACTACTTTTAAAGAATTATAATTAATTATTCATTAACATCTAGACATAGCCTATGACTTTTGGAAATTTTCATTGTCATTAGAAAAACTTTACAAAGAAACATATTGACCTCCACTGCTATTGTGTAAAATGAATTGTGTTGTCTTTGTCACATAATTGGTTATAAGTGTAGAAAGCCTAAGGGATTATTTTCAAATGGCGGAGTTCTCTTTTGAGGTAAGAGATAAACTTACCACAATTTTATGCTTTTAAAAATAATAATGTATTTCTCCCCTTCAGGTAAGAAATGAATCAACTTCATTTTTTTTTTTCCATTTTATGTATTTGGTACAGGATTTCACCTTGCAGCTTGGACTCACGGTGATCCTCCTGTCTTCAGTCTCTCCTGCACTGGGATTAAAGGTATGCACCACACACCTGGACTCAGTCACCTGCTCAGTGCTCCCTGGGGATTGAGGGCCAGCTCGGCCTGCAGGACTGAGCATCATATCCTGGTCTCTGTGCTTCCAAAGCAGACACTTAGCCCGCTGAGCTGTCTTGCTGGCCCTCAACTTCATTTTTGTTGTTACAACAGATTGGAGTGATTGTCACATTCGTTTTCTTCCTAGTGCATCTTTTTTTATTGAGATTGAAATCTACAATAAGTTGTTTGAATTTTTGTTCCCATGCCTAACTTCAAAACTACAGCATTTATGTATATTGTTTTAATTTATAAAATCATCATTTTGCTCATGGCCGATCTGAAAGTACTCTTGTGTGAATTTTATCAGGAGGCAACAGAGAAGAAACACAGATGCCCAAAGGCTTAGGCTGACCTACAGCATATCACCTCGCTATGACTCCCTCGGGTAAGCCACTGTGCACATGTATTGCCCCTCAGTCTGTGGAATCTTAAGGAAACGTCTTCAAAAGATAAATTATCTTCTTGAAGGAGAGTGGTGATCTGATCCTTCAGGTTGAAAGAAGAAAGATAGGGGCTTCTATACTGACTTTCAATTGTTCTCTCTCTCTCATTCTCTCTCTCTCTCTCTCTCTCTCTCTCTCTCTCTCTCTTAAACCCAACTCCCTTGGTGTTTGATACTTCTGTCTTGAAACTTTAAAAGGTTCAAGAGAAAGGTAATATCTTCTGCTATTTGACCAGAAAGTAAACTGAATTTGGGGAGTAAATGCATAACTGATTTTTCATCCTCTTCATATGGATTAGCTTATACTAGTTTTATATCATTTTCTCTTTTCTCTTTCTTTTTTCTTTTTTTCAATACCAGGGATTGAACTCAGGACCTTGAACTTGCCAGAAAGTGCTTATTCTACTGAGCTATCTCTTCTGCCCTATTTTTTTTAAATACTAATTGACTTGTGTTTCCAAGTGAAAAAATAGGTCACTCTACATTTATTCATGAATCTGAATAATATTTTAATTGTAAATATTTTATTTGATTGCTAATTTTATCTCCTTATATTATTATTCAGACATAAGGCTATAAATTTCAATTTAAGTAGAGCAAAGCAGTATAAAAAGGTGAGGGAAATTTCAAGGAAGTTAAATATAGACTTGTGTATCACTGTAGAAATTAATCAGTTATCACCAACATTATAGTATGTGAGACAAATTATGTGTTATTCTATGTGTGTGGATGTGTAAATAGAAAAAAGAACTTTCAGCCACGTGGAAATTCATTTATTTTTTAATTAATTTATTTATTTTTATTTTTGGCGGAACCGGGGATTAAACTCAGGTCCTTGCGCTTGCCAGGGAAGCGCTTATCCACTGAGCCATCTCCCCGGACCCTAGAAATTTAAGTATAATTTTTCACATCAATGCTTTGACTAACTGAAAGAATAATACATTGACAGTTTCTATGTTTATTTTACTCAATCAAGTTACCATTATTGTGTGTGGCCTTAGGTTCTTAATGGCAAGAAGACTAGGTTAATTTGTAGCTCCTGTTTAATGAATTTCCTTTCACATTGTTTCACTATAATTTGATCACTGAAATAATTGCTCAGAAATTGTTTATGAGGGGCTGGTGAGATGGCGCAGTGGTCTAAAGCACCTACTTAGAACAAGCTTAGCAAAGCACAGGGACCGCGGTTCGATCCCCCAGCACCGCATGCCAGCCAGCGCCGCCCCCTGGTGGGCTGAGCTGGCCACACACACACACACACACACACACACACACACACACATTAAAAAAATTGTTTATGAAATCAAATATTTAATTATTTTGATACCTTCTAACATTACCACTAAATAATGGTGATAATAAAATTTTGGCAGTAACCCAAAGTGTTTGCACGGCTTGTATTCATCATCATGCTGAACACTGGCTACACTGTTAGCACCTGGTGAAGAAGTCTCATGAGAATCTATCCACCTTACATTTGCTGAATTTAGCAGGACACGATGAGAGCGCTGACTTCATTATTTACATTCTCCTTTACTCTTTGCCTTCATCCATCCTGATACTTGGGCTCCTCATTTTATTCTTCCTAGCTCATATTACCATCTGTAAAACTCTCTTTATGTTTTCCACTCAGGGGACTACCCAATCCAAGCAGTGATGTTAATTAAGTATATATATATATATATATATATATATATATATCTTCTGTATTTTAGGGAAGAGTCTACAGGGTGTTCAGGGTCTCACTACTAGATTGGACTTGTAGTGATTCTCCTGTTTACAGCCTCCCAAGTCCTGGGATTACAGGGGCGCACCACCACGCCCAGTGTCAATGGCAGTCTCAGTGTGCCGTGGAGTCGAGGCCCACATGGTAGGGTGGTCTATATTTTAAAGCTCTTCTTTAAAGGGTTTCTTCTAACACTGGAATCTGCATAGCAGTACAGCACCAAAGACACAAACTCAAGAGTTAATCTTGTGCTGTCAGCATATGTTTTATCTTAATATCATTTTATACCTTTGAAAATAGACATTTTTATAATTTTGTTTTTAGTCATATTTAGTATATTATAGGTTGAGATAGTCTTCTTTAGCTGTACAAACTTACCTTTTATTTTTATTTTAGTCTTTTAATTTTTTTTTTTTTTTTGGCAGAACTGGGGATTGAACTCAGGTCCTTGCATTTGTTAGCCAAGTGCTTATTGAGCTATCTCCCTGGCCCCTACCTTCTATTTTTAATAGTATACTACTCAAACCAAAGTCTATTATAAGCATGTTGCAATTAAGCAAATAAAAAAATGAGGCTAAATTAACCTTGAGAAAAAGACACAATAAAATAACAATATTAACTTTTTCTCCTACAAAACCACTGGAAATTTTCTTTCAAATAAGAAAGTAATTTCTTCAGTGTCATAATTATGCATTTACCTCTACCCATTTAGGATGACAAAATAAATCTATTTTTGCTTCTCGTGTACCAGAGAAAATGTCACCAACAAATTATAGGTACTGACTTGTGGTTATTTATGCTTGATAATGAATGTTAGGTTTTATTCATTTCTACCAGAAATATCTTCAGAAAACAACAAGAAAAATGTATGTTGTGATCGGAAGGCAGAATTTTGTGTTGCCATTTAGGTTTATAGTAGTCAATTTGTTTTACAGATGTGCAAAATACTTAAAAGTCATGTTTTCCAAGATTTATAAGCTACTAAACTAGTACACTGTGAATGGTTTACATTAGTCATTTGATTAAGTTAGTGAATCGATAAAACATGTTAATATGAGGTGGATGTTCAACATAATTCATGTTAGCCTTAATTATTTTGGTTTATCCTATCAACATAATGCATGTTTCTCATCTTCCAAATGAGTCAAGAGTCATGAAGTCTCTGCTTATCAACACACAGCATGTAAATCATTTAATTACTTCTTAACAAATGCGTGACTAGGAAAAAACACAGGATCCTTGGTGAAAAGCGATAGAGAGTGAACATTCCACATTAAGGGAATCTGGTTCCTTGTAGCACAATCCCCTTGCAAGGAAAAAATCTGCTGCAGTTTTTCTAAGACATACAAAATGCAAGATTTATATTATGTGACTACCATACTACGTTTGAAATTTCTTTGCAACATGTATTCTAAAAAAAATGATAAAAATCAACCATGTATTATTTTTCCGGCTACAGATAATGTTGCAACATATTGTTAATAATAGTCTATCTATCTACGAAAGGAAAAAGAGGAGAAAATAAAACTAAATTTTTATTAATTTTGCATGTTATTCTATCTTAAATGAAATTCTGAGCAAGCACACAAGTTTTATGAGAGTTAGGTTTTGAGGGTCATGCTAATCTTATAAAGTGGCGACTAATTCAGACTGCTAGCTATATCTCCTTTCATCAGATAGTTAGGAATAGGAATGAGTGGGGCAATATTGGGCAAGGAAAGGTGGACTGGATTTTAGGAGATGTTTCTCTGACAAGTAATTACCTGTACTTCTATGAACAAGAAAATTTAAAAACTGTTTAAATTAAATATTATCATTTCTATGAAGTGGTCTTTTCAAAGTTTTCATGGAGGAGAGAGAGTGAGAAAAGGGAAAGGGAGTGAAAACAGCAGTGAAAATGTGTATGCATGTATACAATTTCCCATAAGGAAGGTAAACATTATTTGTTATACACATGTACTAATAAAAATAAAACAGAAATTATTAAGGCAATACAGAGGACATTTAAATAAAAATGAAAATTCCAATGAGTCGCCTGTAAAAGGACAAAAAAATAAGAATATATATGCAGAAACAATAGTAAATGATAGCACAATTATTTTCAAATTTGAAACTAAACTAAATGTAAAAATAATTCTTCTAATATAATTATTAGTGAATGAAATTTTACTTTCTAAAATATGTTTTGAAGCAGTTAGGATGAAATAACCCAAGTTATCAAATCTAAAGAAAGCTTGAATTATTATGTTTGTTTCATTTTTGTAAGGTTTTTTTTGGTTTATGCCTCTACTGCGTAAGTATTTTGAAAATAACTACTTTTTGTTTTATTTCTTTGTCATTTAACTGCTTGTACAGAGTTCTCTATAACAGCTACATTACGCTTTTGTTTTGGTTATTAATTTTTTCATAAAATAAAAAGGAAAAGATATAATGGAAATATTTTTACATTTTAAAATCCAAAATATTCAATGCCACATTTTCCTGAAAATGGTTAGGGTTCAATAACAATAAAAATTAAAAAAAAAAAAAGACACAATCTTTGGTGAGTTATAAGTAACTGTATATCCTAATCATTTTAGGGTAAGATAAGATCAAAAATTCTGTTATTAGTTTTTAAATTATGATACAAAAATGTAGAGCATACAATAGAACTGTTTTAAGATTAATTTATAAAAAGGGAAGACAAAATTTTAGTTAATCATATCTTTTCATTTTTTTTAGCTTTTTGTTAAATTTTATTTTAGCAAAGTGTCTACAGGGTGTTCAAGGTCTCACTACTAGATTGGACTTATAGGGATCCGCCTATTTACAGCCTTCCAAGAGCTGGGATTACAGATGCTCCACCACACCCAGTCTCATTTGCTATCACAGCATGCCCTGGGTGTAGGGCTGGCATGGCAGGCCCAGTAATCAAATCCCCAGCCCCTGTGTCTGCTTGCAAGTGCTTTAATCTGATGAGCTATTTGGCCAGCCCCATAGCTTTTCTTTTATTCATTTTGGGGATTTGGATACGAAACCTACGCTAACACAATATCAACAGTAAAACTAAGGGCCAGGGAGAAGGCTGTGTTATAAGCACTTCCCTGGCAAGTGTAAGAGCCTGAGTTCAATCCCTAGTGCTGAAAAAAAAAAAAAAAAAAAAAAAAAAACAGTAAAACTAAGCAACACATGAGGACATTTCATTGAGCCTATGGAAACAGCCAGTGCAAAACTGTGACATTTGATTGCAGGAAGACAAATAAAGTGACCTGCTGCTTCAGTCTGCCTTTCAACATTAATGTTCTTCCCAAACAGTGGCCTGAGGATGAGTCAGCAAAATATTTCCTGAGCTGAGGCATATAGAAATTAAAGTTCAGTTTTTAGAAGCAGCTTAACTGTGCAGAAGAATATTATTGTAAAATAAAAAGCTGTCCTAAGTTTGGCATTGATATATATTCATTCAAATTTCTTTGCCTTTAGAAAGTCTTGGTCTGGTCAAAGGAAAAATGAGAAGTGTAAGACATTCAAAAGTATAAGCAATGTGCAGCTGAAAGAAGAATAGAGGTGACACTTCAAAAGGATGAGGCTTTGTCTACTCAGGTGAAAATATATCAAGGAGTGCTTTGGCATTTAGATATGTTTCTGAAATTTTTACATTTTCATAGTAAAAGACATGCCCTAAACTGAGCAAGTGTCCCAGTACTAAGGGAAAAGCTCACTAGACACAATACATTCCATTAAGCTCAAACAAGAAAGTATCTTCTCCCACTTTGATGGGCACATGAATAATATTCTATTCACTTCAGTGCATGTCATACCTTCTTGATAGATCTCATCATGAAGATATTTTAATTGAATTGCATAAGGAAAAGAACAAATAGTAAACATGTGGCCACCACCCCATGGCATGTGTTTCTGCAGAGGGTATGTGACTTGTCTTCTTTTTCAAAATTTAGTAATCAGAATTGTTCAAAACAATATTTGGCCCAGTTTAAGCTATGGGACAGCTGTTTCATTCATTTTAATATGACATTATACTGCCATTCTTTAAAAATTCAGATGAATTAAGTATATTTTATTTCTACTTTTTATTGTGACATAACAATAACTTATTGCCATTTGTTCATTAAAACAGCTATGCATTATTCTGAATTATAGATATGTTCTTAAGTCAAAATAAGAAATGTAATATGGACAGGAGAATTTGGCAATTATTATGGTCAATGTCTCTTGGAGTAAGAAACAGTAAAAACCTGGAGATATAGTAAGGGATTTCACATCTATGGCTGGATATCAAAAATTTAAGTTGTTAACATTCTACTGCTAGCCACAGACTAAAATTTAGATTCACTGCTATTCATTGAACTGTCCATGAAAACATCACATATGAAACCTCCCAGTACAGAAATAATTATAAAAACACTGAAGCAAGACATTCATGAAATTTATTTAAACTGAGAATAAAATTATCAAGTGAACTACTTTGATAAATGTAGCATTTTGAAATAACACAGTTTGTCCACATTGCATTTTTTATGTATCTTAGAATAGACTAATTCAAATTAATATTATTTATTTTAAGAGAGAAATCTTTTTTATATAGATTTTGGTCAGGGTCTCACTGTGAAGCTCCGACATATAGTAATCCACCTGCCTCAACTTCCCCAGTGCTTGGATTAGAGGTGTGCACCACCACTCTCGTACGTGAGTAGCCGGCTCAGTGTGCCCAGGGGTGGGGCTGGTGTGGCATGTGGTCCCAGGGATCATATCACAGCACCTGCACTTGCCTAAGCAGGCACTTAGTCCACTGAGCTATTTCACCAGCCCTGAGAAGAACTAGTTTAAGATGCAAAGTTCTTAAAATTATGAAAACTGATAAGGAAAAATGATTCAGTTTTATTTTATAATTTCTATTCCTTTAAAAACACAATCTGTCTAAACAGTATATTATATATAAGCACGTACTACCATAGAGTACTTACCATTTCCATATCTCCAGTGTGGCTCTTACTTTCTAAGATCTTACATCTTCTTCCTTTATTTTACAGGAAGTGCTAAACATCATGATTTCTTTTTCATAGTGGAATCATAATCATAGTTCTGGTGACTTGAAATTCTGAAGTCCCTGAATTTACCCATCTGGACTTGCTTTCTTCATAATGCCAAATCCAATTTTGTTAGACATCAGGTGTGCACTTGATACTTATGTATGAGCATTTATAAATATTCTAGCATTCATTAGTAAACATTGAATGTGGTAGTATGCCAGCAAGTATTTATGCACATGGAAGCTTATATTTCATATATAATCTTCATATTTTTTGTTTTTTGCTGGTCATTTAAAAATGTGAACAATATTTTTAGATCAGGGGTTGTGCGAAAGCAGGCCACAAGATGGCTTTGGCAGCAGAGGGCCGATGGTTTGCCAATCCCTGGTACAGGCATCTCCAAACTTAGATTTAGAGCAGGAAGGCTTCCCAATTTAAGAAAGACTAAACTACAGGTCTTAGGTTAAGAGGAAATTATAGTTTCAAGCACAGAATGTAGATAAATTTCCTGCTGCCTAAAGAAACACTTAAGTCAAGTGAAAGAGGTAGGAAATGGGAAATGATTCCTCAGGAGCAAGAGATCAACCGATTACAATTCCCAGCAACATGGAATGTGACATTTTTGAGAGACCAAATTGCATTTAATGAGATTGGCTTGAAGACTATGAAATGTGAAACAGGAAGCTATGTGCTACTGGTGATTCATTTTTAACACCTTGAGTTGTCAACTCCTTTGCAAAATGGAGCAATGACACTCGTATGCCAGCGCTATGGAGGTAGCAGATTAAAATAATTGACAAGGGATTTCTGTATAGGTATAAAACTTGCTTTTTAATCATTAATATGCTAGCTTTTTCTCAGCATCATATCTACTTAAATATTTTATTTAGATTTCATAACATTGTTCATCGTGGTACACAGTATTTTCAAATCAGTGTGGTTAAACTGAAGGTTCTCTACATATGTGGTCTCTTCAGTGTGGTCAGTTCGAATTCACTATTAAGCTGCTTCACAGTTTTTGCAAATATTTGAAAGTTACAGAATTGCTCTATAAGCAGTATTTGGCTAAATGAATAGCTTTTCTATATTTTATTTCCTGTATTTTCAAGAAAATGTTCTGCTTGGAGTCTATTTGGCTTGAAGTCTAAAAGAACAGGTGGAGAATAAAGAATGTGCTTCTATTGCATTAATTTTTAAAAATTAATTTATAATATTATTTCACTTTCCAGTATATTGGCTCAACAAATATGTATAGAGGGTGCAGTAACATGCAGCAATTATCTCTGCAAGTTCAAAAGATAGAAGCTCATTTTTCTGTTGTCTGTAAGTCCAAAGTATAATTAACCACCAAAGCTGGAAAAGTGCCACCTTTCACTGCCCTTCAAATAACCCCAAATGAATTATTTATTCCTCCATAAAATAGATGGTCAGTTGGACACATGCTGCCTCCTCCTCCTTCCTATTGTGTGTATTAACTGCTGAGCACAGAGTCCCTTGAGTTATCAGTGATGCTTATGATGCTATTTTCTTTTTATGTTAATTTTGACCTCTACATTGGTCACACTCTTCAGGATGGTCTCATTAAGGTCAATTTGTCTTACAGTGGGAGACTTTAACGGAACATTTGTCCACCCAGAGCAAGAAGATATGTAAGAAGTTTCGCTTTGTAAGAGATTTATTTTACCAGCTTTGAGGCACTGTTGATCATGGAGTTAGGGGACAGTGCTCCTTGCATTGTGAAGAATGTGCTTACTACCCTTGGAAATAAGGACAGAGCCTCGAGCATCAGTGCATCACGTGCTGAACTGATTCTTGTCAGCACCACTTTCACCGAAGAGCAGACAACCTACAACCACCAGCTGGCAGTTACTATCAAAACCTCCTCACGCTAATACAGTGCAGTCGCATGTTCCTTTGAACAGCAGATCCAGAGTGTAAGGAAGACATGTCAAATATACTCACCTTTTCTTTTACCTCTTTTTAGTAAAAATGTACCAATTAACGGAAAAAATGGATTGAAGGAAGCTTGAAGTTAGCTATGTTGGATAAACAGTATTTCTGCTACTAAATCTTAGGAGGTTTGTGGGAACCAAAGATGCATTCCATTTTTCACCTGGTGGGAAGAATAATTGAGCTAGCAGGCAGTTCCACACTTCTAGCAGACTGCAGTTCCAACTCCGCTTTGAAAGTATTCGTAGTTAATAGCTTCTGTCATACAGGACTCAAGGTATTTATACATGTCTGGATAGTTCAGATAAAAATAAAATGTCCCCCCACAGCATCATGTGTTCATAAGTGTTGCTTTTTTTCACATTAGATGGGTAATGTGCCCACGTAGGAACAAGTTTTGAGTGAGGCACATCTAGTATGTAAGGCATGAACACTCAGTCGTCATGCTCATGAACCGAAGTATCAGGTGTTGCTTTTTGAAAGTGAATGGGTTATGTGTATGGTGTATTCCTTGGTGGATTATTCCGCTGATAAATACAGATAGTTACCCTCTAAGGAGAGAGGCCACGGTGGCAATATGCTCATCACTGGAAGTATGACCAGGAAGGGCGTAGTGCCTGTCCAGGCTCCACCTTCTCGCTGCTTCCTGGCTCCCAGTCTGAGCAGCTTTCTTCCGAGGTAGGTGTCTGTACAACACTGCGTGTGCACCTGAGCTTGCCAGGCATGGGTTCAACCTCCAGACTGCAAGCAAGATGACCTTTTCCTCCTTTGGGTTTCAGAAGTCGGGTGTTGCGTCTCAACAAAGAGAAAAGTGACCGAGATGTCACTCACCTGTGAACATCTTTTAATCCTTTAAACATATATTATTCATAAATAAAGTAGGCTACTCACATGAGCATAAAATGAACACTCCAACACCATCACCTGGATCCTGTTTTTTCAGTTGTAACTATTATTTGATCAGTGTTTACTATTGTGACTTTTTACCCACAGAGGATTCCTATATCATACCATTTTTTTTTCTTCCCTTCTAGCTGTTCTAAACTGATTTCAGATAGTTGAGCATTTTCAAAATTGGTTTGAAATTTTTCCTACATTGCTTCTCTTTCTGGAATCATTTCTTCCACCATCTTTTATTTTTTTTTTTTTTTGCCAGGTGTAGACACATTGTTCAAAAAATAGTTCTGTAGCATTTTTAAATTCAATATCCATTTCTAGCAATTAGGTCAACTCATAACTTGCATTATGAGTTCACACAATGGATGGGCTTCCAAGGACATAAGAATGAAAGATATAATTCTTCCCACAGTCACTTAATATTTAATTAGGATAAGCCTAATTACATAAACAATTGCATTTTTGTATTTTATGTGTTATGATTTGAATACATCTAGTTAACATGACAATATTGAGGAATGATACATAATGCCCTAATAATTTAGGGGAGGCATGGAGGAGGTAATACTCAGCTGATGTGTGAAGAAAGATTAGTCAGGCATTAAAAAAGAGAAGGCAGTGGTGATGTATGGAAGCCCAGAGGGGACAGTATAAAAAAGAACATCTGGCCAGACATCAGACTGAGGGGAATAGGGACAGGATCTCCTGATTTAGTGCTTCATGGTTGGGAGATTTCACTCAGCATTGAGAAAAGCTGTTGAAGACTTCAGCAGAACAGCACTTGTGACTCAAGTTACACATATCAATCAATCTGAATATTGCACAAAATAGATCAGAGAGGTTCCTACAAGATAAGAATGTTGAATGCTTTATAAGTTGAAGATGCAAAAATAGTGACAGCTTTTGATGTTAAAACACAATAATAATAAGCTATGTGGGAAAACAGAAATCAGAAAACACTTGAGGTTCATGGGGGGAGCATACACTTAGACATTTGAAGAGGAAAAAGCTGTGCAATGAAGAGGACCAGTTAAAAACTTATACATTAAGTTTTACTAAAATTTAATATATTTCATTAGTCATGGAAAGTTTGTCTTTATTATTTATTTTTCATTTTTGGCAGAACCAGGAATTGAACTCAGGCCTTTGCACTTGCCAAGAAAATGCTTATTCTGCTGAGCCACCTCCCCAGCCCCAAAATTTGTCTTTAAAAAGAAAGGTGAAAAACAATACTGGGGGCATTTGGTTAAGGTTTAGATTTTTTACTTAATGCCAAATACATTTTTCTTCTTGAGCCATTTATTGATCAGAAATTTAAAAATCATAATAAATTATATTATATATTTAATGTTCTTTTTAGTTTCAAAGTGTGGAGACATTTTTATTGTTAAATATTTAGAAAAAACAAAGTTTAAAAGGAATGATGAATTGATACTTGGATATCTATATCATACCTTTATCTGTAATTTACTAACATGTATTTAGTATATATTGCATATATTTAACATACATTATGCATATTTTAAAATATATACACATATATTCTAAAATAAATGACAACCATTAAGGGGAAGTAAATTTATATCTTAGCAATTGTAATTTGGGTGAAGGGGCTAGTGTTGAACCTCATGAGAAATATATCTCTTCCATTATTGCTAAAAAAGACTGTGTTTCAATATAGTTACTACTTAAAAATTGGTTTGACTAAATGAGTTACTCAATGTGATGTTTCATCACAGTTTTTCACATTAAGGATTGATATTTCAAGTGTGCCACAATTACCTCACACTAAACTGAGCAGAACAATCAAATAGCAATAGGAAGAGTGATGCTACTAATAATGATAATAGAAGGAGGGCAAAAAAAGAGATGGAACCTCAATTTTAGCAAGACAGGATAATTTTATCCGAAGTTATCGTAGTATCATAAAAACACATCATGAAGAAGAGTATTACGATACGCAGTATGTCCTCTGAATGCATTAGAGTGGGAGGAATCGTAGTTTGAAGTAGTCTAAAAACACTGGTGGGAGACAATATAATACAAAATAGTTAAGAAATAATTCTTAAATTATTTCTTTAGCTTTTTGTTCCCTAGTTTTATCCAGTTTGCCTCTTATTTTATGAAGCAAAGAAACAGGGCACACACACTCTTGAGTCCTTATATTCCTTTATTATTTTGACGACCATCCATTCCTAGACAGTGGAGCCTGCAATACTCTTGGATTCCCACAGTTTAGGACAGTTACATGTTATGGTCATGGCCAGATCTTTTAATTTAATTTTTAATATAGCTGTGGCTGAGGGTCTCACCTTTGCTCTGGGCTCAAGTATTTCTCCTGTTGAACCAGCAGAAGCAGAGGTGCTGTGAGGGGAATGAAATTGAAGAATGGCCCTCTACTGCGTGTTTTTGTAACTCATTCTCCCTCTTCACACTCTTGTAATCTCAGTGGTGAGGGAACAGAGGCAAAGAACAAGGAGCATAGTCTAGAAGGAAGTGCTTCTTAACAGCCATTTCCCCTGGATCCCTAGATATGGGTGTGATTGAATATTCAGAAAAGCCTTAGGGAATAATAGAATCCATACATAAAATATCAGAAAGGAACAAACTTAAGTTTGATCTCTAGAAAGATAACTAAAAATATAATAACAAAGATTCTGTATTGAGAGATAATTTGTAATTCTATTTCTGGTCATTGAGGTGAGTTCTAATTTACAGAAGTCAGCTTTAATGATTTACAAGCACCAAAGAATGAACAGAAAGTATACCAAAGAAATTTTTAGTATTTATGAAATTTAAATAAAGATTGCAAAAATATAGAAAACATAAAGATAAAATCAAATCTCAAGTAACTGCACCCTACAGTTTAAATTCTCATGTAGAATTGTCTGGAGACATAGGTGTCTTTCTCTTGCACTCAATAATTAAATTAGCTTTAGAATTCTTCGTTTAGTCATACATTTATATGTTGAGATGGCTCTTTTAAAAATCCCCTAGATAGATTATTTCTCTTGTACACATTTATAATCCAGGTACTAATTCAAAGAGGTAGCTGATAACTAATGTATATTTTGTCGTTTTTCTCTCCCCAAAGTGGGCCATGATTGGATTCCACTAATTTTTAATACAAGCAAACATAATCCTTGCTATTTAGTAGAGAATGAAATGAAATTTTCAGATGAATGAGCAAATACATTGCGGACATAATCTCTTCATAGTCCTCTTTTCTTTTCTTTTCTTTTCTTTTCTTTTCTTTTCTTTTCTTTTCTTTTCTTTTCTTTTCTTTTCTTTTCTTGTCTTTTCTTTTCTTTTTTTTTTCCAGTACAGAGATTGGACTCAGGAGCCTGTGCTTGCCAGGCAAGCACTTATTCTACTGAGTTATAATATAGTAGATCTCCTGGGCCCTCACCACAGTCTTTACAAAGTAACTTCAACTCTTCAGGGAACTCACAATATTAGCTTCCACAAACAATATTCCTCCTAGTATATGGGAAACAAAGTATATCATATTCTTTACACATTTATAATCTATAATTACTCATTGAAATAATAATTTATTTCTACTTTGGGAAAAGGCAAAATGAGAAAATTGCATCTCCCTAGCTTTCTTGAGAAAATAAAATTATTGAATTTACTCTCCAATCTATACTAAGAAAATATTTTAAAATGTAACTTTGTATTTTTCAAATTGTATTGTATTTTCTATATATAAAAATAGAAAAACACTACATTTACTGCCATACACTTATCTGTAATTGAAGTGTGAATGCAAATATTTAAATATTAAAACTATAAAAAGTTCCTGAAAATTAATCTATTAATTTCCTTTAAATTAATTCATTCTAATATTATAGTGACATTTTAAAAAACATAAAACATGAAAAACAAAATATTTATTCTCTTTCTAAAATAAGCACTGACCTTCATCGGGAGAAGACACTCTCTCAGGCTTTCACAGAGAGCACATTGGCCAAGCAATGGCCGTGACTCATCCACATGGCTGCACTGACAAAGGTTCTACAATCTGAGGTACAGGATCTCAGGATAAATCCTGAGGACATTTCACTGACCTTCTCAGACCAAAAAGCTACAACTCTTCTTGCACAGGTCCTGCTTTACCTTGGTCTTAACCATCCAGTAGAAAAGTATGAAGACGAAATATAGGAAATAAAGCCATGCTGTTATGTTGAGCTGTGGGGGACTCAGGTCAATAATTTCTGACATTGCCAGTTAAACAGAAGACCCAATGCTATTATGTGCTATTGGACTCTTTTAGAATATTTTGCTGAGTTTACACACCTATAATCTTCAATAACGGAACTTAGAAAAAATGGGGTATACCGATGAATGTCCATTTTGTATTTGTGTATTCCAAGTGGTTAGGATAGATATATAGTTGCATTCTCTTAATGAATAGAATGATTTGTTCTAATGGTGTCTATAAATAGGATCACAAGTCCACTTCTTGTACAGCAATTAACCACTAAGAAGAATATATGCAGTGTATTATTTGTTGAAACTGTACTTCTGATTTGATTTGAAACTGTCTCATTGCTGTTTATCAATAAAACTTTGAAAAAAAAAAGAGTTCTACCTATTCTATCTTCCAGCAAATTTCGTGTTTAACTTAGTGCATAGTGAGACATAGGTCTAGTTGTAGTCTTTGGAATGTGGAACGCCAGTTTTTCCAGCCCTATTTAGAGGATATCAGTATTTCACTGCATATGTTTGGCTTGTTTGTCAAAGAAAAGATTAAATGTGTTTGGCATTGTCAAAAAAAATAAAATAAAATAAAATAAGCACTGACCTTGAAATTGAGCATACACATATAACATTTGATGTGAATATAGGTGTGTGTGTGTGTGTGTGTGTGTGTGACTGTATACACAATATTTGAATATATTATAGATATTGTGATTAACATTTTCAATTTGCAATTCACATAAATTAGAATTATTATATAAATTAAAAGAAAACTCAATTCCAATTTTTTTGTGTTATATCTTTAAAGTATACTTTACATACAATATTAATCTCAGGATTTGCTATTAAAACATCTCCATTTCAATTATGGGGCCACAGAGGAAAGTGATCAGTGATGTAGAGCGTGCCTAAAGAGAGTCACCTGGAGAGAACATTCTTTTTTTTCCCATAATTTTATTGATAAACAAAGTGCAATGAGACAGTTTCAAATCAAAGTGGTAGGACAGTTTCAATAATTAACACATTGCATACATTGTTCCTAGGGGTTAATTGCTGTACAAGATGCGGACATGATATCCTATTTACAAACACCATTAGAACAAATCCCTCTACTCGTTAAGAGAATGCAACTATATATCTATCCTGACCACTTTGAATACACAGATACAAAATGGACATTCATCTGTATACCCTTTTTTCGTTAAGTTCCATTATTTGAATATTATAGGTGTGTAAATTTAGCAAAATATTCTAAAAGAGTCCAGTAGCCCATAATAATATTGGGTCTTCCACTTGACTGGCAATGTCAGAAATTGTTGACCTGAGTCCCCTACAAGTCAACATAGCAGCATGGCTTTACTTCTTATATATGGTTTTTATAATTTTCTGCTGGATGGTTAAGACCAAGGTAAAGCAGGAGCTATGCAACAAGAGTTGGAGCTTTTGAATCTGATAAGGTCATTGAAATCCCCTCAGGATTTATCCTGAGATCCTGTACCTCAGATTGTAGAACCTTTGTCAGTGTCAGCCATGTGGATGAGTCATGGCCATTGCTTGGC
>NW_004524589.1:15294781-15301861 GCF_000260255.1 Octodon degus
TCATGTTTCCTAGCTCTTCTCCTTTCCCTCTCTTGATTAGTTAGTCCTTGAGATCCTGCTTTCCTTTTACTTGTATTATACCTTTCTATTTGGATTTCTTCTTTTGAGTTCTTATACTAGGGAAACTATTCGATATTTACACATGTGTGTCTGGTTTATTTCACCTATGAGTATTTGTTCAAGTAGCATCCACTTCAATATAAAGCCTTCGAGTTTATCATTCTTAATAGCTGAATAATACTCCGTTGTGTAAAAATACCAATCTTTTTCAACCATTCCTTAGGTGATGGGCATCTTGGTAGTTTCCAAGATTTGGCTATCACAAATTATGCTGCTATAAACATAGGCACACATATATCACTATGATGTGATGCTTTCAGATCCTCTGGGAAAATTCCCAGTAGAGGAATAGCTGGTTTAAATGAGATTTCCAGTCCAACTTCTCTAAGGAGTCTCCACAGTGATTTCCATAATGGTTGCACCAGCCTACATTCCCACCAGCATTGGAGAAGGGTTCCTTTTTCCCCCACAGCCTCTCCAACATTTGTTGTTGGGTGATTTCGTTATGATGGCCATTCTCTCTCTGGTGAGATGATATCTCAATGTTGTTTTAATTTGCATTTCGCAGATGGCTAGTGATATAGAGCATTTGTTCATATATTTATTCGCTTCTTTAATTTCTTCCTCTGAGAAGTGTGTGTTCATCTCAGATGCCCATTTCTGGATTGGATCTTCAGATTTTGGGGCCCTGGTGTTTTTTAGTTCGTTATAAATTCTAGAGAGCAGACCTTTTTTCTGAGTACTTATTTGTCATGATTTTTTCCAAATTTGTGGGTTGCCTTTTCACTTTGTTGGTAATTTTTTTGACATGAAAAAACTTCTCAGTAAGAGGAGATCCCAGTTGTTAATTCTTTCACCTGTTTCCCCTGCAATTTGATATCTGTTCATGAACTCTTTGCCTACCCCTATGTCTTCAAGAGTTCCTCCTACTTTCTAATCCATGAGATTTAGTGTCTCTGCTTGAATGTTAAGATCTTTAATCCATTTTGACTTTAGTTTAGTGCATGGTGATAGACCTGGATCAAGTTTGAGTTTTTGGCATGTAGAGAGCCAGTTTTTCCAGCAACATTTGTCAAAAAGGCTTTTTTCAGTGAGTATGTTTGGCCCCTTTGTCAAAGATAACGTGGCTGAGTGTGTTTGTAGGGGATTCAGCGTCTTCTAATCTGTTCCATTGCTCTTCACTTCTGCTTTGTTGCCAGTACCATGCTGATTTTATCACAGTAGCCTTGTAGTATAATTTCAAGTCAGGAATTGTAATGCCTCATGCTTGTCTTTATTGCCCAGAATTGCTTTTGATATTCTAGGTCTTTTCTGGTTCCAGATAAATTTTAGGAATGATTTCTCTAGGTCTGTGAGGTATGTTGTGGTAGTCTGATAGGGATTGCATTAAATCTGTACAACAATTTTGGGAGTATGGCCATGTTCACAATGTTGTTTCTTCCTATCCAAAAGCATGGAATATTTCCATTTTCTGAAATTCTCTATGATCTCTCTTTTAAGATTACTGTAATTTTCCTTAAAAAGATCTTTGACTTCTTTAGTTAGATTAATTCCAAGGTATTTCTTTTTCCTCGGAGCTATTGTAAAAGGTATTGTTTCTATAATTTCCCTCTCAGTGTGTTTGTTGTCTATGTAGAGGAATGCTATTGACTTTTGGGTATTGGCTTTATAACCTGCTAAGCTACTGAATTTCTGTATTAATTCTAGTAGCTTCTTGGTGGAGTTTTTTGGGTCTTCCAAGTAAAGTATCATGTCATCTGCAAATAAATATAATTTAACTTCTTCTTTGCATATTCTTATTCCTTTTATTTCTTTTTTTTTCTAAAGGATGTAGCTAATGTTTCCAGAACCGTATTGAATAGGAGTGATGATAGAGGACATCCTTGTCTTCTAACAGATTTAAGAGTAAAAGATTTCAGGTTTTCCCCATTTAGGATTATGTTAGCTGTTGGGTTTTCATAAATGGCTTTTACCAGATTGAAGTAGAGGCCATCTATGCCAATTTTCTGTAGGACTTTGAATATAAATCAGTGTTGCACTTTGTCAAAAGCCTTTTCTGCATCAATGGAGATGATCATGTGATTTTTAGTTTTTGATCTATTGATATAGTGTATTATATCTATAGATTTGCGAATATTGAACCATCGTTGCATCCCTGGGATGAATCCTACCTGGTCATTGTGTATGATCTTCTTGATAATTTGCTGTATTCTATTTGCCACAATTTTATTGATTTTGGCATCTATGTTCATGAGGGAGATAGGCCTGTAGTTCTCTTTCTTTGTTGTGTCTTTCCCTGGTTTTTGTATCAGTATAATACTTTCTTCCAGGAATGATTTTGGGAGGATGGCTTTGTTTTCAATTTCATGGAAGAGTTTGAGGAGTATAGGGACTACATATTCTGAAAATGTCTTGTAGAATTCAGCTGTGAATCCATTAGGACTGGACTTTTCTTTGCTGGTAGGTTTTTAATTACATCTCATATTTCATTGGCTGTTTTTTGGCTATTGAAAGTGGTCATATCGTGCCGATTCAGTTGTGGTAATTTGTACCTTTCTAGGAATCTGTCCATTTCTTCTGTGTCTTCTATTCTGTGAGAGTAAAGATTCTCAAAGTAGCTATTGATAACCTTCTGAATTTCCACAGGGTCTGTGGTAATTACACCCTTTTTATTCCTTATTGCTTGTATTTGAATTTTTCTTTCCTCTTTTTGATGAGGTTAGCTAGGGGCTTATCGATTTTATTTAATCTTTCAAAGAACCAGCTTTTTGCTTTTTTAATTCTTTGAATTGTTTTCTTTGTCTCAATTGAATTAATTTCTGCTCTAATCTTTATGATTTCCTCCCATCTGGGCTCTGTGTTTGGTTTGCTCTTCCTTTCCTAGTTGTTGAAGGTGTATCATTAGGGTATTTATTTGTTCCCATTCTGTTTTCCTAATGGGTGTGTTCACAGCTATGAATTTCACTCTGAGAACTGCTTTCATCATATCCAATAAATTACTATAAGTTTTGCTTGAATTTTCATTGAATTGTAGATATTGTTGAATTTCTTCTTTAGTTTCATCTGAGACCCATTTGTTGCTGAGTAGGGTGTCATTTAATTTCCATGTATTTAAGGATTTTTTCTGGTTTTTTTTGTCATTTGTTTCCAGTTTCATTGCACTGTGGGCAGACAATGTGCATGGTATAATTTCTATTTTCTTATATATCCTTAACCATGACCTGTGGATCAGTGTGTGGTCTATTTTAGAAAATGACCCATGTGCAGCTGAGAAAAATATGTATTCAACTGTGTTTGGGTGGAACACTCTGTACATGTACACCAAGTCCATTTATTTCAAGCTCTGGTTCAGTCTGTTATTTCTTTGCTAAGTTTTTGACTGGTTGACCTATCTTTTGGATATAAGAGTGTGTTAAGGTCTCCTGTTAAAATTGTGCTATTGGACATTAGATTTTTAATATCCATTAAGATTTGCTTTATATAGTTTAGTGCTCCCATGTTTGGTGCATACATATTTATGAGTGCTATATCTTTCTCTTGAATTTTTCCCCTAACCAGTATATAGTGACCTTCTTTATTTCACTTGATCATTGTTGGTTTGAAGTTGAGACTGTCTGAGAATGGAATTGCTACCCCTGCTTTTTTCTGAGGTGCTGGGGCATGTAGTATTGTGTTCCATCCTTTGACATTCAGCCTATCAATGTCTTCATGAGTTAAATGTGTTTCTTGTATACAGCATATTGTTGGATTTTGCTTCCTAATACACTGTGCCAGTCTATTTCTCTTAATTGGTGAATTGAGTCCATTTACATTGATGGTTAGAATTGAGATGTATTTACTTATGATTGACATGTTATTTACCTGTTGTCATTTACTGCTTTTTCACCTGTGTTTAATTGCTTGCCCTATTTAGTTGGTTGCTTCTGATCTCACTCGTGGAGTTCTGATCATTTTGGTTCCTCTCTACAACATCTTTCAGTATCCTGTGTAGGGCTGGCTTTGTCATCATGAAATTCTTTAGCTGTTCTTTGTCATGAAAGTTTTTACTTCTCCATCAAATTTGAAGGAGAGTTATGCTGTGTATAGTAGTCTGGGCTGTAATTTGTTTTCATAGAGGACTTGAAGTACTCTGCTCCATGCTCTTCTTGCCTTCATGGTTTGTGAAGAGAAGTCAGCTGTTATTCTGATGGGTTTTCCTTTGAATGTTATCTGCTTCTTTTCTTCAGCAGCTTTCAGTATATTATTGTTGTACTGATTTTCTGGGATCTTGACTATCATATGTCTAGGTGTGTTTTTCATTGGGTTGAGGTTACTTGGCGTTCTGTATGCTTCGGTTACCTGAATGTCAGATTGTTTCCTCATATTTGGGAAGTTTTCTGCTATTACCTCTGCCCATATTTTTTAATGTCATTTGTATTGACTCCTTCTTTCTCATTGATGCCTATTATTCTCACATTGTTCATCTTTGCATCATCTTGCAGGTGATGGATTATTCTTTCCTGCATCCTCGTTGTTTTTAAGAGATCCTTTCTTACATTTTCACTAGCTGCATCAGCATCTCCAAGATCTGAAACTGTCTTCACTTTCATTTAAATGGTTTTGCAAGCTTGTGATTGAGATTTTAATTTCCTCTATATCTCTTTGACTCTGCTTCATGCGATCTATTTCTTTCCTGTATTGCTCATTCAAGGAATCCGTCATTTTTCTAATCTCCTCTATTTTTTTCATCAATGTCTTCTTTAGAAGCAGTTATAAATTCTTTTACTGCAGTGTTTTTTTAGACTGGGTTTCCTCCCTATGTGTCTATAGTTGCTTCTTTACTTCAGATGCTATGAGTTCTGAGAATTCTGTTTTTATTTCAGAAAAGAATTGTGCTCTGATTTCCTCTATAACTTTCTGCTGTTTCTTATTTACTATCGACGCTATTAATTCATGCATTTGAACTGAGCTAGTGTCCTCTGCAGTTGTTCTGAGTGGGCATTGGTTTTCCTGCATATGTTTCTGCATTTGATTCTTTACTGCATATGTTATTAATTCAGGGATTTCTTTTTTTTTTATTTTCAATCTGAGTTCCTCTATACCTTTCTGCAGCTGTTTCATTATTTCAGAAGCCATTGACTCATTTCCTTCAGTTGTGTGATTCTCAATTTGTTCTGTGTTATTGTCCTCTGCCCTTGTTATGGGTGGGCTTGGGTTCTGAGGTTGCATTTTGTTCCTTCTTGTCATTTTGTGTAGCACTGTCTTCTGAATTTTGTTGTAGATCTTTGTTGTAGTTATAACCTTAGCACATACTGCAGTTCAGGTGTAGATCTACAAAGTTTAGATTTATTCAGCTGTGCTGGCTTGGGTCTGCCTGCTGTGCTCAGCTCCTTCCTTTTGCTGCCCTTGGGGTGAACCTATTGTACCCCTCTGGCAAGATGTTCTGCTCCTGGACTAGCTGGGTGGTTCTATCCTCTGCACTCTGTGCAGGGATTGCAGCTGCAGGACTTCACCCCCAGGCCTGCATGCCAGGCCTGAGCTGAGCCTGGAGGGGACAAGGAGGGACAGCTCTCCCACATACTCATAGGGCCTGGGCTAGGACTGGGTCTGGGGGTTCCCAGAGCGTGGCAGAATTTCCTGCTAGGCGTGCGGGTTAGAGGAAGTGCTGTGGAGTGGTGGGGGGCGTTCCAAGGGGATGAAAGAGGGTCTCCCCCACGCTGTGCCTGGGCTGGGACCAGTAGTAGGTCCCGCTGGCACAGGGTAGAGGGAAGTTCTCCCACACACTCACAGGGTAGAGCTAGGACTGGGTCTGGAGGTTCAGGGAATGCAGCAGAAATTCCTACTCGGTGGGCGGGGTGGGGAGGTGCTGCAGAGTGGTGGGGGGTGTCCCTAGGGAGTGGAAGAGGGTCGCACCCGCACTGCGTCTGGGCTGGAACCAATAGCAGGACCCGCTGGTGCAGGGTAGCTGGAAACTCTCCTACACACTCACAGGGCCTGTGCTTGGACTGGGTCTGGAGAGAAAACATTCTGTCAGGCTTTCACAGAGAGCAAATTGGTCAAGCAATGGCCGTGACTCAACCACAAGGCTGACACTGACAAAGGAATACAAACTCTGGTACAGAGTTTCAGGATAAATCCTGAGGGATTTGACTGATCTTATCAGATACAAAAGCTACATTTCTTGTTATATAGGTCTTGCTTTATCTTGGTCTTAGCTATCCAGCAGAAAAGTATAAAACAAAGTATAAAAAGTAAAACTATATTAACATGCTGAGCTGTAAAATGCTCAAGTCATCAACTACTGACTTTGCCAGTCTCATGGAAAACCCACTACTATTATGAACTACTGGACTATATTGGAATGTTTTCTGAATTTACGCACCTATAATATTTAAATGACAATGGAATACTTTTCTCTGACAAAAGTAAAGAAAAAAAGGGATCCAAATGAACAACTATTTTGTAAATATATATTCAAAATAGTTACAATAGAAATACAGCTACATTCTCTTAATTCAATGAATAGAAATTTTGTTCTAATAGTGTTTGTGGATAGGATATCATGTCTGCATCTTGTACAATGAGTAATCAGTAAGACAACAATATGCAATGTATTAAGTATTGAACCTGTCCTACTAATCGGTTTTGAAACTGTCTTATTGCTATTTGTTTCTCAACAAAATTATTTAAAAAAAATAAAAATAAAGATTTTCATTTTTGCTCTTAAAAAATCTCCATTTAGAGTCAATATGATAACATTTATCAATTGTTGGGACTGTTTCGAAGATGTCATCTGTTCATTATTTTCTTATCAAGATGTCATCTCAGTTTTAAAAGTCTTTGTATAGGATCATCATATCCAAAAAAGTAGTTAACTTACATTTGAATATTAAAAGCATGTTAACATGTATACTCATGACCATTGAGCGTAGCTTGTTAATTTGAACACAAATAGTCCTTAAAAATTCAATAGCCATAATTCTGTTTTTTAATGAACCACCTATTTAATTCTTATATCATAGATATAATTCTTATATCATA
>NW_004524589.1:15302002-15306005 GCF_000260255.1 Octodon degus
ATATGGCTTGGTGTAAACTTTACATAATTCATAGAATACAGTGTTCTGTTGTCCATTTTTATCGCTTATGTTTTTCTAAAGTTTAAATTACAAAGGCAAAAAAAAAAAAATTACAAAGGCAAGCAGAAACACAGAAATGACACCCAGCTTTTAGAGGCAGTTTTATTCACATCAACAGGCACCTAATTGGGATCATTTCCAAAACATCAAGCCCTGATCTCCAGTGACCTAGGGCTTATATGGGACAAGCAAGCAGGAAGTGCAGAGGCAGAATGGATTGTCAGTTGGGGATTGGTTTTTACAATACACATCATGCTGATCAGCTCTGTATCACAGTTACCAGCTGCTTCTAAGAAACGAAAGTAGCAGCAACTGGAGCAGGAACTAATAAACTGAAGTATGTTAGCTGGGAGTCATTTTCTGTTACAACATCAGTACATCTTAGAAGAATTTAGGTTAGTTGTATAACTATACATTTCCCTTGAAAAATGTAGCAAGTATGGATACTTCTAAACATGTGTCTGGAAGCGAATGCGTGGACTTTGCTACACAGAAATTAGGATTTTCTAAATGTTAAAGATGTTTGTATCTGGTTTTGGTAATACTAAATTGTATGTGCTTTTGTGTTAATTATGCTGTTGACAGTGTAACTCTCCTTTCACTTTCTAACTATGGTTGTTCTGTGTTCTTTAGGTATTCCGGTACCTCAAAGCCTGCCTAAGGACAATGAGATCTTGAAATCATGTCTGAACTGAAAAGAGAATAGATTTTTTTGGTTTTATAAGCTGTGTTCTTAGGTGGTTCTGTGGTGCAATGGAGAGCACCTTGGACTTTCAAACTGTTCTTCATAGAAAGGAGCATAAAATCTCCTGAAAGTCTAGTGAAAAAATGATTTAGTAAATATCGTTTCCTATATTCCATTCTCCTTTATACACTCCAATTTTTGTGTATGTATTAATATCTAGATAATAATAATTCCAAATTTTTAGAGTTCAGTGAATTCAAAGGACACATCTTGAACATCAGTACTGTATAATATCAAAGTGTTTTATTTCCAGACTTTTTTTGCCTGTATTTTTAGGGAAGGGTCTACAGGGTGTTCAGGGTCTCACTACTGGATGGGACCTGTAATGATTCTCTTGTTTACAACCTCCCAAGTGCTGAGATTACAGGCACGTGCCACCTCACCCAGTCTTAATTGCCATCTCAAAACACCCTGGCAGCGGGGCCAGCATGGCAAGCCCTGGATCCAACTCCCAGTCCCTAAGCCTGCTTGCAGGTGCTTTAATACACTGAGCTGTTTGGCTAACCCCTCCAGATTGTTTTCTTACAGACAATCCACTAGGTGTTTACCTTAATTTTTTTTCTTTTCTGTAGTCTGGGAAGTAGCCATGTTAGGAGCAAATTTGGAAGGATGTTATTGAGGAAGGCAACCTCATGCTACCGGTGCCTGTTACGGTTTCCACGTAGAGATGCTCCAAGAGCCTCTTGGGTTCACAGGTACCCTTTCGAAAAGCTGATTGGATTATGGGGCTTACAGCTGAGGTATAGTCTGGTTAGAAGAGGAAAATGAGTGGGACCATGGCCTAGAAATATTCCGCTCTTTCCTCAGTCTTTCCTTTCACTCTCTCAGCTTCCCTAAGCCATGACACTGATATAGGAAACATTTTGAACCTGTTGGATGTCAAGGGTGCTGAGTTCATGGTCTCAAAACATCCAGAAACAAGGCCCGAACCAGAGAAAGAAGTTAGGGGAGTTTTATTGTAATAAGGGAAAGAAGAATAACTTGGATTTCTAAGAGGATTCCTGAATGGGTGGCACCCAGTGGCCTCTGCTGGGGGTAATTTGCATGGCAAAGCCACAACATGAGGCGGGATAGTCCAAAAGCATCACAGAGGAAGAAAAGCTTCTCATGTTATGATAGGCAGCTGCATTAGGAAGAAATTAATATACATTTGGAGGGGGACAGGGCCCTCAAGGAAATCAGTACAAAAATAAAGACATCAGAACTTTGGCTGCAGATTCTTCTGAAGAAGGCCAAACCTCAAGATAAAGAAGCAAAGGTCAGGCCCACCTGCCTCCCTAGGGGATAGGCAATGACTTGAGAATATATTATAATTAACCCTGGCTCAGTAGGTTGTCATAGGTATCAGACATTCAGATTGGTGACCAGAGCATCAGGAACATCCCTTTCCTGAATCCCTTTATTTCCATATGCGCCTCTACATTAGTCATTTTCCTATTGGGTCAATAAATACAAAAGAAAAAACTGCAAAAGAAATAGAGTTTAGTTTTGCTACATCACTGATTTTTTTCCATTGAGAAAAACAACATTGATAGTGTGATTACACAGATTTTCAAATGGAAATTTTGTTTCTCAAAAAAAATTAAAACATTATAAGAAAATGTGGTCTGTTGTCAGTGAAGCTGTAGAAATGTCCTTGATTTGGAAGAAAATTAAAACTAATCTGTTCAATGAGAAGCGCAGGGGGCCAAGCTAGAGGAGGAGGACAGAGAGCAGAGGTGGGGAGTGCACAGGAGAAAGAACGAAGAAATGACTGCTGCTCAGAGATTCCTGCAGCTCCTCCTAAAGATAAACTATGTGCATGTATTTGATTTATTTGTATTTTGCTTCTTTCATGCTAGCAATGTTTTTATGCATATTAACAATGAAGTATCTTCTTTGCCTTTAAAAAGAGATTCAGAAGTAAGTATTGTAGCACTCATATTTGGTTTTGGCATGCAGTGTTCTAAGCTGTACATTCAGGAGTATTGGCCAACTCGGTCTCACTCATCTCCATTGATCCAATTCTGTAGCTCTAATTCCATTTTCAAAAAAGCTAAACTTTTGCTCACGTGTACACTAAGGGATTGTTTTTTACCTTAGGCTTAAACTTTTTTTTTTTCAAATTTCAAATTTTTATTAGTATATATTTGCAATGCATAACACAGTATTTATTTGTCTCATAAAAATAACTGCTCTGGTACAATAGCTATGTTCTTGGCTATGCTCAGAGGTCTTCTCACAGCATTTCTCTGTGATATCTTTAGTTATTTGGGCATTGGTGGATTTATTCTTGATCAACTAATATTTAGCTTTGCAAGGTACAGGAGGTTTCATCAAGAATAATTAAAAAGACAAAGAAATCAAATAAAAAGTCAGTTGTATAAAGTTTCAAGGTATAAAGATTTGTACCACCACCTCACTTTTCTGAATTTTGATATATGTATGAAGAACTGGATAAAAGCTCATCTGTTACTCTAACAAAAAGTGATTTAGAAAATTAAGATTTCTATTATTTTACTAATTATATTTTATTATGCTTCCTAAAACAGCCTTTTTTATCTCTCTGTAACTGTAAAAATCATATATCAATATACTGGATGAATTAAAAGTGGGCTTATCCTTGCTACTGAATATAATTTTCAATTTACTAGACTATTGAATATAAGTTGACATAGAGAAATGATCAACTAAACAGGTTGTCTGAGTTTGAATTTTTTCTACTATTTAATAATTATACAGAGCTGAGGGAAGGCAAACCCGCACCCTGCTCCTTTTCCATCGAGCGCATCTTAGGACTGGACCAGAAGAAGGACGGGGTGCCGCCGCTGAAGCCTCACAGGCCCTGGGCAGATGCTTGCAGCTCCTCAGGGAAAGATGGTAACCTGTGTCTACCCGCCCCGAGTCTGCCTAGCACAGTGGATCACCCAGGGACAGAAGAAAGAGTTTTAAACCGTGAACATTACCTCTCAACCTCGGAAAGACTGGCCTTGAAAAGAGAGATGAGTTGGTGCAGAGGACGAAGACCAAGAACTGCGTTTACTCAAAACCAGATTGAAGTATTGGAAAATGTCTTTAGAGTAAACTGCTATCCTGGCATTGATATCCGAGAAGACTTAGCTCAAAAACTAAATCTAGAGGAAGACAGAATCCAGATTTGGTTCCAAAACCGGCGGGCAAAGCTGAAAAGGTCCCACAGAGAATCACAGTTTTTAATGG
>NW_004524589.1:15306105-15342451 GCF_000260255.1 Octodon degus
TGTCATTTTTCTCTGAAAATAATATTGTAAATAATGGTGATTATAGCATGATACGTATTATACTGGGGCACTTTTACTTACACTAAAGACCTTTCCTATATATTTTAATAAACATTTTCAGAAAAAGCAAAAAAAAAATAATAATTATACAGCTTTGTGGCTGAGGAGATAGCTCAGTGGTCTAAGTACCTGCCTGGCAAACATAGAGTCCCAGATTCAATTTCCAGCATCTTGGGCCGTGCAAGCCCCAGAACCTTGCTGGTGACCGAGACCAGGTGTGGTGGCGTGCACCAGTAATCCCAGTGCTAGGGAGGCTGAGACAGGAGGATCACTCTGGTTCTGAGCTCCATAGTGAGACCCGGTACCAAATACATAAATAAAAGAATTAAAAATAATAATTACAGATTTGCTATACTGTTTCCATTATCTGATCTATAGTTTTCTTATCTAAACAATGCGCACAAAGGATTGAAAGATTAACAAACGTGTTCTTTTATTGAAAATATTATGAAGTATCATCTGTATTTCACTTAATATGAGCAAAGGCAAATATTAAATAACTAATTATAATATAGGTTTTAAACAATTTGCATTTATATAAATATAAGCAAATAACAGTTAATTTATTTCAATCGGCAAATACACTGAAAAAATGTGCATATCTGGTACTTGGGTGAAGTTTGTGAAATTGTTGCACATGCAAATCATAATTTATTTTGCTAACTAAAACTTCAAGTTTCCTATGTGTATATTCATAGTCAGCTGTAAATTTCCAGTTTGCACTTCAAAAAGAGAATAGGGAAATATAAAAGGCAGTCAGTCCCTGTAATGTGCCACAGAGCCCAAATGTAATTGCCTTATTGACATTATGATAAATTTACTTCAGAAAGTTCGAATAAACATCTGCTATCTCCACTCACAAATGTGTTCAACCATTCATGCGTCAAATGCCTATCATGTTTCAGGTAAAAATAATTTATAGCACAATTATAGTCTGTCTTTCGGTGTGCTTAAATGTGATACTGAGAAACAGTTTATTAATACAATAAAGTTTGTAAGAAAATATTTAAATGTGATGAAGAAATATTAGTCATGTATACTTTTAGTTTTAATGAAACTTTCAGCTTTTATTATGTGCTCACCTTTTTTTAAATCAAACCACAGACTTCTTATAAGATCAACTTGAAGTGCTAGTTGATTAATGTATTCACAACAATAAAAAGAGTGGAAGATGCCAAAAGTACATCAACTTTTTGAAATCACTGTGAGAGCTGGCACAGGAGAAGGTTGCTAACTATCCTTGCTGGTAAAGAAATCCATGACAGACTGACCAGATATGACCTAAAGAAGATGCAGATTCCACTCAGACTTCCCAGTGACTCCAATTTCCATTTCCTTGATCGGACAACACAGTACCTGGATACTGCCCTTTTCCTTAATCATAACACCCCCCAAAATTAAAACAAATCTCATCAGAAGTTACCCAATGTTAATCAAAAGTTATTTTCCTACTGCTTGATCTCTTTATCCCATCTTACCAGGGAGAAAAATGTTTGAAATTATCCATCTACTTTTTCTTATTTCTGTTTTTGTTTTGTTTTGTTTTTTGAAGTCTTTGATGGTCTATAAAAATAACTTTTGTTCAACTCGTCTTGACATTTATTGTGGTTTATGAACTGACACGTTGACTGACTCTAGCATAAAAAATAAAGCCAAACAATATCTTTAAACTAAATTGCTATGATTGTGTCCTTTGAAGCTACCTTTTTGTGCACTTGGAATGGTTTCCTTTGTTTACTCTTATGCTATTAGATTTAATTCCCAGGACCAAAATTTGTTTGCACTGTTGGCTTAACTCCTTGACATCTAAGGATTAAGAAAATGCAGCAAATTTCTGTTCCCAGAGCATTTATGTTTTATGGAATAACCAGTAAAATAGCTCACTTTACTCCTATTTCACCCAACAGGAAACTGTATTTTCCAATTGGTTTGGATGCTTCTGTAACCCAGATGTCAGCCGAGGTATACTTTCTTTTGAGCTTCAAATAAAAACGCCAGCTTTCTTATGCCATGTTTGGAAAGACAGAGGCAGGTGCCAACCTTTCAGATTCACATCTGCCTAAGAGCTCTGCCTTTGATGCATTCCGCAGTGAACGACTCATATCACCCAACCTATATAATAATGATCACACTATAGAGGTAATTTTTAACCAATTCTTTAATTTCAAATAAAAGGCATAATGGAAGCTTTCCATTAAAAAGTATAAAAAAAACAAAAAGAAATCAAAGTAATGGAAATGACATTGCATAATTAGAAAACTACAGTAAAATAAAGCCAACCTATTCCAGCAAAGTGAGCTTCTCTCTCTTCGCCTCTCTCACTCACTTTCTTTCTCTCCAGCCATCCTGCTTCTGGATGAGTCCTCTGCACTGTTCTAACTATTTATTTACTGTACCCTGCCAATCTATTTTCACAAAATTTACTTTAACGAAATTAGTAGGCATCTTAAGGTAGCTGCCTATAATGTCTAGTGGCTGTGATGTCTGTTTAATTTTCTTCAAAAGCCATTATTGAAATATATATTCTCAGAATTAACAAAGTTAGATATTTCATTCATTTGATGTGCACATATAAGAAACATTACAAAGCAGTCACATAGGAGATTATTATACACTGTAAATTTGCAAGAAAATAAATTTAAAAAGCAAACTCAATACATGCATCTTTAGGTAGTTTAAATTATAGTGATCTTCCAAGCAAACAACCCATTTCATTTCCTGAGTTCCACACCATCTGCATTAAAAGCAAATAAAGGTCATACCACATTCCACCATAATATGAGATGTTAAAACTACAATTTCAAACTAAATGTGATCATATATCTTCTTTAATTTTGAGGAATTTAGAGAAATAAAAGAGAAGGAAGGTTGGCAAATGCTTATGTGGAGAGATGGAAGCTGGCAGATCTTGGTGAGAAAGCCTGCATTCAAAACCAAGTTTTGGGCATGAGTCAAGATTGTAGTGTTACAAGAATGCATTTTGATGAACTGGATTCTTATTGTGAAATTTCATTTTGCATAAAAGCATAAGGCGTAAAATAAGGGAATCAAAATGTGTAAGTTCAATGGTGGCCAAAATAACACACAAAGTCAGTAAGTGGCAGAGATCTGTTTGGTATTCTTTTGGTAGCGTTACAAACATGAGTGAAGAATATATTATCCAGCATCAAGTTAGTGGTAAATGTTCCCATACCATACAACACAGATGAACCTGGAGTACATTATGTTCAGAGAAATCAGCCAAATACAATAAGAGAAACACTGCATGATGGTAATTCATACGAAAAATCTAAAACAATGAAAGATAGAGAAGTAAAGTTTAATGGTACTTGCCCTCAGGTAAGGGCATGGGATAGAAGGAATAGTGCTGCATGATACTATTCATACAATAAGTCTAAAACAATAAAAGATGGAGAAGTAGCATTTAATGGTATTTGCTTTTGGTTAAGGGCACAAGATACACAAATATATAAGATTGATGTAGTATAAGACTAATGTGACATAGAATGTGCCTAAGGAGAGCCACATGGAGAGAAAACATTCTCTTAGGCTTTCACAGAGAGCAAATTGGTCAAGCAATGGCCATGACTCATCCACATGGCTGACACTGACAAAGAATCTGCAAAGTGTGGTTCAGGGTTGCAGGATAAATCCTAAGGGGACTTGACTGACCTTACCAGATACAAAAGATACATTTCTTGGTATATAGGTCTTGCTTTATCTTGGTCTTAAGAATCCAGCAGAAAAGTATAAAAACAAGGTATAAAAAGTGAAGCCATATTAATAGGCTGAGCTGAGAAAGGCTCAAGTCAACAATTGACATTGCCAGTTCTACGGATAATCCACATTATTTTGGACTACTGGACTATATTGGATCAATTTGCTGAATTCATGCACCTTAAATATTTAAATGGCAATGGAATACCCACCTCTGATGAAACTAAACAAATTAAGAGAAAGTAGCTGTATATCTGATAGATATACAGCTACTTTCTCTTAATTCAATGAGAAGAAAGATTTGTACTAATAGTATTTGGACAGGATATCATGTCTGCATCTGTTATTATGAATAACCAATAAGTAGATAACAATATGCAATGTATTATTATTGAAACTGTCCTATTAATCAGTTTTGAAACTGTCTCAGTGCTGTTTCTCAACAAAATTAATAAAAAAACTAATAAGTCATTGATATCTGCTGAACAAAAAAGTGCATATAGTTGACCAAATTTTATGGTTCACATAAATGGGTAGATCACATAAAGATCTTATAATATATTATTACTACTAATAATGATATTAATAAATGTAGGAAGGGGAATTTTGAAAATGATAGATATGGTTTTAGCATGGACTACGACAATGGTTTTTCAGGTTTTTACTTGTCTTAATTTATTATTTTATATTTTGAATGCATTCAGTTTTGTGTATGTCAGTGAACTTTAATGATGAGCTTAAAGCCAAGATATTATAACTCAGAATACTTTCACGGGATATTATTTGTCCTCATGATGGCTAAAGCCTTAGCATACAAGCAGTGTCATAGCTTTTTACTATCCTTATATCTTTTTTATTTGTAAAGAAAGTTAATATTTGAACAAAGAATTTATAAAAATTAATTCAGTAAATACAATACTGCTTATATGACCCCCACAAAGGGGGTCATGTTAAGGGGGGTCAGGTTAAGCTCAAGTTAAGGAAGAAAAAAACACAGATCAGTGACACTTCTAGATAGTGTGTCTATAGTGACAAGTACTTATAAAATAAAAATAGGCAAAGTCACATTTTTTACAGAGGGAGGAAAATATAGCAAGCAAAAAGCAAATAGAGGTTTGGTTCAGGTAGTGAAGTCTATTTTTTCCGCTTCCTCTCCTTTTACAGCCATAAACTTCTCAAATGACAGTAGGAAACAGAAGGAGAAAAAGCAAAGATAGAAGGAGGGAGGTAAACCAGTTTTAGGACTCGAGATTTGATTAATGACAGACCAAAAATTCATCTTGTAAGTTTCCACCAAACACCAGAATGTTCTCTACACCACAGTTTCTCATCCCACCACAAAGATCATTTTTTGGCTCTGAACAAAAAGGTGAACCAATGTCAGGCAAGCTGAACATCAGGATAGATTTTGCTGCTTTGAAGGCTTATTTTTCCTTGTCTACTGCCAAACAAATACAAGACTGGGTGGCAGCAGCCTGGAATGTCCACAATTTTGCTTTGCTCCTTTGTGATCTAGTAGTGGTTTCAAAAAGAAAAAATCTCTCCTGCTCCCTGGCCTTTTCCTTCTTCTCTCCCTCCACTGCTACAGATGACTCCAAGAGCGGAGGTGTGGGGATATTCCTGAAATGAGAGGATACAGGGAGATGGAAATCACTAAGCTTCCACCATAAGGAATAACCCAGAAAGGAGCTAGAAACAATTATTCTACAAAATGGTGATAATACTAGGTGGGATGTGATAATATGACTAAGTCTTATTTCAATTAACACCTAAACTATTACTGAAGAGCAAAAAATAATATAGCCTTTTTTACTCATCTTAACTTTTCTGTTTCTTCATCTATTTTAACTCTTTTTTAATTAATTTTATTGAGAAAGAAATAGCGATGAAACAGTTTCAAAATCACTTAGTAAGACAGTTTCAATAATTAATACATTGCATAATACATTGTCTTCGTAGTGGTTATTCATAGTACAATGTGCAGACATGATATCCTGCCCAAACACTATTAGTACAAATCTTTCTTCTCACTGACTTAAGAGAAAGTAGCTGTATATTTATCCTAACTATTGAACCTTAGTTGTAGAGAATAAATAACAAGTAAAAAATCATAGTCACTTTTTCTAAAAACAAATAGGCAAAAATTCAGATATTTTTGCTGCAAGTGAATTTCCTCCAACTTTGACTGAAGATTTTCATCAGATAAGCTCACTTAGAAAAGTATTAATTTTCCTAAATTACACTGAATAGAATTGACAACTACCATCAATTATGTAATAATTCAATGTTTTTCATAGCAGTAGCTCAAGAGGTCAATAAATCTTGTAATTATCATAAAGAACTTGCTAATTTTAGAACACCTCGTATGTGGCAAGCTTGAAATTTTAAACCACTATGTACAAGTAAGCTTGTAATGGGTTTAGATTTTACCTTTCTCTTAGAAATGTTGGTGATCAAATTAAGTTTTAAAATTATCTAAGCTCATTGAGGCTATGAAGTTCTAAATTAAATTTTTGATAGAATGGTATCCTGGTGCATGATTTTTATTTTTAACCTGACAGATTTTCAGTAGTTTTACTTCTTGTTCCATGATTTGTCTTTTTCAAATTAATGTAATGATTACATGCTATCCAGACAGCACCTGACACCGGAATCACCAGGTGTCTTTTAGCATAAGGATGACCTTCTTAGGAATATTGCAATACATCATGAGATTTCAAGTTTCTCCATTACACACAAATGCAGAGAACAAAATGACTTTGTAACCTTGATTGCCTAGGAACATTGCCAAAAATTGGATTTTGTGGTACATTAATGTAATGGGGAGAGACTCATTCTTGAATTGCACTTATGTTCTATTGGATTAAAAAAAATCATAACCTTGAGTATAGTCACTGAGTAGAAAACCCGATAATAAACTTTAAGCAAAGTTAAAATTGTACGAATGGTATTTCATATATTTCTGTAGCTATTACAGAAACAGAGAGGATAGTAACAGTAATATTAGTTCTATACAGATATTATAACAGGTTTACTATCCCTCGCTCAAATATACACCAAATTTATAGTACATTTTTCTCTTTCTGTATTTAGTACAGGGTCTACAGGGTCTCACTATGTAGATCGGACTCGTAGTGATTCTCCTGTTTTCAGCTTCCCAAGTGGTGAGATTACAGGTGCGCCACCAGGCCAGTCTCAGTCACTGCCTTAGTACTCCCTGGGGGCAGGCCAGCATCTTACTCAGGGATTGAACCCTGCTGCTACGCTCTGCCTAAGCAGACGTTTTCCTCAGCTGAGCTATCAGGCCGGCCCTTTTAGTACATTCTTACTGTGTACTTTGTGCTCTCTTGGACACCAGAGCTAAAAACACAGCAAGAGTGAAAATAGCCAATTTCCCAACCTCATGGGAACTATTTCTGTTTTGAGGAAGGGTTGTAATGAATCATTAATTAAGAGCATTAGATAATGCTAAGAACTATGATAAAAACTGGATATTCCTTTATGAAGGTATCATATCTAACATGAAGGACAGAGATCATTATTTAAGGAGTATTTATATTCTTCTAAATAGATGCCTGAAAGTACTCTCCCCCGCTGTCTTTTTGAGACAGTGTCTCACTACACAGTTCAGGCTGGTCTTGAACTTACTGTGTGGCCCATGCTAGCCTTGAGCTCACAAAGATCCTCCTGCCTCAGCCTCTTGATTGCTGGAATTAAGATGTGTTCCATCATATTTCGCTTGAAAATTTTATTTGTAAATGTAACCTCCTTGTAAAAGTGTCCTTGTAGGTGTGATAAAATTAAGATAAAATTGCTACACAGTAGCAATATGATCAGTGTCCTAATTAAAGGAAAATTTGTTTATCTATCTATCTATTTATTTTTTAGGGAATGGTCTACAAGGTGTTCAGGGTTGCACTACTAAATTAGACTCATAGTGATCCACTTGTTTACCGCCTCCCAAGAGCTGGGATTACAAGTGCATGACACCAAGCCCAGTCTCAAGAAATTTATACCAATTTATCTATGTTTTTATTTTTTATTTTTATATTTTGGGGATGTACCAGGGATCAAACTCAGGACCTTGTGCTTGCCAGGCAGGCACTTATGCTGCTGAGCTGTCTCCCTGGCAAAGAGGAAGATTTAGACACAAAGACATAACTTTGTCATTTAATTACAGAGGCAGATTAAAGTAATCTCTCTCCATACTAAACACTTCCCAATAACTTGAGAAAGTAGAAAAAATGAGATTGATTTTATCTTACAGTCCTCAAAAGATGTAGATCTATTGATTCCTTCATTTTGGACTGTTAGCATCCCAAAGTATGAAAGACTAAGCCATTCAGTTTATAAGTGTGATTCTTTCTTTTTATGTTTTTCCTTCCAGTACTGAGGATCTCAAGACTTTGTGCTTGCTGTGCAGGTGCTTATGCTGCTGAGCTGTCTCCCCAGCATGCCATTTAGCTTATAGTAGATCATCATGGGAACCTAGGAAATGAATACAGAAGATATCTACCTTGAGACTTGATATGCAGAAGTCAATGCTGTGAAGAACTGGAGGTGATCAACTTCTGCAGAAGGCTAAGTTACTGAGAAGATTTGGGGCAGGAAGAGGTGAGTTACTCTCATGAATGTCAAAGAAGCATTTATGACTGCACAGTGAAGATTATAAGGTCAAGAGATTGTAACACAGAATAGTACCAAATAGGTAAGCAGGTGGATAACAAGTCATATCATCCAGTGAAGGAATTCAGTTTTCATTTTAAATAAACTACAAATACAAATATACTTAAATATTATGATCTTACAACAACAAAATATAATCCAAAAGAATTTAATGCTTATTTTTGGTTTATTTCTTTTTTATGAGTACCTATTTATAGAACATAATTGTACATTGTGGGGAGTTGTTCTCGTTCTTTCTCATTCTCTCCCCAGAGCACATGTCATAATGGCTGTGGACAGCATGGAAGAGAAGGCCTGCTCGTAGGCAGCACGACCACAGTCATCAGGTGGTCTATACCATGAATGCTGTGGCTTTTATTCAGTTATGGAGCGCTGAGATGGAAAACATGTAAAAGACTTATGCTGACAGAAATTACTGATGAGGAACCTTTGTAGAATAAAGTTGATAAAGAACAAAAAGCCCAAAAACTTCTGAGCTTTTGGCTTAGGGTACTATGAAATTGTTGATACCATTCTCTGACAGGAGCAGAGAACCAGTGTCAGGTAAGGCAAATTTCACTCTAATATGACAGGAAAACTGTCTATTAACTAAAATGTTATATTTCCCCTGTGTAGAAAAATGTGTGTTCTCAGTTCTAGTGTTATATTTTTCCTAAAGAATGCATTTTGGAATTATCAATATGAAGTTGATATTTAAAACTCTAGATCAAAGTAGATATAATGGTACCATCATTAAAGAATATGGATTCCTTGGCTTACTTCTAAGTATTAAAATATTCTAAGCTTGATTGGGATAGCAGGCCCACAAATGATATCGACCAAAAGTGATTAAGTAGAATACAATGCCTCATTCAATGCCAGGAGAGAAGTAGAAAACACTAACTAGTGCCAGGGAAAGCATTCCTGCAGATACAAAGAAGGAACACATCTTTGCTAATGACTTATGTGCAGACTTTAGAAGAAAATGGAGGACAATTCCAGGCAAATGAGAGTGCATGCCTAAACTTCTCACGGCACATGAGAACATAATATATTAATATTAATGAAAAAAAATTCAGTACAACTCAGTGTGAGTGATGAAAAAACGAAAGTGAAAAGATACAATCAAGCTTCAGGACAGTTATGCACAGCAAAACTCTATATTTAATAAGCACCTGATATCTTTGAAAAATTTCAGCCAACAGAATATCTGAGTCAAAAAATGTAGACAAATAAATAAATAAAACATCTTTTATTTCTGGTGTAAAATTTGAATTTGAGAAAAACACTATCCAGCTATGCCTCTTTTGTTTTCAACAGTGACATGACGTTACGGAAAGAAGGTATTTCATGATTCTTCATTAAATGTATTGCTTGTGTGTTATAATCCAGCAAGAACAACCTTAAATATAACCCATAATGCACCTGGTTGCTTGATCAAGAACCTGGTCTAGCTTTTGTTTCCTCCTGTATTTTGGCATACTTAAATTCATACCCTTTCATCCCCAACTACTGATAAGTTTTGTTGTTCTGGGAAATGCTCAACAGCTTCTGACAAGTAATATATACTGGTTTGTAGCTTCACACGGCTTCTGTGGCAAAGAGCACTGCCATGTTTCCAATTACAGGCCAATCATTTCACTATCTGGTCTACAAGCTCTCACTTTCAGTCAACTCACCCAATCCAGCACACGTCTGTTTCAAGCACAGTACCAGCTCTACATTTTGTAATGATTTACTACTTCTTAGTCAGCCTCATGGCTACTGAAATAAGCCTTGGTTTTTGTTTGGTTTGGTTGGGACAAGGGTGTACTGTGTAGTTCAAGGTGGCATTGAACTTTTGCCATTCCTCCTGTCTCAGCCTACCAAATGCTGGGATTGCAGATGTGTGCCACCACATCTGGCAGTCTTGGTTTCCATTATAAACAGGACATCTTTTCTAAAATTGAAGGGTATTCCTGGCAATTAAAAACAAAGTTGTAACAAATGAATATTAGTGTTCATTAGGATTTGTAAGGTAATCAAGTCATAACAGCAGAAGAGAATGAAGTATATGATAAATCATTCATGTATACAATCTTTTGGGGAGAAAAATCTGAATTTATTGGGTCAATAATTTTAGTAAATGACATTTTATTACAAAGTGCCTTATGCAGCCTCATAAACGTTACCTCTGTAAGACATTTTCTACTTAGATTAATGTAAATATATACAATCTTTTAAATCTCTTTCAAAATTTAGTCTGCAATTCTGTAAGCTTTTGATTTAGAGGATTTGCAGAAGCTGACTAGTTTGTATCATTACTTTATATAATCATTAGTGATTTTTTAGTAAATATTGAGAAAAATCAAAGGTGTATGTCAATTTATTTTAGTAGTTTTAAACTAGGGTTCAATAATGTATTTAATTAGCAGATAATAGAAAAATATATGAGACATTTATATATTAAAATGTTGAATAGTAATTCAACACACAGGAGTTAGGCTGTATTAATAACAAGTAATGTGAGTTACTATACTGAGAATAAAAAATTTGCTTCACCTAATTCCTTAGGTACAAAGTACCCAATTCCTCTTTTTGAAAAGTTGTAGGTATGTAGGTATTTTCAATGTTAAAAATTTAAACTGTCAGTAGTACGGGATAACCAGAAACAATTCATAATATCTCTTTTAGTTAAGATATCTGTCAAATAAAAATGCAAATTCAGACTAATTTACAAATAAATGATAATGGTTTTCAAGATTCTATGGAAATTCGTACTTAGATGCAAGAACAAATTTGGGTAAAGATGTTTACTTGAGAATTTTGCTGCCAAATTAGAAAGAAAGACTGAAATTTCTCTAGTACGTGTAACACCATCCTTTTCTGTAGTTCATCCAGGAACTGAGTTATAAATGGTTCTTGTAAATGTCAGCCAGAATTCTCCATATTATAGAGAATGTTCAAGGGTATCCTGTGGGGGAAGGAACATTTAGTTTTAATGAGTTAATCTCCCTTTCTCTTTGGTGTGCTTCAGCTTCTCTGTTCTGAGTCTTAATGGTTATTGCTGGAATGGTCTCGCTTGGCATATTGCAGCGAGATGGATTGCTATTTGCTCACAGGAAAAGTTTTGTAACTGACTAATTATGCAGCTCATTGCAATATGCTCTTCATTTCCACAGGCTCAATCTGGATACAAGTTTTCTGTGTGTACATGTGTATATGTGTGTGTATGTGTGTGTGCGTGTGAGCATGGGCATTTTGTGTGTGTGTTGTATTATTACTAAATGAGAAAAATATTCATACATCTGTAAAATATTCACAGATCAAAAAGTACATTAGAAAATATTAGTAAAAGGACTTGTTTCATTAAAATATTATTCATTAGCAAATCTACTTTTTATTAAAATTGTCATCATGATGAGCAATGGGTTTAGTATTTAAATATCTACTGACTTTTTAAGGAAAGAAAGCAATGTGATGCATTAGTTATAATTAGAAATACTATTCAGGATCTTATTTATGATGTAATCTATAAATTTGTATCAGTTGAGATTTTTGAAGGGAATATTAAGAGGTAGTCTGTAAATAACATCTACAATATACAGAAATTCAGAATTGTTAAAGAAAGAGAGAGAAATTAAGTTAATTCATGTTTCTGTAAAAATGTCAAGTTAGACTGAACAGTAGGCTTTGGTTAAAGGAACTACTTGCATTCAATTAATTCCCTATCTGATGACAAAACAGACAAACAATGAAATATTACATTGGACGAATAATGTCAGTAAAAGTATCTTTCTTATTTAAAATCTTTTCTTTATTTCTTTGGTACAGGGTCTTACTATACAGATGCAATTTGTAGTGATCCTCCTGTTTTCAGCCTCCCAAGTGCAAGGATTACAGGCGTGCACCACCACGCCCAGTCTCACTCACCCTCTCAGCGTGCTGTGGGTGAGCAGGGCTGGCACTGCACACCAGGGATCGAACCCATATCAGTAAAATTAGGCAAAGGATTTTTTTGTCCTTCACCCGCCCTCTATTTCATGAATCCTGCTTTCAAACTCACACTCGGACTTCTTTCTTGCCTTTGTTCAAGCAGATCAACAGCAATTTCAGGAATAGTTAATTGCTAGTGAAAGTGGAGTATTGTATTAGGAAAGCAAAGATGGGAAAAAGCCTTTGAGCTCAGTCTTGAGTCCTCAAGAAGCCAGAGCAATATAGCTTGACCCAACAAAAAATAGAACATACGTGAACGAAATATGGTAAAGGCCATCATCATTAGCTACCTAGAATTATTTCTTTATATAAAATATTTAAATTGCCACTGCTTTCTCATGCACACAGCCAATTGATTAAGGATTTTAGTGTTTTAGCTCACTGGGTTACGTGTTCGAATCCTGCACCCGTGGAACACGTTGGTGTGTCAGTCCTACTCGTTTGATTTTAAAGAATCAAGTGCACCTTCTTTTTGCCACTCCATTCTTTATTTCAAGAGTTCTGAAATTCACAGATATAAGCTTGTTAATAAACTAAGGCAGACAGAATTATCATACGAAATGCTCTTCTATTAATAGAAGCAGACATTAGTATATTATCAAATTTGACTTAATAATTATATTTGAATATGAATGTTTTAATATTTAACCTAGTTTTATTATTCTGGACTATTTCTGCTACATAATTGCATTTTTAAAAAGAATATTTTAGCATTAATTTACTTTTATTATTCTAGCCTATGTTATATAGAAATATTAATGTACAACCTTTTTTCTTTATGGAAAAGTGGCAACTATTGATATAGTTAATTGAAGTTGTTGCTTCAATACATTTTTTCTTAATGCTATATATATGTTTATTCTCATGAATATTTGACCCTGAAAAATGTGTGCATGTTCTTTTAAAACGCATTAACAGTTGAATTATTTAAAGCATATTCAAAGTAAATTGCTATGTGTGTTTTATGATGAATAAAACCTGCTATGTGCCTGGTTCTGTCTTTGCAGCCTAATGAAATCTATAATCGGTAAAGTACAAGAATTTTATTCTATGGTTTTGATGACATGTATTATGGACATTCAGGGACGTTATTAAATGTTTTGTTATTTTCCAGTCATTAGCTGTGTTCCAATTGTGTTGTGAGACCTCATGTAAGTGATTTCTAGACTACTGAAACAGTATAGATTGCTTTTATCCATAAAAGTTGATGGCACCGTGGAGTTTTTTTCTCTTGTTCTCAAAGGGCCATTGATAAACACGTATGGTGTTCGTGTCTCAAAGTTTCGCATGTTCTCAAAAGAAATGGATCATTTTTAAACTCTATTGATCTCAGAATCAATTCTTTCAGCTTTTAGTACAAGCCAAATGAGAAACAGAGACGAACAGTGTAAGGAAAGGGCAGAAAGGAAAGGAGGCAAATGAAAGAGGGAGAAAAGGAGGCTGTAGGTAAAGAGAGTGAAAAGCAGTGAGAAAGGAGAGAGAGAAGGGAGAGGGGAGGTGTCTGAGCTCAGTGGTGGAGAAACAGGCTACCAGAATACAAAATCATATCTTAGTATTTTCGTCATGTAACTTTTAGCTTTGGGATATAGGTCAAATTACTTAATCCCCAGAAACTCTGAATATATTTAAATGTGAATAATACAGTTTTATTCTCCATCAATTTTTTATGGTAATCAGATGGGTTAATTCATTTGAAGAGCTAGCCTGAGAAGCTGTCAGAGAGCACACAGTTGATAGATGTTAGCTATTACTGTATACGATTGTGGCATACAAGATGGATGCAATGATTACGTGCTTCTCATATGGAAAATCGTTACTGCTCTTTAGGCCTAAAACTCAAATAAGAATAAGTAGATTAACAAAGGGAACTTATAATTTCTTTCTCATGCCTTGTGTTCATACAGTTTCTAATAGTTAAGTGAGAGACTATCATAATCGAATATGATAAGATGCTATAATCCAGGGATGAAAAGAGTATTATGGAACATGGAGAAAGAATGAATATGTCACTCACTTGCTGAAGAGGTGGTTTCTCTGGGATGGTTTCTGAGTTGTTTTACACACTCTGTACATAGGGAAGTAAATCAGCAGGAAGAACTCAGAGAATTCCAAATAATGTAAGCATATTTGAAGTATATACAGGTAAATGCAAATATATAGTATAGATTTCAATAGATTTCAGAGAGATAGAGAAAACTTTTTGATCAATCATTTGCAAATTTCAATGAATAGTAGTTTCTATGGCAATAGTAGATATTCCCGGGCTGGAGAGATGGCTCAGTGGTCTAAAGCACCTACTTGGAACAAGCTTGGCAAAGCACAGGGACCACGGTTCAATCCCCCAGCACCACTTGCCAGCCAGCCCTGCCCCCTGGTGGGCTGAGCTGGCCACACACACACACACACACACACACACACGCTAAATGCAAAATAAGTAAAATAAAATAAATTTTAAAAAAATAGTAGATATTCCCATAATATCATTCTTTACTGTGCCACTTTGTAACACTCAGTTATGACTTAAGTAAATATGTATATTCTGATGATTTCTTTAGGCTATTTTTTTTTTTTTTTTTTTTGTATTTTTAGGGAAGGTTCTACAGGGTGTTAAGGGTCTCACTACTTGATTGGACTTGTAGTGATCTGCCTGTTTACAGCTCCCAAGAACTGGGATTACAGGCATGTGCTACCACGCCCAGTCTCAATTGTTGTCTCAGTGTGCCCTGGGAGCAGGGCTTGCATGGCAGGCCCGAGAATCAAACCCCCGTCCCTGCACCTAGTTGCAGACATTTTAATTCGCTGAGCTATTTGACCAGCCCTGATTTCTTTAGTTCGAATGTAGTTCTATTAGTAGCACATGTTGAAGTACATAATAATTACATTTATCATGAGGACATTGATAGATTTACAACAAATAACTTAAATTTTTGTCCTATTCTCCTTCCACTCCCACTTGGCCTGGCTGCTCTATTCCCATTCCCATTTGCAAAAGAATTTAATCCTGCTTCAATTTTAAGGTAGTACATTATCCATTAAATAGCTTATAACTCTGCAAAGTCTTTACAATGAGTTTTTATTCCACAACATAGAACATATACTTTGCAAAGTTCAATAGCAAATCTTTACAGAGGAGAAAGCTTAGTAAGATGTGGCATAAACAGCCAATTTATTGTTAGCATACATGTTTTCAATATGATAATTAACACCATGTCATAAAAACATAACATTTGCTGGATGCTTTATTCTGAATGGAGTTAAAACAGTGTTTATTTAAGTATCATTTAATTGGGCTCTGAGTTTCCCTTGGAGTTCAATAGAAGAAGCTGTCTTTTTGCTTTCTCCACTGTGAACATCTGCATCTGCAGCACCGATCTTGATACTCTTTCCCACTTCCACTGAAGTTTACAAGTTATTTTAAAAAGTTCCTTTAGGGCCGGCCAGATAGCTCAACAGCGTTAAAGTGCCTGCTGAGGCCAAAGCAGAGACTGGTATTCCATCCCTGGTGCGCTATGTCAGCCTCGCCACTGGGGTGCATTGAGACGGTGATTGAGACTGAGCAGGGTGGCATGCCCGTAATCCCAGCACTTGGGAGCCTGAAAACAGGAGATCACTACAGGTCCAATCTGTGTAGTGAGATGCTGTACTAAATACATTTAAAAATAAGAGTACCTCTAATATTTCATGGTATCTCATGAAAAGCAGCATCTTCCTAAAATTCTTCTTTTTTGAACAGCAATAAGCACAAATCAACTGTTTCCTTTAACCTTAGAATATTGACTCTCCTTTAATATTAAAAAATATATATGGAATTAATAAAGAAATACAACAGAATTTTGAAAAAAAATCTTTTCATTAAAATCTATTCTTTTCTATTTTTTCTCTTTGATTTCTTTCTTTTTCTTCCTTTTTTTTTCTTTTATTTTCCTTTCTCTTCCCTTCCCTTCCCTTCCCTTCCCTTCTTTTCTTTGGCTATGTTTTATTTTATTACCCAGTCATGAGATGTCTGCAGCAAAATATATTTAGAAATCACATCTTCTTCTTTGGCTAATAAATATTTTTCAACATGTGAGTGTATATTCTACTATAATGACTAATGAAAAAATATGGTCCTTTATACATCAGTGAAATTAATAACATGATAAGCTTTAAAATGTCACTCTGATCTATGATAAATTTGATGAAATGAAAATCAAACACTTTCATTAGACAAGTTAAAATCAAAGGCAGTGGAATATCCTATGAATTAGGGAGAATTTTCACCTCAAAATATTACAAATCACCAAATGTATTCTGGTCTACATTTAGTTACCTATAAAATAAGCAGATATAGAGTTTTTTCCAAATTAAATTTTAACTTAATATTCTATCCAAAGCCAAAGAAATGAACAGAAATATAAACCGTAGGGACAGTTTTAAAATACAAATAGAGCTAGAAATAAATGAATGAAATATTTCATATTTTTAATTTTTTGAAGTTCTGATTCTTTAACTTCTTGTGCAATTTTCAGCCTTTCAAAACTCTTTTTCTATTATTATTTATTTTTCAAAACTTTGAAATATTGAAATATATTATTTTTGTATCATTGAAGCTTCAATGTGGCAATATTGAACATGCTTTTGTAAAGAGCTAAGTATTGTAGAGACATGTTTATGTTTATCTTCTCATGTAAATGATAAATTTTACTTAAATGGAATGAAAAAGAGTCTATAAGCAAAGTACAGTGATAATACAAAACTGACACATTTGTGGTTGGAAACATTTATCTGTGCATGACTTTTTGAAAATTTTTTATTCATTTTAATGAGAAAAAATAGCACTGAAACAGTTTCAAAACAGGTTAGTAGGGCAGTTACAATAATTAATACATGCCCATTGTCGTCTTCGTAGTGGTTATTCAGAGGATAAGATACAGACATAATATTGTTTAAAACTGACACTTTAGGCAGGTCTAAGCACCTGCCTAGCAAGTGGAAGGACCAGGTTTGATCCCTGGTAATGCATGCCATGCTGTCCCTCCTCAGACACTCTGAGCCAGCCACCAAGACTGGGTGTGCACCACACCCATAATCCCAGCACTAAGGAGGCTGAAACAGGAGGATCACTATGAGCCTGAGCTGTGTAGTGAGACCCCATACAAAACACATTTAAAAAATTAAAAATGTTCATCACAATGACAAGATATTTACTTAAATCAAGAGATTCAGGATAGTTCATGGATAAGTACCTAAATGAACATGAGAAAAGAGAAAAAAACATAATGCATACAGAAAGTAAGATACAAATAATTAAGTTATTATTACAAAAGATAAACACAAGAAAACAAGAATTTTACATTTAAAATTTTGAGAATGTAACAAAATGTCAATCAAGAGCTTTATACACTGTGACAATATTCTTCAACAAATATGTTGAACATAACTACTAAAGGAAACACTTTAGAATAAGAATAAATTTTGTCAGTAAGAACACACTGGTGTAATTCAGGGCATGGTAAATGACATGTTATGAAAATGTGAATGATTATTTTTTCCTATTTCAAAAATATCATTTAAACAAAATGCATGGTGTTCAAAGTTAGTATATATATTCTTTGGAAACAAAACATATAGCAAAAATAACATGAGAGACAATGGTTAGTGAATATATTATGATATTGAAATTTTCTAAAGTGGTGAAAAATGAATTGTGATATGTAGAACAACACAGCATTAATTATAAAAATAGTAAGAAAAAAAACTTAAATTTCAATTTTAGCACAAATGTCAAAAATTTTGAAGAGAGATTTAGCAACAGAGGAAAACAGGAATTAAACTGAGAACTAAATGTATTCTCATTTAGAAAAGAGAAACAGAGTTTTTAAAAATGTAAAAGTAAAATTTAATAGCAAATAAGGAAGTGGTTAGCATAAGTTGAGCATATGTTCTATTAAAATAATTATAATATTTGATTTTTAAAAAACTATGTATAGTTTTGCATGCCCATCAACCAAAGAATGGATAAAAGATGATGTTTTTTATACAATGGAACCCTACTCAGCTGTAAAGAAAGATAAACTTGAGATGGCACTATGTGAATAAGTGCACCATGAGATCATACTTTTAAGAAAACTAAAGCACATGCACATGTGTACATATTCCATTGTTTCTTTGGTGTGAGTAAGGGGAAGGATATTTAAGGACCAAAGTGTGTACTAGGTGTTATGGTCTGTGTCTAGTTGTTCCCCCAAAGCCTCATGCAGTCATGGGGTGAGGACTTCTAGAGTTTGTGTTAACTCATGATCCACTGGGATTATGTGTGATCCAAGGCTGGGATTATGGGTCTTAGTACTGCTGGGATTACCCATAGGTGGGTAAGTACTGGGAAGTACCCATAGGTGTGAGTACTTCCCCTACCCTGGGGCAGGTACTTTGTATTACAATGTAAGGTGGGAAGAGAAGCTAGATGCTTGAGCGGCTGCTACCCCTCCCTTGCACTCTTGCTCTTTGCCACTGCCATGAAAGTTTGCTTTCTGCCCTGTGCTGCTCTGCCTTGGACCCAGATGAGTATGGACTGAAACCTCCAGTAACTGTGAGCTAAATAAACCTTTCCTTCCTTCATTTTGAGTGTCGGGTATTTGTCCCAGCAACGAGAGAACAGTAACTAAGACACTAGGCATTGTGAAAAAGGAAGAGCATATTCAAAAGAAAAAGGGAACTAGGGAAAGACATAGAGGAAGGGAGGCAAAAGAAAAAGAATGATAAAAGAAGGATATAATTGAAACAAGGCTTTATAAGTAAGGAAGGGAATGAGTGTTGAAGACGTGGGAGGTAAATGGGCAAAAAGACAGACCAAGAGATAGCAGGTACAGCTACCAATTCTCTATGATGAATGAGATCACTATGTATATCTAAATTGCAGCAATAATCTTAAGAAAGAAAAACCTAGGTAGGAAAACATGCTGTTTAGAAGAGACAACAAAATTGCTTCTGTATCCAATAAGTTGTAGAGAAACTAAAACTCACAAGGAAGAAAAATAGACCATGAAATCTTACATAGCTTTCTTTTTAATCACTGAAGTTGTTTTAATTTGTAAAAATTAGATTTCACTGTGAAAGAGGGAGAATAACATTTTAGAATGACAAATGGATGAGTTGAATCATAAGACGTAGCCATGATAAATGCATGTGTGCCCAGGAAGAACACATCATTAGACACAATGAAAAATCAAGCAGAACTAAATTGAAACAGTGACAAACATGCAATATTTTTAGGGATGGTAGCATTCATTGCTGTGATATAAGATAAAACAGGTAAAACAACAGTAGCAAAGGAGAAATATTATCTAATATGGGACTAAATCTATCCATTACTTAGACTTAATTTGCATGTACAGAACACTACACTAAAAAAGGCAGTATAGACAGACATAAAATGAACTCTAAGTATTTTCCAAGATAATTCATTACCTGAACCATAAAGTAAAGCTCAACGAATTGAACCAATTCAGATCTAAATAAAAATAAAATATAGTATATAATAGTTGATATACAGATTGGTAGAGAAACTACAGAAACTGTACATATTTAAAATTTTTATTATGGAGAAAAAAGTGAAGTACAAAAATCAATGTTTTAATCTTCTACTGTAATAAGATATATAAAGAAAGTTAAAAATCTGAAATAGTAAAAATGAAAAATTCTGTATTCTCATTACTATTTAATTCAAAATATTTCTTACTGTGATTTGAAGTTCACATTGATCATGATTAATTTAGTAGTTTATTGATTAATATATGAATATTACATGACATCTTGGAAACATTATTTGTTTCTAACTTAATTTTCTGTGGTAAAAAATGTATTTTTAAAAAATGTATTTGGTACAGGCTCTTTATATGTCCCTTATGCTCCTAGTGACCCTCCTGTTTTCAGCCCCTCCACACACATTACAGGTGTGCTCCACTATGCCCAGGCTCAGTCACTGGCTCAACATGCCTCACGGTGAGGATCTGTGCAGTATGCTGTGCTGGGATTGATCTCCAGTACCTGTGCTTGCCTAAGCAGGTGCTTAGTCCTCGGAGCTCTCTAGCCAGTCCAAAGCTGTGCTTTGTAACGTTTAAAATTTTGCAATTTTTAAAAGAAGTTTTTGGAACCTACTATATGAATCATGTTGTGAATATTCTTCATTGGCTTACGAAAATGTTAATACAGAGTATTCAGAGTATTCAGATATAACCTTCTATACATAAAACATAAAAATTAATTCATGGTCTTAACTAATATATTAATGTTCTTACTTTTATTTATTTTAAACACAGTGAAATATGAAGACAAAAGAATAAGCAATACTTTGGTAAATTTTGAAATGATACATATTTACAAATTTTAAATTTCATCAACCTTAGCAAAATGCTTAAAAGAAATGAGGAAAAAACCTCAATAACAAAAAATAAACCTAATTGAAAATTTTGCAGAAAATAAAATGATATCAGGGAGATATTAACAACCTTATCAATAAATTCTATGATTAATAAAGACAATTATTGAAATGTGTGCAAACATAGTAAATAAAAACTGCTGCACATTTCTGCAAGCAATTGATTTTCTAGTCATAAAACTCTCTCTCAAAATGACCTGAGATCAAACTGAATTAATATTTAAATAGTAGCAGCAGAAAAGCTTTCCATTTTTAGATATGTATCTAGAAATATATTTGTTAAGGTCAAATATCCCTGGTAGATAGCATGAGTTCATGGTTCATACAATTGAAGATAGATTTTTGTGTCCATAACTCATTTGAAAAATATCAATTTATAAAGGCATCTCAGGTGTGAAGGAGCTGCAGTTAAGTCAACTTATGTTTAAACCTAGTAACACAGGGTTCAAAGAGGAAACACAGGGCCCAGAGCCTCATGGCACCTGGGAAAACATTAAAAATACCAGGCTTCTCTGCCTTGGAGTCAGCTATCAACTGAAACCTCCACACACTGAGAGATAAAATTATCCTAAACCAATTCTTAGTTCCTACCTGAGAACTGGACCTAGCAAAATGCATCTCATGGACCGCTTATGTGTTAGGATAAATGCTTAGGTTTGAAAACCATTGGCTTTTAGTCATTTGATTGCCTCCTGTTCTAGAACTGGCAGCAAGCTCCATATAGACATTGGCAATGAAAACAGTGTTGCTGCATTGTCATTTACTGGATAATTCTTAAAAATGCAGACAATGACAAAATGCATTAAAATACAACAAACTGACCATCAAACCAGGGTAATCACCATTGAAAACGACATTGCATTTCCATTGTAGTACTGAATAACTGAAGTGTCATAAAAAGTAATACCTCAGAGAAACCTTCCAATGATAATTGTTTGAATATCAAAACATCTACCTAGAAAACTCCAATCTTATTCCTTCACACAGTTATTTGATCAATTTTTAAAATTTGGAAATAGTCATTTAAAATATTAATTTCTCAATCATTGTCTTTGATCAGTGTTTGCACTATTCTGAATCTATGGATTGACTGACTGGATATTTGTTTTATATTTTTGAAAGTAGCCAAATGCAAGTACTTTTGCATAGGAAAGAAGCTAAAATATGAAGTACTCCATATTTTCTAATCCCTTTATAAAAATTCTAAGTTCAAAGAATTATTTGTTTTAGCCTCATGAATTTGTGCAGTTTAATTCATTCTCTGAAATTCTAAAGTAAATCATTTATATTAATTAAAATTTAGTCACAAGACACTAGCTTAACTGTAACCAAAATGCTCCTGAGAAAATTATAGATTTTAAGTCTGAGCATTTCAAGGACTTCTTTGTTCTGCCAAGATCCAGCCATTAGGATTTCTCTTGTTCTTTTATGATTTTTTTTTACAGTAAGTTTTACTTTCTAGTCAGTTTCATAAATGAGTAACTGGAATAGCACTCTAGCTCTCTGAAGAACTAAGCAATGATGAGCAAATTGTTTTGATTTATGTTCTGTAGTGTAGATGATAAAACAGAAATAAAAGAAAGTCACGTGATAATGACAAACACAATGGCAGGATCCTCTTACCCATACAAAAATATTAGAGGCAGGATTTTTACAGTTTTATTGTCAGTTTAAGTCTTCATTCAAGTATCTTAACAGTATTTAGTATTTAAAATTGGCATCTACAACTTCATTTCATAGGTGAACTAACAATGAGAAAATCCTAAATTTAAAATCATAGTTTAGGTTTTAGTTTCTAATTTCTGACCTTCCAAATCAGTGTTTGAAGACCTGAACTCTATAACATCATGATGTATATTTATATTCAACATCTCAGGATATCTCATATCTAATGATAGATATGAATGCCAGCTCTTTCATATGCAATACAAAGAAGCATATTCTTCACGATATTCCCTGGTGATTATTCAGCCCTCCACATAGTGAGACAGAAGTTCCAGAACTTCACATCATTCAGCTTTCTCATGTCCTAAACCCAAGTCCTTTTGATTACAGGAATCCTGCTCGAGTAAAGACAGGTGCAGCCCATGGAGGGAATACTCATCACCTGTCCTACTCTCATGCACCACCAAATGGCTAGCTCTAAATGCAAGAGAAAGGTAAAGCAGCTGTGCACTAAAGCTGAGCACATATTTATGATGAACACACAATAATCTCTGTTGCACTGAGTTCCAACTAACTTAAAAAGTGTCTCAATTTAAGATATTGCAGATAACTTAATTGAGATCAGCAAACCAAAGCTGGAATATGAATTTCACCTATAGCAGAAATATTGTGATGCCCTCCATAACAAACAAGAGAAGAGGGGATGGTAAATAAATCCCTCAAAACTACATCTAAATCATAATACTATAATCTAAGATTGTATACTTATGAATACTGATGAGGGATATCTGTAGTATTTAATTATAGAGAGTGAAAGAAAAATGATTTGGTGTCCACTTTTTTATACAGCTCAGGTTTTGCCCTCACTGAGATATAATCACCTGTTTCATGGTTTCAGTTAACACTCTTTAAATAGACAACAACATGGTGCATTTTTAAAAAACATGAGAAATTTAATATTGGGGATAGAGTATTAATATAATGATTTAACACTGTGAGTAAATGGACTGTGATTACTTGTCTTGTGTATAGTGTCTCACACTTAGCATGCCTCAGACCCTTTTAATGTCTAGAATCTCAATAGGCATGTCGTCATTTTTCCAACCTATTCTAGTGGTCAAACTAATTCACAAAGTACCCCAGATTCAAGAAGTAATGCAAAGTCCAGAGCTTGAAAGGAAATTTCAAAATTACATTGTAACTATATAGCTTTGTCTGGAATACCAAGTGTTTAAAATATAACACTATAATTTCTGTTAATATTAAGTTATTATAATTTTTCTTAGCTGTAGTTATTAGGTTTACCATGTCATATTATTTTTCAGACATAAGCTCACGCCTTTCAATAAATAATTTCTTGCATTATTCTAATTGGAAAACTTTATTATTTTAAATTTGAAGATTATTTCTTTCCGTGTATTTGGCATTTCAGAGTTGGCAATTCATATATTTATACCTGGTTATATCTTCATCTATACATAGATGAACTGACAGGAAGACATAGAGCTGATTAATTTTATTCCTTATTGCCTTATTACTTTCTCTCGACAGTTATTAAATGTTCCTTGCTATATATTTTATTTGCAGCATTAATCTACTCATCCAATGTATCTTGTAACATATCTGAAATGATTGTATCTTCAGCTTCCCCATTGCTAGGATTATAAGCAGGTGCCACCATGCCCTGACTCCATGGCCGGCTCAGCGAGCCTGAACACCTGCGTGCTTGTGGTGCTGGGGACTGAACCCTGGTCCCTGGGCTTGCCTAAGCAGGCAGTTAGTCTGCAGAGATATCTCACCGTCTTTCTTTCATATTTTAGTGTATTACTTAATTTTAATCAATTTTACTTAAAATTGTAATACATTTGACTCATTTTATCAATTTATCCCCCACAGTGGAAGCTGTCAGTATTTTCCAAGGCAGCAATTTTGATTGGTAGTTTTACTTATGGAAGATTTGTATGGAAAACCAACTGACTCTTCTTGTTTGTAATAAATTTACTTTATGAACAATAACTGGCTGGAATGTGCTAAGATGAGAATCCTGTTTTACTTATTTATCCTGTTCTGGTGGTCTCATGCAAGTCAGCACCTGAATAAGTGATACTATCTGAGAAAGAGAGCTCGGAATGTTCGCCATTCAGTGGCATGTTCTGGCTGCGATAGGTTTGTGAACTTCAACAGCCCTGCAATTTTCTCCTTCTGCATCTCAGCCTCCTTCTGGTTCTTTCCCCAGACATAATTGCATACCAGCTTCCTTTGCATTTTTTCCCAGTAAATTTTACTCATTTGCAGCATTCTTTATGTAGAAATTAAAAGTCTATCTGCAAGTATTTGTATGCACCATAACTGTTAGGATATGCTACATTCCTCTTTATACAATTGGCTGAAATGGGCTCACACTTGTATGTTAATTTCAAGTGTTCATTTTCCCAGTTATATATAAATTCAATTTTGATGTTTTTGCTTACTACATGGTGCGTAATGCTGTCGGATCTATGGCTGTCGACAATATCCACATAAGAAGTTTCAAGCCAATGATATATGACCTTGAGTAAATGCTGCAGTAAATTGACTTGGCTAACTAAACCAAGGAAGAAGTGAAAAGAGTAAAACTTTTAGATATTCACAAAATATAACTTAGAATTTTACAGGATTGACTTTTAAAAACAATGTATTTAGTACAAGCTCTACACGGTCTCACTACACAGATCAGACTCGTAGTGATCCCCCCGTCTTCAGCCTCCCAAGCGCTGGGATTACAGGCCTGCGCCACCCCACCTAGTCTCAATCGCGTCTCAGCGCGCCCCCGGGGTGGGGCTGGCACAGCAGGCCACGGATGGAATCCTGCGTCTGTCTAGGCAGGCGCTTTAGCCCGCTATCTGGCGAGCCTTCCATCTCTTTTGTTGAGGACAGGAAAATGCATGACTTCGAAAATAGCAGATTCCCAGCTCCAGCCTGCCCCTCGCTTCACTCCCAAAGTGGGAAGCATCCTCTCTCCTAAGTGCGACTCTTCCGCGTTGCACCGAGAGGCGCCCAGAGACCGACCCGCGCTCGCCGCCGGCGCCTCCAGACCGCGGTCTCCGCGTGCAGCTGCCCTGCGAGGCGCCGGGCCTCCCCACGGGGCTGTCCAAGGCCACCGGCCTCCAGGCCAGGGCGCAGCCCCGGCGAGCGTGGCCTCCGCGGCGGGACAGCGCGGCCCAAGGCCCAGCCGCCGTGAGCTGCCCTGTGCCTGAAGCCCCGCCGCGGCCCGCCGGTGCGTGGGGACGCGCTGCAGACCGGGGCTCAGAGACGTGCAGGGAGCCCGCGACCACCCGAGACCCACCGCCCCATAAAAGACAGCTATGTGAAGGGGAGGGGGAGACAGAGAGAGAGAGAGAGAGACAGACAGAGAGAGAGAGAGAGAGAGACAGAGAGAGAGACAGAGAGAGAGACAGAGAGAGAGACAGAGAGAGAGACAGAGAGACAGAGAGAGACAGAGAGAGAGAGACAGAGAGAGAGACAGAGAGAGACAGAGAGACAGAGAGAGACAGAGCGAGACAGAGACAGAGACAGAAGGACAGACAGAGAGGGACAGAGACAGAGAGAGAGACAGACAGGGGAGAGACAGAGACAAAGAGAGACACAGAGAGAGACAGAGAGACAGAGACAGAGAGCGACACAGAGACAGAGACAGAGAGACAGAGAGAGACAGAGAGACAGAGAGAGAGACAGACAGGGAGAGACAGAGACAGAGACAGAGACAGAGAGATAGAGACAGAGAGACACACAGAGAGAGACAGAGACAGAGAGACAGAGACAGAGACAGAGAAAATAAGGTAAATGATTTCGCATCACTAGGGGAGTTAAAACCATTTCCAGAATTGTTTTATATACATCTGTATAAAATACAAAAGCAAATGAACTTAGTGAATGTAAAGAAACCTGGAATACATAAACTACTGCACCTGGCAGGCATCTAGCTATAATGATTATGTGCTTAGCTGCCGCCGCAGGGAGCTCATTAAGGAACGGGTTTCAGGAAGCTTGTTTTCGGGAGTTTTATGCCCAGGGATCCACCAAGGCCTGTGGAATACAGCACCCCTGAGTTCACTCTCAACAGAGACAAAAACAATTGAGAAAAAAAATATGAAATTATTAATTGAAAAAAAATTTATTATATTTGAAACAATTCTCTGCAATGTCTTAATAAATTACATAAATGCGGATGTTCAATGCAATGGAATTTAAACAACTAGTGCAGAGCCATTTCTCGCTCTATATTTTAGAGAATTGTACTTAGCAAACATTGACTGAGTGAAAAAGATCACCGAGCCAGAACAGAAGAGTATGAGTACCTATTCCTGGGAATGATTATAGGCTTGTGGTCTGCACTCAGAAGAAAAAACAAAAAGAAAGCCTTTTCTATTTAGCAGAGAGTAAAAGAAATAATCATTAATAAAACATTTGTGCTTTGCAATGTTTGGCTAAATTGAATGATTTCTCCATCAAACTTGTATCAGTTTCATGAAAAGTTTTTATCTTAAACTTGTTCTCTTTTCAGCCTGGTGTATCATGCCGGTCCTGCCTCCAGGGCACGCTGAGAAGGCGACTGAGACCAGTGGTGGCACACCTGTAATCCCAGCGCTAAAGAGGCTGAAAACAGGAGAATCACTGAGTCCAATCTGTGTAGTGAGACCCTGTAGACCATGAACTAAATGCATAAAAATAAATACATAGAACTTCTGATTAGTTATTTTACATATATTTCATATGCTGAAATAGTATTTTTGAAACTGTAGAATATAATTCAGATTTTCATATGAGTCTTCAAATTGTATACCCTGAATAATTATCTAGTAACTACATCTCTCATATTTCATGTTTTTCTCATTCTTCTTTCTTCCTAAATGTTTGCTGTATTGAGCCACAGGGGAAAAAAAGTTTCCATACTACAGCCTCATTGCTATTCTAATGCAGTTAAGCTGTCATTTCTTTATGACTCTTTTTCATGAACTGTTAATAGAGGTAACAAACACTAGGCCAAAGGCAGAGTCAGAGATAATCATATTGACTGAAGATACTGTCATTAAAAAATTAACTGAAAGATACACTGAAGTCACATACAAATGAAAGTAAAATAAACAGAATTTTTTACTGTTGTCTCTTTGTTTATCTGATAATTATTTTCACAGACAAAAACTGGTTTGATGGAAATCTGAGAGGAATGTATCATAGGGGATTTTCTCAGGGTCATTGCAACTGATAATGAACAGTATCTTCAGCCATGAAATTGAAGTTTTTTTTAATGCATAGTGGTACTTTAAAAATGAAATCTCCCTTTATCAGACTATTATATGCTTGATAGTGTTTTGTAAACGAGTTTCTAAACTTCCTCTATTCGAAGTATATGTCCTTAACAATCAAAGTTAAAACACAAAGAAAGCTTAAAACTTGTAACAATGAACTTTTTAGCATGTTCTTTTGAATACCAAATATAATTTTGAATATGGAGCTTTTGGCAGGAACTCAAGCACATTTATCTCCAGATTGGCCCTATTGGCCAACGAGGCCTCCATTATTTCTAATCCAAATATGAAGATGAAAAAGCTTTTGCTCCAGTTTTTGAATTAAATTGATATTTCACTCCCAAGTCAATAATATGATAAGGTTGATTTACAAAGATGGCTTCAAGTGTGTGAAAGTTTTAGTATCAAGCAGTTTTAGTTTGTATAAATGTTTTGACATTTTTCTGAATATATCCTTGGAGTTATGGAGTATAGGTCATGCACAATGTTTTAATAGACATATTATTTGTCACATGAGATTTTTAATTAACTTTTGAGTTATGCAAGAATGCTATTTTGACTTCTGATTTCTGTATAGTTGTGAATGTCTGTCTTAAAGTAAGTAACATTTATCCAAAAATTTTGAAAGTACTACAGAATACTTTATTGAACTAGGCTGGCTAACTGCTAGTGTCTTCGTAACCTTCAATTTATACTTTCCATATAAGACCACCAACTTAAAAACTTGAAAAGCATATATAAATATTTAAATTTTAAGAGAAACTTTGATTTTATTTTTACTTTTCATTACAATATTTTTATAGTAACAGAACTATTGTTAATCATAAGTAACATGTAAGTCATTAAAATTAATTTCTTCCATAGAGAATTTGTATACTCTGATACTGTCATAGTGTTCTCTTCTTTTATTCTGTGCAGTTAATAGAATTGCTTGATTTCTCTTCTAACTTTTGGTAACTGATCTTTCTTTCTGATTTCACACCAAATACTTTTCTTTCAACTTGATCATATCTAAAAATCCAGAAGTAACAAGTTATTTTAATTGTAGGAGGCATTTATCAGCTGAATTGTAGAAAAACAGCACCACCACCAACAACAATGAAAAAATCAGATTTCAATGAATAACTTTATTTTCACAGATAGGTTATGTCCTGGCTAAAATATTTGTACCCATCCCTGTTTTTCTTATCAAAATTGTAAAATCTGCAGTGCAATTTTCTCCGTTCCATCAAATCATTACTAGGCATTTGATTATGAAATCGGGATAGAGATCCAAATGAACAGCAATAAATGAATCACAAACATTCAATGCTTTATGCAGCAATGTGAAAGCTTTGAATACACTGGGTCTCCCTGGTGTCTGATATTAGGAGATAACAGATGTGTTGTGCATACAGCCGTCTGGTGTGTAAGAATTTTGATGAAGAGCAATTGAATGAAAACAAAAACAAATCTTCCTCAGTGGATTTTTAAAACAAAAATAGTAGCTTATGTTTTCCTTTTCTTTAATCATGACCAACACAGGTAGATGTTCATGTATTAGCAACATTTATATCCATTTTATCTCCCCTAATACGAATGGAGTGGAGCGGAGTGGAGCCCCTTAACGCAGTGTCTTCCTATTTGTTTCGGGGCCTTCACCTGGGACGTGTGTGGCTGACAACCTTTCCTGTGCTTCGCTGCCCACTTCATTACCTAGCAGTATTCTTTTACTAAGGAATATTGTGAATTATTCAGCATGAATAAAATCAAAGCCATTTCCTGTGTGATTGGAGCTATCTAGCAGATGAATTTTTCTAAGTATTTAAGGCACTAAAAATAATTTTGCCTCTCAAGAAATTTAAAGTCAGAAAAGATTATGAAAAGAAGCAAAAATATATCCCTGATATTGACACAATTTTGAATATCAACAGATATAAAACTATCTTATTAAATCATAGTTCTCAGGAGAAAAATAACTTGTTAGGTTCTTGTAATCAAGAATATGTATGTATTTACCTATATATTTTTTCACTGAATTTTAAAAATTTAGAGACTATGAACTGAAGATTATGCTTTTCTGGTATTGAAAAAATATAAATAATACGTTTTCCAAAGCTTATGTGATAGATATGTGCTAAATAAAAATTTATAAGTATAAGGTAATATAGAAATAAAATGGAGGGGATTTATCCAATAATTTATAAGCATTTCATAGACTTCTTAACATGATCAAGATCAAAGTCATTGATACACCTTGAAAAAGCTTTTCAGTGATGTCTGCCTGCACTTCAATGTATGAGCTAATTCACTGGCCACTTCCTAAGAAGGTATTTTAATAAGTGAAATTAAAATCGTCAATTAAGTGACTGCTGAATGGAAAGCACGAGGACTAATAATTGTCCTTGGATAGAAAATTGTGAATCATTGAAACGTGAAGCTAACTTAGTCTCTTCCCACTTCACAAAGTGGCTACAAGGAAATTATTGCGCTATTATTATGTTGTATTATTTTAATGTAAATATCTTAAGATTCAGTATTTTTACTTCTTTGATATTTTAAATATTTTTTTAATGTATTTGTTTGTTGCAGGGTCTCTCTCTACAGCTTGGACATGTGGCGCTCCTCCAACTTTCAGCCTCCCCAGGGCTGGGATTGCAGGCATGCACTACTACACCTGGATTCTGGCTGGCTGAACCCACCCTGGGAGCGAGGCTGGTGAGGCATCACACTGTGGTCCCTGTGCTTGCCTAAACTTGCCTAAGCAGGTGCTTTAATCTGCTGAGCTATCCTGCCTCCACTGATATTTTAAATAATTGAATTAATTTTAAATGAATAATACATCTCTAACTCATATTTCATGTTTCAAGGAAAAACATTTTTTTTCTGTCCATAATGAAGTTTTCCATAAAATAAGTATATTTCTCCTATTTCTAAATATTTTAGCTTTCAATTTTATTTGATGTATAAAACATTAATCATTATTTTTTATTTCCAAGATGCTGTCACATTTATAATTTTACTTATACAGCAAAAATATGCCTTAGTAATTAATATCATTTCACTTTAACAAATATTTCACTTAAAAGTCATGGCCCATCTCATGCCATTTAAGCCTCTTTGAACTTGATCATCCAGAGGTTATTCAGTATTTTAAGCAACTCAAAGGTAATGGAATAATGAATCATCTTATTATCTTCAAAGGCTTAAAATCCAATACAGTTTTAAAATTTGTAGTCTGCTGTTAGCAAGACTGTATCTAATTGTCCTTGCAATCACATATTTCAGTGAAATGAGGTAGGAGGATACATGGCATAGCGGCTGACTTCAGAAGGGCACTCCAGAACACTTAAACATCTGGACATTTATAACAATTATTTATTTATGAATTGCTGACTATATTCTTTGGTTAACTTTCCATTAATTGAATATATATTTTGCAGTAGATTTAGAGCATAGTAATACTGCATTGTATGTCTCATTGATCTCCCTTATAAATATTAAAGTAAATGAACTCTTTCCAGTTTGTTAACATAAATAATTTATCTTTGGAGCCTGAAAACTTACTGGAAATTCCTTACATTTTAAGTAAGGCATCTCTATCCTTAAATATTCAGACAAACGGTAGTGACAGAAGAACAGAAAAATAAATACCATTGCATTAAATAGCCTAATATTATTAAATAACTTTAAAAAATAAACATTTAGTCATATATTTCCATATTTATTACAGTTTAATTTGTACATACAATTCCAAATCAAGATTTGATGCAGCGGTAATTTACTAATTCTAAATCACTTTAGTTATAAATATATATTATAGATACACATATAGTACAAGTAATGTATAGGCCACCTGTGATAAGTAAGCAATATCTTAGGATTGCTGCATAACCCTCGTAATTTTGAATGTCTCTGAATGTACATGATTATTTATATATGGCGTGTGCAGTTGCCCAGGTGTAATGTAATGTCCTAAACACGTCTTAAACATTGCATGTGATTTGAGATTCTTAAAATGAATTTAGTCAAAATCTACCAACTGGGTTTGAAAGTTGAAAGATTCAACAAAATATGGAATTTGAAAATTTATAAGAATTGGAGAAAGCAAAGAAACAGATCCTCCTTTTTAATCCTTAGAGAGATTTTTTTTTTTTTTGATCCCAGGACCTGAACTCAGGACCTCATGCTTGCCAGGCAGGTGTTCCCTGCTCAACTACATCCCTAGCCCTTGTTTGGACATATGGCTTTTACCTGGTAAGGAAAAAATTTGGATTTCTGATGTCCAGTAATATAAAATAATAAATCCAAATTTCTATAAGCCTCTGTTGTTGTGCTAATTTGTCACAACAAAAATAGGAACCTGAAAAACACACACTGACTACCATTAACATGTGGAATTTAAATGCAGTTGGGTATTTTGTATTTTTATTTCCTTAATCTGAGAGTGAAAAATAAATAAACGTGCTGGACAGTAAAAAAGAATAATATAATATTCTGAATGTAGAATTATCAATTAAAGCTTCATGAAAAAATTATGTGAAATATTTTATTTTAAACATATAAAGATTGATAAATTGTGCATTTGTTTTATATCATGCCTTTCTGTATGATTATTGACTTGATACTAAGATTTTAGTCATTAAACCATTATCCTTGCAAAGCAGCGACTAAATCATAGGTTTTAAAACAATGAAAGTCGGGGTGGGGGAAATGGCTCAGTGGAATAAGTGCTTCCCTGGCAAGCGCAAGGGCCTGAGTTTGATCCCTGGTTCCACCACAAAAAAAAGAAAGTAAAAAGAATATTCGTTAAATAGCACAAATTAAATTTTAGTATTTATGTTATACTTGAACTTAAGTATCTACTATAAGATGAAGTATAAAATAAAAAGATACAAATAAAACATTTCCCATCATGGCAGTTAGCTCTTCAGACAGGTGCAGACAATATAATAAACTTTGTCTGATACCTCCTTATCCAAAAGCACAATCTTTTAATTATTCTCAATTTATTTTAAATAAAATGAATTTTATTATACGTAAATTGAGATTCTTTCTTGATTGAAGAAAGGAACAGTTTAAACTTGTTGAAGGCGGGGCCGGGGAGATGGCTCAGTGGATTAAGCACTTCCCTGGCAAGCACAAGAGCCTGAGTTCAATCCCCGGTTCCACCAAAATAAATAAATAAATAAATAAATAAATAAATAAATAAATAAACTTGTTGAAGGCATAAAAGCAACTGACGTAGGAAAGTAGCATCCATCATGAAAAAGCAATGCGAAGGTGTCCGGCATATGCTTGCAATAGTCTATGAGTGCTGGAAATCATGTCTAGAGGCAGCTGTGGAACAGGGAAACAACACTCATGAAGCAGTGTCCACCAATACTCTGTCAAAAAATCTGTCCTTGAAAATAGAATAGAGGACAGAGAAAAGAATACTAGCTGAAAAGTAGACATGTGACAAAATCAAACATCATGATTACAAGCTTATCAAGTTTGAGGCAAACACACTTAATCCAGACTTAAATTCCACAGTACTTGCGGGCTTTCCGTCACTATCACAAATACATGAAAAGAGTCAAATAAAAGAGAGAAAAGGTTTCCCCTGGCTCATAGCTTGAAACTTACTGAGGTTTGATCAGTCAGCCCAGCTACTTATAGTTCATTGTTCCTTCAAGGGTCTGCCTCAGGGGTATAACCTCAGTAATCAGAACAACTCCCACTAGACCCAGCCTCAGAAACTTCATACCACTTGAGCAGAAGACATTAGCACATGGGATTTGGGGAATTATTTGATATCCAAATTATATGATTATCCTATGTATTAGTAAGTACTAGTTAGATATTTAAAATGCAAGCCACAGTTTATGTAAAATAGTATCTTTATTATTTTAACTAATGAAAATGTAACAACCATCACCAAACCCAAGATTTTATGAAGCAGAGTGCTAAATCCCTACTGTGCTATTTCATTATAAAATCAGTTTTTTTAAACTATCATAATTATAACTGTAGTCTTGATACACCTTCATCTTACATGCCAATAAATGCAGCTGTCTGAGGTAAAGTTGAGTACATTCTATAGGACGAGAGGGAGGATGGATTGAATTGACTTTAATAATCACGTAGCAGGTAACTTGAAATGAGTATTTGCAAACTGCATAATCAAATCAGGTTCATGTCTCTTCTTCAGGAAATAAACCCACTCTTATTAGAAGATGCAGGCACTTGAGTTACCCTCACAACACCATGCTCATGAGGGGAAAATTTACCAAAGGAATTAGGGAAGAGTCAGCATAAAGAAACGCATGATGGAACTCCCCTTTGAAAATTCCCATGAGTTAGATTCCTTCTTTAAAATAGACTTTCCCACTATAAATATAGCCTGTTTCATTCTTGTTATGTTTTTTGTCAATTTGAATGCGGCCTGCTCAGCAAACAGAAACACCTACTCATGAGAATTTCTGGAATTCAGGCATATATTGTAAAGAAATACATTAAGACTTATTAACATAAAACCTGGATATATTATGGATAAACTTGCTGTCATTGCTTGATCTGCTAATGCTAATTGATTTTTAAATGTTCATTAGTTTACCTTCAAGAAAATTATCCCAAAATCACAATCTTTATTATTAGATAATTTTATTTGTGCCTATAGTGAAAATTATTCATTTTCCAAGGTAAATTTACTGGATTACAGATTTACTATCATTATTAGACAGAAGATATCTGTGACAGACAAAGAAATAAAATAATAAAGTACTTTTAGAAAGGAGCAAGTCGTGGATTCATGTATTAGAATTAATACTTACTTAACACAATAGAATTAACACTTTATCAAAATGTTGATGCTTACTTTTCAAATCATCTTACAAACTAACTTCTTTCTTATTTTTTTAATTTTTTAATTTTATTGAGAAACAAATAGCAATGAGACAGTTTCAAAACAGATTAGTAGGACAGTTTCAATAATTAGTATATTAGTATATTGCATACTGTTGTCTTCATAGTGGTTATTCATAGTACAAGATGCAGATATGTTATACTGTCTACAAACAGCATTAGTACAAATCTTTCTATTCATTAAATTTAGTAGAGGTATATCTATCCTAACTATTTTGAATATACAGGTACAAAATGTTCCTTCATTTGTATCCCCTTACTTTGTTTAGTTTTGTCAGAGATGGGTATTACACTGCCGTTTAAATATTGTAGGTGTGTGAATTCAGCAAAATATTTCAATATTATGCAGCAGTCCATAATAGTAGTGAGTTATCCATAGGACTGGCAATGTCAGAAGTTGTTGACTTGAGCCTTTTACAGCTCAACATATTAATAAGGCTTTACTTTTTATACCTTATTTTTATACTTTTCTGCTGGATGGTTAAGACCAAGATAAAGCAAGACCTATATTACAAGAAATGTATCCAGGTTCTATACATTCAAGGGTTGGTTTATATCCTCTCTCTCTGTGTCTCTCCATCTCTCTTCCTGCCTCTCTCTCTCTCTCTCTCTCTCTCTCTCTCTCTCTCTCTCTCTCTCTCTCTGGCTCTCGCTCTTGCTCTCGCTCTCGCTCTCTCTTTCTTTCTAAAGCACACCATAAGGTAAAGTTAGAAACTTGTTATTAAAAAAAGAGAGAGAATAATCCACTTGTGATACAGGAATTAACAAAAACTGTTAAAATATTTTATTTCTTCTTATTTATTTATTTATTCATTTGATACTGTGAATCAAACTCATGACCTTGTCCCTGCCAGGCTTATGCCACCTGCTCTCTCCCTGGCCCTCTATTTGATATTTCTAAAAAGATGTCTTCAGCAGGCATTCAAATGTAATCTTCAATCATTTTAATTTGTCATGCCAGAAAATTTATCATAGCCACCTTCCCTTAAGAGCAATTCTTTTCTGATATTTATCTAATTACCATTCACGAAGTTCCTAACATCCATCATAGGTCTCGTGCATATTAGGAAGACATGAACTTCTTATAACTTCATACTAAACACGTCTTGATAATCACTGTTTGGCCCTCAGATATGGTTACTCATGCAGATATGGTGAGTAATTGTGGAAAAAGAAAGAGCTTGTAGAATTTGCTAAGTCTTACAAACAAAAACAAAGTTGAGAATATAGAATGAGCACAAGTTATTTGTTTTTTTTCTTTTTTTCCATTATTTTATTGATAAACAAATAGAAATGAGACAGTTTCAAATCAAATTGGTAGGACAGTTTCAATAATTAACACATGGCATACATTCTTCCTAGTGGTTAATTGCTGTACAAGATGCGGACATGACATCCTATTTACAAACACCATTAGAACAAATCCCTCTATTCATTAAGAGAATGTAACTATATATCTATTCTAACCACTTTGAATACACAGATACAAAATGGACATTCATCTGTATACCCTTTTTTTGTTAAGTTGTTATTTGAATATTATAAGTGTGTAAAGTCAGCAAAATATTCTAAAAGAGTCCAGTATCCCATAAGAGTATTGGGTCTTCCACTTGACTGACAATGTCAGAAACTGTTGACCTGAGTCCCCTACAGCTCAACATAACACCATGGCTTT
>NW_004524589.1:15342551-15357121 GCF_000260255.1 Octodon degus
ATATTCTAAAAGAGTCCAGTAGCCCATAATAGCATTGGGTCTTCCACTTGACTGGCAATGTCAGAAATTGTTGACCTGAGTCCCCTACAGCTCAACAAAACAGCATGGCTTTACTTCTTATATTTCTTTTTTAGACTTTTCTGCTGGATGGTTAAGACCAAGGTAAAGCAGGACCTATGCAACAAGAGTTGTAGCTTTTGGGTCTGATAAGGTCAGTAAAATCCCCTCAAGATTTACCCTGAGATCTCTGTATTTCAGATTGTAGAACCTTTGTCAGTGTCAGCCATGTGGATGAGGCATGGCAATTGCTTCTCTAGTGAGAGCGGAAGTTATTTAAATGACGTTATATTCAGAAGTCTTCAAATACATATCCTCTTCAGCAAGATCAAAACTTTGAGGATACACACATATATTTCATAATTCTTCAGACACAGACTATGCACAAAAGCATGAAAAGAATTGATAATCCTTTATGTTTTACTCATTGAAGACCCTTAACAAATGATGCACAGGAAAAATTCAAACCATGTATTATAGGCAGTAAAATTAATAACACTAAACAATTCATGGATGTGCATGGTTCTTCTTGTAGCATGATCAGTAGCCTTGGCGTACCACCATGATTTAAATTATTTGTGGAGGCTGAGGTCATTTTAAAGTCAATGATTTGCTTTAACATCTATATAAACTCTGAGAGTAGAAGTTGCATCATTTGCCACAGAAGTATTTTTAAAAAGTCATTAAGTATGTTGCATTTAATACAGCCTTTTAAAGTTCTTGATAGATCCCAATCGCAATTTAGAATGGCTTGAAAGTGTGAGAAACAGAAATCACAGAGAATCTAAAAGAAGAACCAACAGGTTCCCTATAGAAGGAAAGCACAAAACATTTTGAAGAAAGACACTATACCAGGACAGACGGCTATAGTTATCATTTGTGCAATGAGACTACTTAATATCCATTGTCAAGAAATTTTTAAAAATACAATTACTAATCATAGTAACCATATTCTATGAGGGATTTTTTTGAATGTATCTCATATATAAATTAAATTTCATTCTTTAGGATATATTGAGTTTTTAAATTGCATTAATTTTTAATTAGTGCATAAAATATAAATGCATGTAATAAATTAATTTGTTTTTCATTAATTTTAATTTGAAAACAAGAAATTAATATTTAAAAAAACAGATTTACAATTCATTTCACTATAAAAATTATATCTGTTCTTTGTTAGTAAAGGAAACAAAAAACTCTGTTTGCAAATGTATGCTATGATTTTTTTCCTTAAAAGCAGAGGTAGTTAATGGAGATTTCAAATGTCTTTCATTTCACATTTCTGGTTATTATGAAAGTACTTCAAAGTACAAGGTCTCTAACTGTTTTCAAATTTTCTAACACTGTGATGTTGTAGGGCATCTCAGTAATATTATTTGAATTTCAGACATTTCCAATTTTGTGCTTTCTTGGTGCTATAATTTATTAAGTTTTATCTTCTTGAAATCATGAAATGTAACTTCAGTTTTGCGGTGTTCTCAAATATACCACTACTTCTACACATAGTGCATGCACTATGATGTAGTATGAGGCCTAGCTAGTGCCATTTCAGTCATCCACAGATTACATATAGGAAAGTGTAAAGCTGATAGCCCAAGTGGGTCCAGGGCTTTAGTGCCAAGATCTGTAGGAGCACACAAAATGAATTTCAGAAGAAGAAAATACTACCTTAGTGAAGTATTTCTCAGAGTCTTTCTCTATGGTTAAGTGACACATGAATGTATAAGAAATTGTGATGGCTAATGGGCATTTACTGTTAATGACCAATACTGGGTTAAGAGATACCTGGCAGATTAGTAAATATGTTTCTGAGGTGGTTATAGGAGTGTCCAGAGATTACTGACATGTTGGCTAGCCAACTGAGAGGGAAAACCTTCCCTAACTGGGGTGACACCATTTAATAGGCTTGTGGCCAGGATGAAATAAAGGAGAAGAATGAAGTTAGCCTGAATCGTTAAAGCTCCAGTTTTCATGAACAGGTATTTATTCCCTACTATCATTGCCTGTGGACACCAGACTCAGATTTTTCATCTTCCAACATGGACTCATACAAACAACTCTCCAGGAGCTCACAGGCCTTCAGTTTCTTCTAGGGACTATATCCTTGATCTTTTATTATCTGTGGTTTCCAGGCTTTTGGACAGACCAGATCATCTGGTTCTGGCCTTCTACCATTCACATGATCAGTGTAGGCTATCATGCCTCTGACTTTGTGAGCCTACTAAATAAGCTATCTTGATCATTATATAGGTAGAGGATAGATGATTGATAGATAGATAGATAGATCTAAAATAGATAGATAGACAGATAGATAGATGGATAGATAAAAGCTGAGGAACATATATTGAAATTTATCTTGAAAGCACTAGATCAAATTTAGGAAATATAAGATTAACACAAACTGTTTCCTCAATACATATCTCATATTCAATATTCACGAAAATATGTAATCTATATTCAGTACATATGAACATTTAACATCATAGCTCAGTTGACTCAGAGTTGGTTGTCGTATTTTATTCTTGGTTGATTTATTTTTATCTAAATGAACATTATACTAAATGAAGAGGAAATAGCAAAGCTTCTCTATTAATCTATACATGAAGCCACCTAAATGCTGTAGGATAATGGAACACTTGAATGGACTTACGATATAGAAGTTTTCCAAGCAGCTAACTGAATACCAGAGTAGTTACAAAGAACCTTAATGTCAGAGAGGTGAAATCCTACTTTTTTTGTCTATAATTCAGATTACGGGTTTATGGAGGTCAAGTGAGCCAAGAAGCTTTGGTTACTGCCCAGTGGATACTTAATCACAATTGCAGCTACCTTCAAAGAATAGAATAATCATGTTTGCAACGAACAAAAATTCTATCTTGATTACCTGGGTTATTATTATATGAAAGCTAAAATGAAAGACACTAACAGTTGTAATATCAGTAGAGTAATAAAAATGAAGGGGCTGGGGAGATGGCTTAGTAGAATAAGTGCTTCCCTGGGAAGCGCAAGGGCCTGAGTTCAATCCCTGGTTCCACCAAAAATAAATAATAAATAAATAAATAATGAATAGCTAAATCACTTCTGAGATTAGCACCACTCTAAAAAACTTGGAAAATGCAGGAAAGAAGATTTATGAAGTATTCTTACTCAACTTTCTTGTTTATTCTCATATACAATCCAATCATAATTTAAAGACTAATGATGGAGTATTACTACCTCTATAACATGTTAACTCTCAATGTAGCTATTTTTAGAGATTAAATTTTATGCCTGGAATAGTTTCATACAGCTTCATGCCAAACCTTATATGTATACACTAATCCTGATAATTACCCATTGCTCCTGTAGTGTACACAATTTTGTACAGAGGGAAAGATTGCTAGAGATATAGATCTCTACTGGAAGAATAGCTTATTGATTCATAGACAGTGATTTATGATTTGTCTGAATAGTCATCAATTCCAATAAAACAGAGAGAAAAACTGTTTACATGAAAATTAGAGTAAACTATAATTTTTATTACAGTTCATGATTTGTACAGGTTTCAGTCCATAGTTAGTGGGCTCCAAAACAGGGCAGCATGGCTGAAGATAAACAACTAATGGTGCTGCAGGAAGAAGGCGAGCCTCCTTTCTTATCATCCCAGCATGGTGATAAGCTTTCTGAATAGTGCCACCTGCACCCAGTGGGGCTTCTGTTTTCAGTAAACCCATGCACCTATACCCAGAATCATGCTAAGTCTAACTAGTGGACTAATTTTGTATGACACAGCCTTAATCTCAGAATCACACATCCTACATCCAGCCAGCTCTAAAACGCCCCATTTAGTAGGTACATGAGGCTTTTGAGGGATATATAAATACAAGCTATGTGGTTTTGAAAACTATGGTGAATGTTTAAATTTAAAGAAATGATTGCACCTAAGGATGCAATGTCCTTTATTTTTTCCTCAACACAAATATTCCACTTCACTTTGATTTGATTATGCCATCATTCTTGTCACTTTCCAAAGTAGTTCTGGAAGTCCTCTCTATTAAGTGTATTAATGAGTTGTGATTAAAAATATATGGTGAAAGTTGCTGTCATGTATAATCCAACAAACAAGAAGGCTTGTAAAGCATGGAAGTGTGATCTCATATACCTCTTTCACTGACTCTGTCATAGAGCAACTTCAGGCTCTACCCCAAGATCAAAATGACCATGGAACGTACAAGCATTAAATTGATTCAGGACATCAATACACCATGAGCAGGACCTAAAGATACTTCTAATGAAGCATTTCCAAAAATTCTTCAGTAAGTGGAAAGAACAATGGAGTAAGTATGTAATAAAACAATGGAGAGAATTTGATGACTATTAAAACAATGTCTTTTACTGTAATCATCTCTAAAAATTTAAACATGCTGTGTTTTTAATCATAGTTTACATCTTTTTCTAGAATAGAGCTACTGCAACTTACTAGTTTTCATGCTATCTTTTCAAATTGTATTTAATTTGTTCTAAATATCTGTATTTTCCTCTATTGAAACAAACTAAATATTTAAACGAACATCTGCTTTGGAAAACATAGTGTTTCAGTCTTAATGCCTAACCTTCTTGGAAATTATATACTCTTCAAAATTATTGTAGAAATTACATTTTAGGGAACTTTAAAATAAATGTAATTCAAAAAAATTAAAAATACACTTGGACTGCCAAGAATGGTTAATACTTAGTAGAAGTTACCTGCAAAGAAGGAAGCACAGGAAACATAGTGTAGCCTTAAAAATTCAGAGAAAAATAACAGAAGAACTGCTTGTTCTGAAGTGAAATGCAGTAAAGGATAAAGAAAATGTTCTAATTAAAAGAAAAAAGGAGGAGCAGGATTTCCCAGGGCCACTGGATATTCACTCCAGCCAGCGCTCAAGTCTGGTGTGTCAGTGGGACTGCCTGTGGATTCACTGGATCATCATTCCAGCCAGCACCCAGGCCAGCAGTGTATGTTGAACTCCCTCCATCAGACAGTCCCTGTGTGGAACACTAGAGCATAACTCCCTGCAGAGAGGCTAGGGGCAAGACATACCGAGCTGATCCAGGAGCAGAACATCTTCCCAGAGTGGCACAGTGGGTTCACTTCCAAGGGCTGCAGCAGGAAGAAGCGGAGCACAGCAACCAGACCCAAGCCACACCCACCTAGACAAGTTTGAACTTAGTAGGTCCAGACCTGGTGCTAAGGTAATAACTTTACCAATGCTCTACAATAAAAGTCAGAAGACAGTGCTATACAAAATGACACAAAGAAAGAGCAAATTGCATTCTTAGGCCCCAACCCCACACAGAACAAATGCAGGAGACAGTAGCATAGAAGAAATTGGAAAGCACACACCTGAAATCTCTGAAATAATAGCATCTGAAGCAAAGAAACAACTGCAGAATGGTATGGAAGAAATCAGGTCAGAAATAATTTCTGAATTAAAAAATAAATGATAACTATAATGAAAGAAGTACTAAGTACATCTATAGAAGACACTGATAAAAAATAGAGGAGAATAGAAAAATGATGGAATCCTTGAATGAGCAATATAGGAAAAAAAAATAGAATGCACAAAGCAGATTCAAAGTGACACATGGAAAATAAAGCCTCAAACCAGCTGGCAAAACTGTTTGAGTGAAAGTGAATATAGACTTTCAGACCTTAAAAACACTATTGTAGGTAGTTAAAAAGTAAGAAAAGATCTCTTAAAAACAACTAGGATGCAGGAAAAAGTAATTCAACATTTGTAAGACAATGCAAAGACGAACAATGTAACACTAATAGGCATCAATGAGAGAGAAGGAATCAATACAAATGATATAAAAAGAACTTAAAAAGAATAGGGACAGAAGTAACAGCAGAAAACTTCCCAAATATGTGGAAACAATCTGACATTCAGGTAAAACCACACCCAGACATATAATAATGAAGATCCCAGAAATTCAACACAGGAGCAGTATAATAAAAGCCACTAGAGAGAGAAACATCATATTTAAAGTAAAACCTATCAGAATAACAGCAGATTTCTCTTCATAAACCATCAAGTCAAGAAGAGCACGGAGCAAAGTACTTCAAGTCTTGCAAGAAAACAAATTCCAACCTAGGATGTTATACCCTACAAAACTCTCTTTCAAGTATAATAGAGAAGTAAAATACTTCCATGACTAAGAACAACTAAAGAATTTCATGACAGCAAAGCCAAACTTATACAGACTAGTAAAAGATATTCTAGAGAGAGATCAAAATGACTACAATTTCATGAATGAGAACAGAAAGAACCCACCAAATTGGTCAAACAATTAAGCACAGGAGAAATAGAGGCATACAACAGCAGTTGTTCAATTATTCTTTTGTATACAGCAGCAAAATATTTCCATCAGCATACTCTACAAATGGACTTCTCCTGCACCCTATGAGTCATGATTCTGTCCAGGTCTAAAGGGTGGCTATCATGGAAATAGCAGTAGCTCAGTCCCACAAGTGACACCTGGTCACCAGTAAAAGTCATGGACACTGTCCACGTCCACAACACGCTAGAACTTTGTGTGATATCCCATCCCCCAACTGTTAGAAATGTTGGTCATATATTTGCTATTCCAGTATGTTTGTTATCTTTTATCCTTAGTAATTCTTTACAATCATGAAAACTTTTTCTTAGTTGCTATTTTTGTATATATTAACCTAATCAAATACTGTTTGAGTACTCAGAGTTGATCACAAATTCGTACATACATGTCATGCACTACATTCTGGCCTCCTAGTTGGACCTATGATTTAATTTTAAGTTTTGAATATTATTTTGAAATATTTAATTTACTTTTGAATTAATAAGGTTCATTTTCTTGGAAATGTAGTGTTACAATTTTAACTAAATTCATAAATTTTAAATCTTTAAATATTTATTGGCTACACCATTCTACTTTGAGAATTCTAATATATAAGTTTCTTGATTTTGGCACAGAGTGAACTATTATATGACTGATCTGTAAACTCTTCATGTTTATTTTAGATAATTTTTATTGTTGTATTCATTTACATTTGTAAATAATTTTTTATAATGTGCAGTCTGTAATCAATCTCATGTTATGTATTCATTTCAGAAATATTTTTCTAAAATTCACTGTCTATATCCCATACCTCTCACATTTCAATATTTGTCTACAATTTTTAATTTGCCATATAATTATTATTGATTTTCAATGAAGTTAATAATGAGTTAGAAAAAATAAAAGAAAAAATGACATAAAATTCAACAAACGTTTACACAGATGGAACATATTATCAATATCAAACAGTTTTTTCTATAGTTGCAAACATTCTCCTAATTTTGTTCTGATTAAACTGCCATGTAGAATAAAAATGGCACCCACAGTTTAATGATACAGCTTGTTCACATGCAGATTTATCAATTAATGAAGTCCATGATTAAATGTGCTATTATAATGGAGGGTCAAATTGGAGGTGGGTCTAAACTACTGTACTACACACATTCAAGTGAATGCCTTTGCTGTGTAGCATTTGAAAAGGATAATATTAAAAGGGATAGTATTAGAGACAGGGCTAGCAAATTGGGACAAACTAGAGAACTGCACCAACTGGGGAGAGGTACCTGTTTAGTTTGTTGTTTCTTGTGAGGGTAAATCAAAGAATATTATCAATTAAATTTTTGCATTTGAATTATAGAATTAGAACAAGGAATAATAGAAGTGACATTTTGTTTGTTTTGTTATGTACAAACATCTTCTAAAAATCACTTATCACAGAGTAGCAATAATGTTTCCGAGAGCTACAATATCAGGCTTATTTATCTCTTCCTTTTAGATGGTGAAAGTCAAAAAGTGTGTGTGTGTGCTAGCGTGTGTGTGTTTGCTCAAAAGGGAACACTGAAGACTTTAAACAGCTTTCAATCTATAGGTTTTGAAGAATGGTATATATTTTAATTTCCCTTCTCTGAAAACTTTTTTCTGAATTGTTCTGTAATATGTCATATATAAAATGATGATCAGATATACATCTGTGTGCTACTTTTTAATTATTATAATCAAAAATTCAAATATCTTTTGTCAAGAAAATTTATTTGCAATAATGGTGAAATACTATACAAAATTTCAAAAACATTTCATCACTTATGAGCTGCTGTACATTTCCATTATGACTAGGAAGATATACCTTCAATAGAATATCAATGGAATACTATCAGTGGAAGATTTATATCTTAAATTATGCAGATGTTCAACAGCATAGTATGATTGATTTCTGAATAAACACATATAATATGAGAAATATATGTATTGACTTAAATATTTTTAACAATATAGTATGGATAACATATTAATAGCTGTAATTTTAACAAAACACAATATTCTGTATCCATTTCCTCTGATTTAACACAATGCCACCTGAAAAGAAGTGATTAATCAAAATTATAGTTTTCAGTTGGAATGGATCTTTATGTCTACTTTAGCTAAACTCTTATCTAATGCACAAGTTTTCTTATCTGATGTCAAAGCAAGTTGAACTGCAAGTAAATCATCAAAGTAAACCTTAAATCTATTAAAAGTTGTGGTTATATAGGTCTTGATTTATCTTGGTCTTAATCATCCAGCAGAAAAGTATAGAAATGAGGTATGAAAAGTGAAGCCATGTTAATATGCTGAGCTGTGGAAGGCTCAAGTCATCAGATTCGGACATTGTCTGTCCTGTGGATAACCCACTACTGCTGTGGAGTAATGGACTATATTGGAATTCATGCACCTACAATATTTCGATGGCAATGGAATACCCATATCTGACAAAACTGAACAAAAAAAGGTGATATAATTGAAAGGCAATTTTGTAACTGTATATACAAAATAGTTAGGATAGATATGTAGCTACTTGCTCTTAATTAAATAAGAAGAAAGATCTATACTAATAGTGTTTGGACAAGATATCATGTCTGCATCTTGTGCTATGAATGACTACTACACAGACAACAATATGAAATGTATTAAGTGTTGTAATCCTCCTAACAACCTGTTTTGAAGCTGCCACATTGCAATTTCTACTCCATAAAATTAATGTAAATAAATAAATAAATATAAGTTTCTAGTTGAAACCTGCCCCCACCAAAAAAAAGCACTGAGGATGCAGTATGACTTGCAGCGCATCATTGAGGGTCAGAAGCTATTGTTTTACAAACCAGGCAGTGGCCAAAATCACAGTGATGTCTGAGGAATCAGGCAGCAGCCAAATCGAGGGTAATTTATTTATTTATTTATTTATTTATTTATTTATTTATTTATTTTTTGGCAGAACTGGGGATTAAACTCAGGTCCTTGTGCTTTCCAGGGAAGCATTTATTCTACTATGCCATCTCCTCAGCCCCTAGGCAACTTAAACTGAAGTCACTGCAGCATAGTCAGAGAACCCAGTGACAGTTTCAGCAGTGGCTGATTTAGAAAAGGTATAGGAAAAGCATGGCTGCAAGGATGTGAAAAAGCCCATGTAATGATATTGAGCACTAAATATACGTTCTTTCTAAACATCTGATAATACTATGTGATGAGCCTATTGATACTATATAAAATGTAATTAAAGCAAAATTGCAAAGAAAGTTAAAAGTATAAATGCAACATACGATTTGAGTTGCCAATATGTGAAAAAGACTTTTTCAATGCTAACAATAAAACAACCCATAAATTTGAAATTATGTGAGGTCCCTTTGTTCCTTGAATGGTTTAGTGAAGAAAGCAAGTTTCTAGTTTAGTGTAATCTGCCTGATAAATATGTCTTTCATCTAGTTTCAAATGTTACTTTTTTACAGAATTTCCTGAGTTTTGGAAAGAAAACAAGATATAACAGATATACTTGAGGAAGAGTTAATTCAAAGGAAGTATTAGCATATTTCCCCTCCTTTACAGAATCAGCTTAATTTCGTAGAATAAATAACTAGCTGATGCCATCCTTTACACACTAATTTTACTTTCAGGGCACTTACAATAATTTTTATAGTTTCAGGTACAGGAATACAGCATCAGTCATTATTGCATGTATAACATGGTACAAATTCATTAAACTCTGAAACAAAAAAAGCTGGAAATTTTTAATTAGTGTTTGTTTCTCACATTTAATAACCACTTTATATTTAGATTCTGTTCTAAAATAAGAAACATATCTTTTATATGTTATTTCTTTCCTTTTCTTTTTTCTTTCAACTCAAGTGAAGAAGATCCTGGAATGAAACCTCATTTTTGTGAATGTGGACACTCACCTTATTTAAAGGTTTGCTATGTATCCTGTTGGTGTCTTTTTTTTTTTCTTTTTCTTTCTTTCTTTTCTTTTCTTTTTTTTTGGGACCGGGCATTGAACCCAGGGCCTTGTGCTTGCCAGGCAAGCACTTATTCTACTGAGCCATCTCCCCGGCCCAAAAATTCAATATGTTTAAATTAAAATTCAAAATTCAATGTGATGAGGTATGAGATTTGAATGTTGAAAACCTACAGGTCAGTTGTGCAGAACCCATCAGTTAGGGAGCCTTGGACATCATGACCAGTAGGCATGCACTGAGCAGATTTGGAGCCCTGCAAGTTGGATACCCTGGAACTGATGTCAAAAGAAAGATACAAAGATGATAAGCACTGGCCCTGTGGGCTGTTGTGTCCTGCTCTTGCAGTGTGGTGTACTTTTGTGCATACTGTGTTTTCTCTCCTCTCTTCTTTAGATTGTTTCTTCTTCAATAGAGCACTTCCTTTTTACTTTTTGTTCTTCTGTTGTTAATTTTTTAAAAAGTTGAGTTTTTATATTTTTCAGTTGCCCCATTGAAAAAGGTGAATGGGATAAGAGCTTAGATAGGCCCACTGGACCTGCACCGTCCACTAGGAATGCTACTTGATAAAATGTCTTCCAGCCAGTTAGATTTCATCATAATTTTCACTAGCATTTTTGGCCACACATCATATTGGAAGTCTCTACTATTAATCCCTTTATTCATAGTGTTCTGTTTTTGGAATGACTTGCAACAATGGAACACAGTAGCATTTCTCTTTTTAAATTCTTGTTCCTTCAATTTCTTTTTACATAAAATATATTAATTTCATTCAAAAACCTAAAAATTTTTCTACCTTTAGCATAAATGGATTTTGTATATCCTAGAAGGCAACATACACTCTTGAGACTGGTTTTCATTTTCTCCAAAAGATCACAAAAAAAAAAAAAAATTGCAAATTCACACTGAGTTTCAAAGAATAAACAACCTTCAAGAGGAATTTGAAATATAGTAGCTACTTTGAAGATCTGGTACAATGGAAGCACCCTAGGATTTCAGTCAGAATCTAAAAATGTGATACAAACTTTAAAAACCTAAAATTTGGTTTCCTTGTAAACCAAGAAGAATTTCCCCTTAAAATCAGCCCAGAACAAAATAAGCCTTAATTTCTCCATTCCATCGAGTAGCAGAAATCCATAGTACAGTTGTCCAAGACATCCTGTTCACATACATAGGTATATCTCTTTCCCCCACTTCTTCACCTGTCTTTCTCCTCAACTCAGCAACTCTTTCCTTTTGAATATGGTCACTCTCTTTCCCAATATCTATTGTAAGCTTCAGATTCATTTTATTTTTCAGGTTCTCACACCGAGGAGACAATACAATGCTTGCACATGAGGGTCTGATTTATTTCACTTAAGAGTATATTCTCTAATTGCATCTATTTACTGATAAAAGTCTCAAATTTATCCGGCTTTATAGCTGAACAGTACTCCATTGTGTAAAAATACCACATGTGCTTTATCCATTCCTCAGCTGATGGGCCTTTTGATTCTGTCTAAGATTTGGCTCTGACAAATTGTGCTGCCATAAACATGGGTACTGTGTTGTGTTGTAACTGTGATGTGTTGTAACATGTAACTTGTTGTGATGTTTACAATTCTTTTGTAAAAATACCCAGAAGGTGATAGCTTGTTTTGTCTCCTTTAATCAATTGTTTCTCCTTTTTCTCCTCTTGATTTCCTATATATTTCTTTCTTTTTGTCTTTGTTCTTCCAATTTTGCATGCATATATCTGGTAACGTGAACAACTAGTTTGAAGACAACACTATGCATTATAACAAATACTGTGAAATTAATACTACTTTGTTATCACTTATAATTTTTCTGCTTTAGTACTATTTTATACTCTTTATAAAATAAAATAAAATCTTTGCTGAGAACAAAACAAAACAGCCCAGTAGTGATTTGCAAGGAGTTTTTTATTTTCCCCAACACAATAAAAATGTAGCATTCTTTCAGTACCTAGTTGTGTAATCAAAACTTGCTGTTGTTTATATCTGAAACACAAACTTCACATGCTGAAGGTTTATTTCCCAGCCCATGGCACTACCTATTTGGAGGAAATTAGGTCTTTTGGATGTGTCGTTGTTACACATATTGGGACCTTGCTGTCTTCTGTGGCCTTAGTTTCCCTAGAGCCATGGAATGAGATTTTCTCTGCCACACACTCCCACCATGATATGGTGCCTTGCCACCGGCCCAGGAACAGTAAGGCCACACAAGCCTGGACTGAAACCTCTGATGCTTTCTCTCCTTTCAAGTTGTTTACCTCAGATATTTTTTCACAGTGTTGTAAAACTAATACATGACTCATAGTTTACAAATGACTAGAACTTACAATGGCAGAAATATTTCTAACCTACCAAGACCAGAAAAGAAATGTTATATATGGCTACCTACAATATATTGTATGGATTTAATTTAATTTTCAAAGCTTAAGCTTTGATGCTTTTTCACAATGGATTGTAAATGGATTAAAAATCCTAATACTTATATACAAAATGTACTTTAGTAAGACTATAAAGTTAGGAAAACTTTATTTTAATATTTAAAAAAATATATATATATTATATTTAATATTTCCCAAAATTAATAACTTAAACTGTGCTGACACTGCTAAGCGTTTTAATTAGTAACTTTGTTGAGTATGTTGACCTGTGAGGGCTGATAGTTGGGAGCAGACATGGAATAAGATGATGAGATAGAGAAACTGTAATGAATCAAGGACTGGTCATCAGATATCACTACAATGGTGCTTCAGCTCCTTCATATTTCAGGGAGGACTTTAGCTTCATATTCATGTCTTACTTCAATGATAAGATTTCCACTACGATCTTTTTGTTCAATATGACTTACCAGGATTCTATTTATTTTTTACAATTATTCACACAGGCTATATTTCCAAAATTGCCATACAGATTTAATGCAATCCTGATCAAACTACTGATAGCATATCTAGCAGAATTAAAGAAAATAATTCTAAAATCAGTTTGGAACCAGAAAAGACCCACAATCAAAAAGGCAACCCTTCATAATAAAGGAAAGGCAAGAGGCATCATAATCCCTGACTTGAAATTGTATACAAGCTACTGTGATAAAAACAGCATTGTACTGGCAAAACAAAACAAAGCACAAACAGACTCAAGGTTCAGTGGAACATGTTGAAAGATGCAGAAACAACTCCAAAGGCACTCAGCTACTTCTGTAAAAGAAGCCAAACTCCTTCCTTGGAAGGAAGATAGCCTCTTTGATAAACGGTGCTGGAAAAACTGGCTCTCTACAAGCCAAAATCTAAAACTAGACCCATATTTTTCACCATTCATTAAGCTAAAGTGAAAAAGGATCAAAGACCTAATATGAAAACAGAAACATTACATCTGATATCAGAGAGAGTAGGTGAGGCAAAGACTTTATGATTAAAATCCTGACTGCATAGGAAATATCACAAAGAATCAATAGCTGGGATCCATTGTATTTTTTTTAAAAAAAGCTTTGTACAAAAGAAATCAGGAACAGAATAAAAAGAAAATTCACAGAGTAGAAAACCTTTGCCAACTATTCTTTAGATAAAGGATTAATATCTAGAGTATATAAAGAAATAAAAATATCAGATACTTAAGTATAAAGACCCAATCCAAGCTGTTCTAACAGTCGTATACTGATGAGCACAATTATCTCCATTATTTTTGTCATCTTCAAAATAATCTCCATTTATAGATATGTTACTTGGCTATTGGTCCATTTTATTTATTTATATTTTTTATTTTTTGGCAGAACCTGGGATTGAACTCAGGCCCTTGTGCTTGCCAGGGAAGTGCTTATTCCACTGAGCCATCTCCCCAGCTCCTAATGCTCCATCTTAATGAACACTTTTTCATACATTGTTCAGCATTAACATGCATTAAACTCTATTGACTACAACAAAAAATGTTAGGCAGCATGAATCAGCCTGCAAAGTTTACCCATGACTCCAAATGTGTTATGCAATAATGCTCACTACATTTAGAGTCTTGATACCTATTAACTAACTGAATGATTGAATGCTGTTGAAAGCTTCTTGACTAATCTCCAGTTCTATAAAATGTTCATTCTTCATAGGAATTATCGAAAAACAAAAGATATAAGGAACTTATATTTTGTGCACTTTGGTAAACAAATCCATTTCGTTTTATTTATTTATTTATTTATTTA
>NW_004524589.1:15357227-15384497 GCF_000260255.1 Octodon degus
TATATATATATTCATGACTTTGATTCATGCATCATACAAAGTGAAAGCAGAATAACAAGTCTAGTGATCTGGAAAGTAAATGGTAGTAAAATAGCCTGTGATGAATAGTAAAAGTTAAAGGAAAGGCTACTGGCTTTTTCTCAACTTAGTAACAACTGAGATGAAATCCAGGGTTAGACTATTTCTTTCACTGTGAAACAATTATTTTAATTTCCAAATGTTCTTTGTTGGGTGAAAACATATCATTTTGCATCTGTTTATGTACTAAATTAGACAGATTCAAAGTAGATTTGTGATGCATTAACACTTTGATGACATCAAAATTTATTCTGAAGACAAAACACAAATATAGACAAGATTTTCTGTTTTCATTGTTATTACATCTTATAATATTAATAACGTTACTATAATAAGTAATATTGCTTAATATAGTAAGTAATGCTTAAGTAATGATATTAAGAAATAAATTTGATATACATGTATTTCTCAAATTGATTATAGAAACATAACAGTAATTCAATAATTTTATAATTGAAATAGTAATTTTGTTTCTTCTGCAATTTAAGATTATAAATAGGTAATACTAAAAATGGAATAGATAAGGAATTTATTCTTGTTTTAATTAGGTACTGGAGTTATGAAATTTTATTCAGGTAAGAATTTTTTGTTCAGTACTATACTGAAAATTGTATATGCATTCTCACTCATCTGATATTAGATTAGAGAAAAAAACATAATAATTTATATGTGCTTTTTAAAAACTATAGACAGATATAAAGTTTTCCATGTACTCATTACTATTCCCTTTAAGAATAGTTACTTTTAATTAAAGAAAAAGAGTAGTGAGACTCTTTCTGCATTAGATTCCCAAGAACTAGGATTGCAAAAGTGTGTCACTATGCCTCACTTAAAAACTTAATTTTAAATATAGGTTTATTATACAATCAAGACATCTTAAAAGGTAGTTCTTTACAATTAAGACTCATAAGACATATTGGCCAGAGAATAAATCTATCTATATTTCTGTGCTTAGATTATTTGACATTATTTATTTATTTCTGCACGTATTTGGTTCAAGGTCTACAGGTTCTACAGGGTCTCACTAAGTAGATCGGACTTATAGTGATCCTTCTATTATCAGCCTCCCGAGCACTGGGATTACAGGCATGTGCCACCACATTCAGTCTCAATTGCCATCTCAGTGCACCCTGGGGGTGGGACCAACACTGCAAGCCAGGAATCAAACCCTGGCCAATGCACTCTAAACGGACTAGACTTTAGTCCACTGAGCTAAATGGCTAGTCCTGTTGACTTTAAATACACTTTTTCCTATAGTAAATTGTGATTAATGTGAATTTTAAAAGAATCTTTATGTATTATTTGAACTTAGTCTGATAGGAGAAAGTATTTAATAAATGTATGTATAACAATAAATATATTGCTGAATAACTGATTTTTTTTTTTTTTTTTTTTTTGGCAGAACTGGGGATTGAACTCAGACCCTTGCACTTGCCAGGGAAGTGCTTATTCCACTGAGCCATCTCCCCGGCCCTAAATAACTGATTTTTAAAATAATTATTTACTATGTACTAATATTTCTTATGAAATAAAATATTAGTATATTTAACAAAAACATAGTGGAAATAAACATAAATTATGTAAGTATATATAATATTGTCAATTGTTCTTTCATTTTTTCTTCACCCTGATTACTTTCAGTGCTTCAGAACCACACTGTATACTCAATGTGATACCTGAACTTGGGACTCAGATGGGGACCAAGCGATATAAAGAATGTTTACATTTTAAAAATGATTATCATCAAAAACAGATCCATCTCTAAATGCTTTCTTCTCAACTTCAACAAACTTTCCCATTGTTTCTGTCTCTTTTTGAAGCAGTTCTGGAAGTCTTCTTCCCTACATATCTTTAATTGTCTAAGAGTTGTTGCCTCCAAGTCCTGAATAGATTCAAAACACTTTCCTCTCATAGTCTTTTTGTCTCTAGGCTGGAGTGTTAAAGATCCAGATTGAGAGCTGGTCAATAAAGTGGTAGAGGCCAAACAGAGTTGGCACTGGGTGAGGACAATACCTGATTTTTTTTTATCACACTTCATAAACACACTGATGAAAGAAGACTTAAAGATTTTCTGCAGAAATTGGCAAGACTTGAGATACCTGAATGCAAATGGAATGAGAGTGTTTTGAAGGGAGATTAAAGAAATATGTCTTTTATTATAACAAAATCATTCGTTTAAAAATTCAACCCTTCTATACATTGGAGACCAATCAACTCTTCTATACACTGTCTTTCTGTGACCTTCAAACCCAGTATCCCAGAAGATACATAAATAATAGCAAGTAATTTCAAAATAGTAGGAAGTACCTAAATATATTTTTTTAATTGTCAGATTACTGAGAAGATGAAGCAGCCAACATCCCATAGAAATCTGAAAAGTGCAGCTAAACTTGACTTCTTCTTAGTGGACTTAGAAGGTATTAACCATGCAGACAACATTGGAGTGACAAATATAGGAGCAATGCCTGAACAGAAAATGTCAAAAAAGAATTCTGGTGAAATATTCGTAGTTTTAATGATATTTAAATACCAAGTTTAAATGTGTCAGTGTTTAAAAGCAAAATAATTTTAAATTTTAGATTGTTCTTTTTATTTCTTTCCCAGCCAAGCTTTTTGTTCCTAAGTCTTTTAAACTGAAAGAATAAAATAAGGAATAATTGTCACTGATCCAATGTTCACAAGCTTATTCTTCTTTACAAGTTCACTAAAGAATTTTTAAATAAAAGAAACATTTCAGATTTAGGAGTAAATAATGCTTTATTTTGTGTTTTTTACTTGAAAAAAAGATTTTCTTCTATAGATCTCATTGGATCTGGCAGTAAAACACATTGCTACAGCTGCAATCTCTTTAGTGAATTACTTTTTAATTACTAACAATTCTCTTCATTTGGCTGGAATGACCAGAATCGCATCTGGGAATTAAGGACAAATAACAGTCACTCCAATACAGCACACTTCCTTAGCTGTAGAAATCTCCATTTTGTCATTTTTCGCTTTAACTGAAATTGTTTTTCTAATCATTTTTAATTTCAGTACTACTAAATAATTTTAGGCATGAGTTCAGGAAAAAGATAAATGAGTAGGTCAGGCAAAACCTGGTAATTAAATCAGCAGGTCTGAAATATTTTCCTGATGAAGCTTTGAAAATGAGGTGCCAACTGGCACAACCTATTTTAGAAAAGTGTAAAATTTATTTTAGAAAAGAGTGTTTTTGAGTCGGAGTTATTTCTGTCACGGAAGGCTGAGTTACCTTTCAGTACTGTAACATTTTTACTGCCTTTTGCCTCTTCCAGAATGCTGGGAAATAAGCTCCCTAGGTAATCCACTAGGCTGGAAACAGATTTTTTTCTTAAACAACGAAGCTCACCACCCTGAATAGAAAAAGACTTCAAAACAATGTTTTCCATTTCAGAATTAGGGAAAAGAGAGTCAGTCCTCCAGAGAGGCTTTAACATGCTCAGATACTTTGATCCTAGAAGAGAATCACACAGTGTCTGTTGGCTAGTTCCCAAATCACACTGGGGAAAGAGCTTTGCAGTTCTATTCCCTTACAAAGGGAAGGTCGTTATATGCAGCATCTGCCTGTGCTACTCCCTACATTCTTTTCCATCCTCTGACTGTATTTTAGGTAAACAGCTTTCCAAAAGAAGCTATCCATTTTTTCCTGTTTTCCTTAAATGATAGATTTGGAAAGTGGAGTACTGGTACAACTTGGGTTTTGAACTTAGTAAAACAAGGCAAAATTGCATTTATTGTGTTACAATCAGATCAAAGTGCTTAATATTCAACAGTAATATACTGAATGGTAACCTGGATCAGGCTATCATTGACAATGGAATTTCAAGATGTTGTACACTAGCAGAGGTCTTAGGATCTTTGGACTGTATGTAATAGCCAGGGAAGCAGCAGAAGATGAAAAGAAAGAAATGACTTGAGGGATATGTGTTATTAGAATAAATGATTAGGTTAAGATTAGAAATAACACATATCATAAGAAGCACAAAGACTTTGTGCTGTCAAAAAACACTGAAATGAGGCCAACAAGATGAGGCTTAGGGAAAGAAACAGTGCTGAACTAAAGCCAGTACAATGCCCAATGACAGGGGCCTTGTAGGCAAGGACTAAGGATTTGATTGCTGTTGTTGTTTTGGCTTCCTTATTTTCTTTCCCAGAAATGCAATTAATTAACTCTGGGCTACAGAAAAGGATAATGTGATTGCTATCTTAAAAATATCAATGGACCGATCTCAATGATAGTATCATTAAGATGGGAACTGATGAGATTAAAGCAAATTTAAATTAAGGACTTGATTCCATTTTGAATATATTGCTTTTGTGGAAATTCCTCAAAATCTTAAAAGTAGAAATTTCATCTGACACAACTGTACCTCTTCTATATATCTTCTTCAAAGTTAAGGACATACTACTCAATAATGCACTCATAACTATGTTTATAGCGGCATAGCTCATAATAGCTAAATCTTGGAAGCAGTCTGTATATCTATCAACAAATGAATAGAGATACACAAGAGTACTCCTCAGCCATAAAGAGGTATAGTTTTAGTTATTTTTAGAACAAAGATGTACCTGAGTCCATAACACTAAGTGAAATAGATAAGATATAAGTTAAATATTTCATGGCTTTTCTAACATGACAACATTTATGAATAATTTAAAAAGCAAATAGATTATAGGAAGCATAGCTGATAGAAAACAAGATGGTGATGGAATTGGGAAAGGGATCTAGAATTGAGAGAAAGAAGGGAAGTAATAAAGGATTAATACATATTACACTAATTTCTCATGACAATTTAGTTTATATCACAAGTATATTAGTATTTTAATAAAGAATGCTAGTAAACTTAAAAGTTAAACTAACACAAGAAGCTTTGATTTCAATTCAAAGTTGAGGTAAGATCTGGACATTTGAATTTTGACTTCATTAATATATGGGTGATACTTAACTATGTTTGGATGGAGACATAAGTATCAAACACTACATTCTACCCAGAAAGATAGAGAATTATTATTTGCAAATTCAAATAATATAAAGATTAAAAGACTGGGTTAATTCATCTAGCAGTAGATAAATAGCCAAGGAGATTCAGGAGTAAGCATAGAGCTTGTCACAATGTAAGATCCAGCAAAAACTTGTGCATGACAGCCAGAGATACAATGTAAAATTTGAGAGCCAAAACCGAGGAGCATTTAAAGAATCACAGAGTGGAACAGAGAGGTAAATGCAGCACAGGGGTGAAATGGCTGTTGGTTTGGACAAACAGATTCGCAAATCAGTTTTATAATTGTTCTGCAGTTCAGATCTTCAAATACACACAGAAAAGTCCATAGACAGTGCTTTAACGATATTTTTGTTTTTTATTAATGAAAACATGAAATATCAGAAGGATGACCTAGAAGGAAAGGTAGGAATGAACATCTTTTCATTAATGATCTCCCATAATATCTGAAATTCAAGCATAACTTGATGCTCTTAAAAATTTTATTTCTTTGTTTATTTATTTGCTATAGGGTCTCACTATGCGGTTTCGACTCACATTGATCCTCCTGTCTCAGCCTTCAGCCTCCCCAGCACTGGGATTACAAGTGTACTCAACCACGTCAGTTTTCAGTGGCCAGCAAGGTGCAGGGTGGGCACATGTGGTACCAGGGATAGAAGTTGGGTCCTTGTGCTTGCCAGGCATGTGCTTAAGCCTCTAAGCTATCTCCCCAGGCCCCTTGATTCTTTTTTATTTTTATTTTTTTTTTTTGGTGGAATCGGGGATTGAGCTCAGATCCTTGCGTTTGCCAGTCAAGCACTTATCCTACTGAGCCATCTCACCGGCCCCTCAACTCTTGAGAAGAGCAACTTGAAAAGGTATCAGTCAGTCTAGAAATATGTACCCACTACGTGCTGCATTCCAGATTAGCCACACTGTATGTTCAATCTGATATTTACTGTACATGTTTTCATTCAAAGTGGAAATCTATGAAGAATATTCAATATGCCAGAAGTATGATATGTAATCTCTACAGATGTAGTTCTATGTATATGATGGAAGTTTATTAAATTTTAAGATTTAATGCTACAACTTTTGTTATTCATAAGGGACACAAAAATTCCAATTATACATTTTTTCTTATCCTTAATTTTATATATTTTTGGTCTTTTTGATAGAGGATTTCACTATGCAGTTCAGGATGACTCAAACTCACATTAATACTCCTGCTACTGTCTCCAAAGTGCTGAGATTATAGGTGTGCACCACACAGCCAGCCTAATTTCGTAGAATTTGCTTTCAATTAAAACTTTGCATCCAGACTACGTCTACTCAGTCTGTTTCCAGAGAGCACAAACTGATTATAATCTGAAAAATAATAATTGTTTCATAATGCTAGAGTTATGTCTTTGTCTACGTAACTTTTTTTTCAGTGCTAAAGACTCAACCGGAGGCCTCATGTAATGAGAAACATCCCTAGTGCTTTTGTCAGCTTTATTTTATTTTGAGACATGGTCTCACCAAGCTCCCAAGTGAACCAAGCTGGGTTCATTGATAGTTCTGCCCCAACTTCTCAGATTCCTGGGATTACAGATGCAAGCCTCCACTCTTGCTTTACATATTACTTTGAAAAGAAAATTAAAATTGATGTTATTATTCATAAATATTATTTTCGGCAAAGTTAGGTAAACTTTTTAACTTTTTTCTCAACAGCTTCAGTATTAAGTGCACTGTTCTTTTCAAATGAATGTATTCCCAGTGTCAAGTTCAAAATGACTGTTTTCTTGCTTTCCATTATTTTTTATAAATCAAAATATACATTGATTTGTCTCATATTGAAAGTAGGATTTTCTTACATTGTTTTAGTTTTACTTGATTTCTTTTTCTAATTTTGTTACTTTAATGTAGAGAAAAAATGGATTATTTGCCTGCTTCTTAGTATCATCTAACTCTTATTTTAGTAATTGCTTCAAATATATTCTGCTCTATTGAAATCCACCTATCTTATTTTCCAATATCAAGCACATGTTTCATGTTGTGGCCATGTATTTTACCCAGGGAATTTCCAATTGTATATGTACATCTATTTAATCTGTATAAATTATATTGTTCAAAGTCTGCTGCATTTTATTTCACATTTTTAAAGCTAGATCTCATAACATTGAATCTATGATGTCATTACTTTTCTATTGCCTTTTTCAAATGGAAACAGTAAAAATACTTCTGTCTTACAACCATAAATTTTCATACCCTAATTCATGCAGAATATGACTTAAGATTTCCTGTTTCTTTTATCACATATCATCTTTTCCTTAATTTTATCCTTTGTCTCTCTACACTGGCTCTAATATATATTTCAATAATAGATTCACCAAAATTTCCAAATCCTTTCAAATCTATACTCTATCTATCTATTATTTTTTACACTTTGTCAGTAGAATGAATTTGGGATGAAAAATATGTCACAGTTTTGAAAATCAATTTCCATTATTATTATTACTATTCCTGTGAAATACATTATATCATTAAATCATTACTACTTTATAGATTGTGTAAAAACATACCTCCATGTACTTATAATTCTAGTAGTTCAGAATAATTTTCATGTTTGGTCCATTTTACTTAGTCTAAGGAACTGATTATCTTCCAATATTAAAATGTTTTTTAAATTTTGGATATTTTTAGTTAGTTTAAGAAATATTTCCATTTTGTTGTCTACTTTGTATTTTCTAGAACACACTATTATGAAGACTCTGAGCAAGTGAATTCTATCAAATTGTTTGGACAATGTTTCACCTTCAAGTATAATTTTAGTGCTTTGTTCATTTTAAAATGTTTCCTTTAAATAATTTAACCATATATAAACAATTAAATTCATTTTCTGATGATCAAAAGAATCTAGCAAAGTTATTTTCTATAACTGATTTAATTCTCCGGAATTCTTAGTAGATGCTTAAGAATGAATAAGGAAGGAGTGAAAGTTGTAGAATCTAACCAGAAGTCTCACTTTTAATTCAGCTACACTTAAATATTTGTTTTAAACGTTTCAGTGAGTAAAATCTCTTCAGTGATGGTTTCATCCTTCTCATTCTTTTGCTCCTGTCTTTCTCTTTCAGCAGCCCAGGTGGTGCATGCTCATAGGACTCTGTTGGGAGGAGCTTGCAGGACCTCCTGCCAGTTAGTGACAGAGTGTACATTGCACACCTCCTCCAGATCCTCGTTGTCATCCATTGTGGTTGTGTGGGAAGAGTAAGCCATCATTTACTGTCCAGGGTTGGGATGTGCTAACATCTGTGATGGCTCTGCACCCTTGCAACAGACAGCTGGGTCACCATGGTGGCAACTCAGTATGGCCTGGAGATACAGGAAAGACGCGCCACTCCTGGACTAGCTTCGGTCTTCTCCCTGGCTAACCTCAAACTTCCTCTTTTGTTTTTCACACTTGAACGGAGCCATTCCCAGCCAGCATCTGTTAGGATACCATGCAAACTCCGCCTCCCAACCCAGCCCAATAAATTCTTTGTCTGCCTGCATCTTCCCTGAGGGAACTTGTTTCCATTTGGTAGCCCTCCTGTGCTAAACAATGAAAGATGGTTTTTACTTTTCTCCCAGTTCTCTTTCATACCAGAGGAAGGACCCTTAGAATCTGTGGCTGATGATTTCTGAGTTTTTTATTCTGGTATTGTGAAGGCACTGCTAAATAATGTGTGCCTGAATTTAAATTGATGGTATGTGTCTTTCCAAATGACTGTTTTCTATTTTTTCTTTGCTTTTCTGCTATGAACAATTATCACAAACTTAATGACTTAGTTCAATAGTAGCTTACTGTTATATAATTCTAGACTTCAAAGGTAAAGATTAAAATGAAAAATCTTGAAAATACTATGCTCCTTCTGGGAGCCCTATGGTGGAATCTTTTATTCATTTTTTAAAAATGTCTTTTCTTTTCATTCTTATGTATTTGGTACAGGGTCTTGTGACACAGCTTGGACTCATAGTGATCCTCCTGTTTTTAGCCTCCCTAGTGCTGGGATTACAGACATGTACCACCATGTCTGGACATTTTCACCGGCTCAGCAAACCCTGGGGGTGGGCTGGCGTAGCATGTGGGACTGGGAATTCTTCACATTTTAAAACATACCTCTTTCCTTCATTTATGGCCAACAAGAGAATACTATAGCTTCCTACTCTTGTGTGCATTAAGCATAGAATAATTCTATTAATTTGTTTTCATTGCCTCTGTATCACTTTTCCTCTCAAATCAAATGCACTTCCTCTAGTAAGTGAATATATTTTGTTTTGATTTTGTACTTGGCATGGCCCTTTTTTATATCAAGAATTCTTGTGACAGTTAATGTATGATCATTTTCCAAATTCATATCACTTGTTATTTTGTAATCTCTCCTTCTTTGAGCATTTACATTTTAAAGGTATCCATTAGAATTGCATTATTGACTTTCGCTTTGTGTCATTTCCACTTTGGAAATACCGCAGAATTGAAGGTCATATGACTTACGTTAAAGTGCATTTCCAAACGTATTATACAACTTTGAAAACAATCAATGTACTTTCAAGTCCTTGTTTTTCTTGATATATAAATGCTCTGGGACTGAACACTATTTTGAGTATAAGTTTTATATTTTCTGATTTTGCGAAAGTCACTATGATATATATATATATATATATATATTACATTATATATATATATATATAATTTCATAGATAAATGTGTGTAAGTAACTGAACAGCAACATAGAAGTGATATTGTGGTGCTCCAATGACATTTAGAGTTAGACATTCATTAAAATCCTAACTATAGGTTTTATTGAGAAATTATTGTGGGAGAGGAAAAGAAATTTCAGGTTAGAGTGCAGCTTAATTCCTGTAAAATAACAGGTGGGGCTTTTGGAAAAGTAGGTCGAATTAGTGGTTAAAAATATTTACTAATAGGCAACATCAGGATAATCTTGCTAAATGGATGTAGCTGTTTTCCCTTTGGCCAGGCTGGGTAGGTTGGAGTTCAAGGTCTGAGAACAAGACTCTGTAAAAAAGAGGTTTGGAGAAACCTGGCAAAGGTTTGGTTTAAGACAGTTGTCGGCAGGTGTTGGTAATAACTCAATGAGGACTTACCTGTGAGAGAATGAGCGAGAAAGCTGATAAAAACTTGTTTTATATATCAATTAAAGTAACTTTTTTAATTTTTCAAAAGTTTCATTAGGAAACATATGTAGCAGTACAACGTTACAAGAAAATTGTAATACTTTTATTATTACATGATTTAGTATATAATGAATATAGTCACTATAAGGAACTGGAGATATATATATATATATATATATATATATATATATATATTAAATCATTTTTTTCCCTTCCCTCCACTTCTTTTTATTTTTTCCAGCATCAGAGTCATTTATGCATCTTGTATGATTTATAATGTTAACTGTCATATATATTATATAACATGTATATAGTACATCACATAAAACATGTAAGACAATCATTAAATCAAGAACACATTCAGATGCATTAGCTACACTGGATTGCTCTGCTTAATTACTACAGTGCTGGATTGCTTTTTGCTTAATTAATAAGACCACCACCTTAAGGATACTAGCTGGGGTGCAGTTTCTGTTACATCTTACCTCTCTTTTAGGGTCCCTGGCAAGTCTTTTCTGGGGATATCACGTGGCCTTCTGAGACAAGGTCCAACTATAAGCAGTGATGAGGTTATTGGTGGGTGATTCTAGGATGGCCCTAGCCACGCTCCCCAAGATTACATAGCTTTTCTTTCCTAAACAGTTTTTAGGGAGATAAATAATTCAGGCCTGTCAGTTCTATAACATTACTCTGGAAAGGTAGAGAGGGAGAAAATATGACCTAGGAGAGTGTCCAGTGTGATTGTCCTTTCAGAACAGGAAGGGGCTGGGAGGTCAGGGCTGGTGACAGACTCTGAGCCTAAGTTGGCTTCAGAGGTATGGGTACCAGCTCAGCACCTCGGGCTTGCAGAACATATGGCGGGGGCGGATTTGGTGGTTAGAGTTAATGTTTCACTCAGTGGGATCTCCAGTGGGAGATTTTTCCTCTGGATCAGATTATTTTGCAACTTTGGTGGCAGATTTCCAAACAGCAGCAGAAGCCAGTTTGCTTTGCAGATCACCTTGCAGGGGAGTTTTGGTTGCAATAGTTTTGTCCAAGGTGAGCAGGAATATCTAAATCGTCGGACTTTATTTCTAACAGAGCTCCTTCTGTCCACAAACAGGGTAGATTCAGCATCTGCCAGGAGGTTCATTTGGGCTCAGAAACAGCTCATTATTTAATGCTAGGCAGTCATGTTAGGGGTGAGGGCCAGCACAGTGTGTGTTGCCTTCACAATTAGATCTTGGCCTAAGATCAGCTTGTCAGCTTTCTGTACAGGAAAATGGTGGCTGCAAGTGTGGGGAGATGACAGGAGGAAGCGTCCCTTAGCAATTGGATCCAATATTTGTGAAGGCAGACCTCTGGGTGCTCCCAGGTGCTGACAGTCTTAGGAAGCAGTTTTTCATTGTGAACTCAAGGGTCCTGATTCTATAGAAGCCAATAGCAAGAAGAAATTTGTAGATTTTTTTTTTTTCTTTTTGTAACAGATTTCTGCCAGATAGTGTAGCAGAGCATTTGTGCCTTTTTACCAGGCATCTTGGGTGACATTAATCAGAGCTGTAGTGAAAAGGACACAAATTTTTGAACTGCTGGGAATTTGAGTCCAGCTCATTAATCTTTGAGTCCAGATCTGGGGTTTTGTAAAGAGGGGCTGGCTGCCAGGATTCAACTGAAGGCGAAAGAAAGCATTCAATAGGTCCAGGAAGACGTCCCAGGCTGTGGGTGGCAGAAGACTGAGGCAACGTATGCACAGGGAATTCAGGTTGTCATTGACGGCTCGTAGTTCTTGAACTGGCTTTATAGGCAGGAGAGGTTTATTTCAGCCATTTGATGATATACAAATATTTTGCAGTTTTGACACCTCTGCATGTGTGATTGAATATCTGAGTCCCTTGTGACATTGGATACTGTTTGATGCAGGTGGAGTTTGTCCCAGGATGGGGTTTACAGTCAGAGTCAAGGGCTCAGTCTCAGAGCCCAGGAAACAGTGACAAAATTTTGGAGCCCAGCTGTTGTCTGAGCCTCCCTGAATACAGGAGCATTTGCAAACCCTTATGGTGTGTTGTTGATGGCACAGAGATCCTGCCCAAGCTGATTAACATGCCAGCAGGCTGATGTGGCTGGATACCTGTTTGTGTTTCTTGTGAAATTTGACAGCAGAAAGGGTCACAATTAGGTGACATGTGTTTTGGTCAAGCCCTGAGGTAAGTCTTTATTCTATACTTCTTCAAGGAGAACATTTGGAACTTCAGGATTGCAGATGTGTGCCTCAGACCGATGCAGGAAGTGAAAGGAAGGCTGACTGGGTTGGTACAAAGGAGCTGTCCTCCCAGCAGGCAAGTTTGTGCCTAAAGAAGGGAGGAGAGGCAAGAGTCCCGGTTGCCCGAGGTATGAGAACTTTTTGACAGAGAAAACCTTGGCAGGCAGAGAACTCTGTCCTATTGTCTACTCTGAAGGTAACAAGTTTGGCCCTCACTTCTTCAATGATTGTGGGCTCCAGGGGGCTCAATCTGATGGACCTCAGTCAGTCTTTTCTATTCAGGCTCAACACGGCACAAATCTTTTGTCAGGGCTGACAGTCTAATTTTTCTCAGGCAAAATGTGGTACTCAGAGGAACAGACAGCTATTCTGTCAGGGGAGGTAAGAGATTATGCCATGTGACCATGTTAGGAGCATCTTAGGGGGGTGGGGTGGCCAAATGCAGGCAATAACTAGCTGGAACCAGGTCAATTGGCTGGAAGTAGGTGAGTCGTGAGCAGTGAGTGAAGCCATAAGTTTTGGCAGCAACTGTAGTGGCCAACAAGGGTGTCAAGCTAGAATTCTCAGGAAAAATGAGCCTTTTTCTTTTTAGATGCAGATAGTGGCTCTGTAAGAGCTCTTTTTTCTTGCAATGAGGGACTGTGGCTGTTAACTAATTAATTTTCCTTTCTGGCTCTCTACTTGCGTGTTGTGCACCCTCGAGTGATGGTGCCCCTCAGATAGAGACCATTCAGATAACCACCTGGTTGCACCCCTTATGGGGATTCAGGTGATTTAGCTCCACAGGGTGTGAGGCCTCCATTATGCCATATGTTGATCACCATGGAATGGCAGGTGCGGGACCAGTCCGTCGTGACCAGTGCCTGCAGGTCGGGGTGCACAGATGCAGCAGGCCATTGCTTGCACTGTCCATTCCCCTCACACAATCATTCAACAGGCACTCAGAGGCTAAACATTGAACCCCCATCACTGGAGGGTACCCTTAACTAACAAGAGTTGATCAAGTCATTTTTCTGTTTGAACAGAGCAGGACTGACAGACTGACTGACTAGACTGTCCCTTGGAGTTTTATTGGAATCAAGCAAGCTGACAGACAGAAAGAAAGACAGAGAGGCTGCATCCTCCTCCTTTGGGGTCCAGTGTGAATCACATGAGCAAGAAGCCAGAAAATCTCCTTCAGACCTCTAAGGGGACTCAAGAACTCTCAAGGGAACACCTTGGTCAGGACCTGGAAAGGTCCTTGTTCTGTTTGCTACGGCCCCCACCTGTAACCAAAGAGTCCAGCATGGTTAGTCTTCCCAGCTGAGCTACTAGATTCAATGGCAAGCAGAAACACTGAAATGACACACAGGTTTAGAGGTACATTTATTTATACTGAAGGGCACTGACTAGGAAACAATTATTCCTGCAAACATCAGGCCATGCTCTCTGGTGGTCGAGGGTTTATATTATGGGATAAACAAACCAAACGTACAAAGGCGGGATGGCCTGCAGTTGGAGATTGGTTTACACAATGTGTATCATAGTGGCCAGCCATTTCTAAGGGATAGAAGCAACTGGAACTGGAACAGGGACTGTTATCTGGCCAACTAAGAAATTAAAGTGCACTGGTGGAGGGGCACTTCCTGTTATATAAACATAGATAAATGGAAGTGTGATACTTTTTACAGCCTCAGTTCTAAATTGCTTTAATAAGCTTATTGCTGGAATATGTAGGAATTGAATATTTTATGAAATATGATTATCACTGTAACATTTTCCTCTATCATATTGTGGTTATTATATATGTATGTCTGGGATTAATGACCCTGCTTTCCATGAAACCTATATAGGCAAAAATATTTCTAATCCTATGTGACTTAGAAAGAAGTGACACATCAACCCATGTGAAACTATTTCAGTGGGATTAGAATTAGTTTCTCCAAATGATATTTTTGAAGAATTTCACACACCAAATATGTACATATTTGTGTACCTATATTATATATAACTAAAACTATTAACAATCTTTAACAGAAGTATGAAGCATTAATTTTGCTCTACAATTTTAGTGAGACTCCATTTGTTGATTGATTCATAAAATCTATTATTTATTTTGAACTTTTTATTGTTGTACTTTTTATTTTTAGAAATTCTGAGTCACAGACTGAACTTGTAGCTCATTAGCCCTTCCTAGGATGTTAGATTTGTGTGAAAGTAATATGCTAGAACTTACCTTTGTGCTGTGGAGCCAACCTCATGCCAGTAATATGAAAAGTAAAGCTGTTTACAAGTCAAGTGATCCTCTTTGAGTTTAAGCTTTCAAACTGTGAATACCGCAGGAAGCTTCTTGGCATGCAGATTTTCTTCCACCTGTTCTTAGATGAAACATAAATGTGAGCCATAGGAGATGTGATTTTCAGTTCCAAACACAAAGCAGTTTGTGTGTAACTCTGAAAGGAAAAAGTGCAACTATTTCCAGGTAAATTTTAAACATTTAAAATATTTTCTTTACTAATTTGAAACTTTTACTTTGATAAATTATATTTTTATTGTACCATAAAAAATCTATTGTGCGATTTATTTATTCAGAGTAGAAAGGAATTAGTGGAAAAATTGAGATAGACATATAGGTTATATAAAATTACATTTAGTATATCATTACTTATTTCTTCTTAGTAACTTCAATTTGATTGGCATCTTTAGAAACACATTTCAGTTAATCTGCACATACATGCTTGAGGAAATAGCTAAGCAGAACAGCCATGGAAGCCTAAAGGAAGCTGTTCACCCCACTCATAGATATTATTTATTAGCCAAGGTCATATAAGCTGTGATAAAAATGCCAATTATACTGTCATAACTTATGAACGAAAATACTGGGAACTTTCAGTGGTAAGATAATTTTCTTGAACTATTCTCATTCCACTCCTTAGTTTTGGTAATAAAATCGCCTTGTTAACCATACTGATTGGATCAAGTTTCTGAATCAGTATGAATTAGTACTATTTGAAAGCAGGTTAATATCAAAAGTGTTATTTTTCAATGAAAAATAAGTAGAAGAAATAAGTAATGATACATTAAAAATTAAATAAAGGGTTGTTTTGACATCCCTTAAGACATGGGCATTCAGCGTGATCTTAACACAGTACAGGTATAAACTGACCTTAAGAAGAAAAAAAATTGTGAAGAGTTATCAATAAATATGCGATAGCTTTGAAGCTGTTCTGCTATTTTTTCTTGCAGTTCATATTGAAATGCTCACCAGTGTCTGGAATTTAACACACATTACTTGTAGAGCAAAACCTGGGCCTTGTGTTGTAAATGTTCCACCACTATGTTTCACTTCTAACCCACAGGCCCATACTTTAAAAACCAATTTAAGAAAAATTTTTAACATTTGCAATCAAGAATGCTCATATACTTTGATTAAGATTAATAAGATTTCATTTTCCTTTCTTCAAGTAAATTGCAATTAAGTGTTGAGATGCATTTCTATTGCCCAAACAGCAAATGTGTACTTGCAGCATACATCTCTTTAAATACTTATGTAGAGAAATTACTATTCCTCTGCACTTGGGGAGATGAAGTAGGAGAATTTCTATTTTAAGCATTATTTGGGAAACTTTGTGATGTCATGTCTCAGAACAAAGCCAAAAAGGGTAGTGCTGGGGTAGATGCTCCGAGGTAGAGAACTCATGGGCTCAGTTTTAAAGTTCTGCTACAAAATTTAACATTTTTAACAAAATTATTGCTTAGGAAACAATTTGAAAATATTAAAAGAACAGTCAACTTTAGCAATTATTAGGCCAGAAAACTATGGAAATGATAAAAACACAACTGTATGAAACTCTTCAATTTGGATACTTCAAAGAAACTACACCCACATATTTGGTACAAAAATATGTGATAACAGCTTGCTATCACTGGGAATGGGTTAAAAGATGAGTGAATCATCTGCATGATAAATAAACATTTTTAGTCCAATTAATGGCAAGATGTTGGCAACACTTGAAAACAAATATTTGTTGAGGAAACATTTGGAAATAAATAAATACCTCAATAGGAAAGGATTTTGTTTAAAAATGAGAATAAAAGAAGTAAGCAGATCCAGCTCATAATTATGACTATCAATAAGGAGAGTAATGGCATGGACTCTCAAAAACCTGTAATTACCTTTATTGTATATTTTTAATCTTATTGATAGGATGCTCATTCAGGTTCAAAAAATATTATCCAACTCTCTAATTTCTGCAATAAAATCTGTAAACATGCTCATAGGTTTTCTACATTGTCTTAAGAGGCCAAACAAGTTTCCTTTTTCTTTTTTTCTCTCTCTCTCCTAATGGATCTTATTTGTAGTCTGAGTTTGCAAGAGAATAGTCTTAAAATAGGACACATGATTTATAAGATTATTTTATAACGATCACCTAAAACATCAAATGGAAAGGAATGCAAGAAATCTGTTTATGCATTAGCGACCCAAATGTTCCAGCTGAGGGCCTGAATCTCATGGCAATGTCCTGCATAAGTCTAGCTGACAGCTTAGAGCACCCAACAATGTCTCACTCAAGTCCATTTCAAAGAACTGCACTGAGAAGACCCAAAGGTCAGTGGTGAAAAGTCAAAAGTCTGTGACAGCGGGGTTAAAGATCTGGGCCACAGGCTGAAGGCTGTGCATTGGGGCCAGAAGACAACTATCAAGGAAAGGACTAGAGCTCCCCAAAGAGTACAGCAGCCTTCCTCAGCAACAGAGAGGACACTAACTCCTCTGATGACAAGAACTGAGTTCATATTAGAAAACCCAGTATGGCATTCTTCTTCAGCAACATAATTCCATCTTCCACTCCAATTATCTTTTTGTGCTGTGGAAGTAATCCTCAAATGGGCGTTTCACACCAAAAACCATGCTGACTCAGTTTGTCTGTGTTGTAAGTTGACCACTATTTAATCCATCACAGTTCTCCAAGCTTATTTTAAATTACTATTGCTCCACATTCTCTTTCCATATATTCTTTCAGGTAAAGTTAATTCCACCTGTCTCTCCAGGATAGGAGTATGGCCCAAATTTGGCAACTCAGGATAAGTGATATCAACATAAGCAATTGTCTTTGTTACTTTTGTTACTGCTGAATCAAAATACCTGACACCTAAACTCAAAGGAAGAGAACACCTTCCGTTAACTGCCACCATTCTGGAATTTCAAGAACTTTCTTCTTAAAGAGAAGTCTTTCACTTTTCAAGTTTTCAGGCTGTAAAATTCTTGTACTGTCACTGGTCTTTGTGAACTTTTCAGACCACCTTTTCTGTTGCGCTCCTCTGAAATACTGCACTTTGTCTTAGTTTTTTTTTTTTTTTTCAGCAATGAATTTCTCCTTTATTTCATTTTCTTCTGGCCAAACCCATAACCTTTTAAAATCATTCTTTTGTATTGTTTGCTCTTGATTCTCAACATAAATCTGGCTCAAAGCCATCAACAGTAGCCAGATGATGGCCCCAACTTTAGACTGCCTTGAAATTTCTTCTTCCTAATTAGTCTGTTGCCCTTAATCTCAGTGTCAGGCAAAGTCTCTGAAAAATGAGCTACATGCTCACAATCTTTCCACCAAGCCTTAAGACACTCTCCTGAAGTCCACCAGTCAATGGAGTTCTTTTAAAACTTCCTGATCCTGGTCTTTATTAGCAGAATTTCCATCAGTGTTCTTCTGGTCTTCTGAGATTTGACTAGAATCTTGCATCAAGTACAGTTTAAGGTGCTACATGGCTCCTCCTACACCCAGAAATGCCCAGCGTTTCCAAACTCTCCCAATAAGCCAGCCTCAAAGCTTCCCATGGCCAAGTACAGTCACAGCAACAATGCCACTTTCCTAGTGCCAAATTCTGTCTTAGTTCTTATGTTGCTGAGACAGAATACCCATATCCAAATCAAAGGGGGAAGGGTTTATTTAGCTCACACTTTATATAGAATTCTGTCTATGGTTCCCTAGCTCTAAGGCAGGCTGGCATGGCATACATATATGTATAGGTTTGTATGTATTTATTTCTAACTTGCTATTTATACTACCTACCCAATACATTAGTCAATTTCAGTATAATTTCTACAACTTCGAATGATATGCTGAACTCAGAAACCATAGGAAGTAGAGTCTCTGTTATTTTTTATACATGGTAACCACATATTCCAAGTTTATGTTCTTAATTTTCTTGATTCTAATCTGTGCTTTCTTTTCTTAGACTCTTGTTCCCTGCTGTGTTTACTCTATGATTATCCAGTTGTTTCACAGGGAGCAAAACATAAAGATAAAAATTTTGCAGTGTAGTAATTAGAGTAACAGGTAGGGGGATCAGTGAATACATGGCTCACTGCTAGATTCTTGCAGATGTTTCTGACTGAATCTTTGCCAGGAAATTGAAAATAGTCTTACTAATTCAAGAAGCTGCAGACAATCAGTTGTCCTTTTTTACTTTAAATTCAATTGACTAAGGAATAGCATGATAAAATAAGTTACAATGCTCTAGTTTGATTAGCAAGGGACAGATTTTTGAAACTTGGAGATATTTTTCAAATCTCCCTTTTAGCAACTTTTTCAAAAGCATGATTGTACTACTATTATTATAAGCAAATGTATTCTTTACATCATAATTATCTGACTTGCAAACATCTGTCAATGATTAGTACTGTTATTCATATAAAATTATTTTTAGTCTAGAGTGTGGCAGCATTTTTTAATGTGATATTATGTAGAGACACTGACAGAAGTATAGAAGTCCTTGAAGTTACTGCAACTCTGTTTTACCAGAATCTTCGGGGAATCCGTATATCAATAATTTTAATAAGGTCTTAAAGCAATCTTAATACTTGGAAAATATATGAAATGCAGATCTTGTCTTGACCAAATGTGTATTGTTCCTTATTTATCTTCTTTCCCCGTGTTTTAATTCAGCCTAACAGGATAAAGTACCACAGTCTTGGTAACTGACTCAGTAAATGTGTGTTCTACATGGTTCTGGGAGCTAGAAAGTGCAACAACATGGACAGCAGATGTGATACCTGTTGAGGGTGTTTTTTCTGCTTTGAATGTGGCTCTCTCCTTGTTATGCCCTCAAATGATGAGATAGAGAGAGGGAGGGGGTAGTCAGAAGTAGAAGAATCTGGGCCATCTGAAATTCAATAAATATACCACAAATAGATCCTTGTATGTAATCCCAATGATCCTATTTCATTGACTCTCAACATTGATGCTCTAATCTTCACAGTGTTATTGCTACTTCACAAATTTGCCTAATTGGCCATTTTCTGTCCATATTTTAATCAAAATTGAAAAAGCATCTTGCAGGGTGTTTGTAGGCTGTAGCCATATTTGAAAGACTCAAGGATGTCAAAAGACAAAATCTGCAAACTTGTCCTCGCCCATAGTTTAATTGAAGGAATTCTCAATCACACATGAGTTAGTGGAGCGATGGCAAAATTTTCAGAGACCTATTGCCCAAATTGCAAACCAAAATCCACGTATTTATCACAAAGTACTGCCTCTCTCTCTGTGTACACTGTTCTCCACAGCTGGGGTGCTGGAATGATGCTGTGGTAACTTGGCTCACGTACTAGGGACAGACCTTTGCAGGGCTGCTGTGTCACCTGTGCCATAGGTCTACCACAACCCAGCTGGTATCTCAAAAGAATATGATTATACATTGAGAAATTAGGGTCAGGGAAATAGTTCAGCAGCATAAGTGCCTGCCTGGTAAGCACAAGGTCCTGAGATGGATTCCTGGTACCAATACATAATTAAATGAATAATAAATAAATAAATAAATAAATAAATAATAAAATCAATGGAAAGAGCCAACCAGATAGCTCAGTAGACTAAAGGACCTGCTTAGGTTGATACAGGAACTGGGGTTCAATTGACAGTGTGCTGTATCAGCCCAGCCCCTGGGGCGCACTGAGATGGTGATTGAAAATGGGCATAGTGGTGCACACCTATAATCCTAGCACTTGGGAGGCTGAAAACAGGATCACTATGAGTCCAATCTGTATAATGAAACCCTGTAGACCCTGTACTAAATACTGTTTTTAAAAAAAATCAATGGAAAGTAATTAAAGTTTAGTTGCTTGACATCCACATAAACACTTCTTCTAACACAAGCACTTTCAAACTTTAAAAAAGCTTCTAACAAAAATAAAAAAACATTATCTTCCTTAAAGAAAAAACTAATTAATTAATTTTGTATAGGGTCTCACTATACAGCTCAGACTTGTAGTGAATATCCTGTCCCAGCCTCCTCAGTTCTGGTATTACAGGCCTGTGCCACCACACCCGGTTCTAGGGCCAGCATGGCATGCCGGACTGGGGATTGAACCAGAGCCTTGTGCTTGTAAGGCAGGCGCTTAGACCTCCTAGCTATTTCCCAGACCCACTTTTCCTTTTCCAATGCAAAACATAGTGCCCAAGTGATACAAAGACCAAAAATGTTATATACATTACTAAGGCCCAATGTTTTAGTGTCATCCAGTTCTCTTCCAGTTCTGACCTAATGTTTTGAAGATTTAAAGTCATTTTTGGGTTTAATTACAATAGTTTGTGCAGTTTGTGTATAATTTTGGGGAAGGAATAAATAGAGAAGAAGAGGTAGAGAGAATAATGGATACATTTTCATTTATATATATATTACACATCTTATGAGAAAGGTAAATAATGTTTAGAAAGGATAGTCGTCCACTTCTACATTGGTCATTGAATCAAAGGTGAAATTCATAATCTTCCACCTTCATAAACCATGAACCATTCTCTTTCAACGTATTAATCATCTGGTCAAGATTTAAAACTTTCTTTCCTGATGTAAACCTTTTATTCCCTGAAATATCAACATCCACAGTGGTCCGGTCTTTATATTGTAGGTATTATTTGGCATTAACATTATGAGATATACAAGTATAATAAAATATGCTGAGATAAATATTGGTAGTTCCAAGGGAACTCTCCTCTGCTATCAATCTTTAAAAATCACCCAAAACTATATAAAAATGTTCATTTTCTCTCAAATGATTTCGGAAGCCAGAAAACATAAGTTACTGTCTCATCTGATGACTCAGGGGATCATAGATTTGTAAGTAGGCAAAATCTTTAAACTGTACAAGATGGCAATCATGAGACTACTAAACAAATATTTTTGAATGAGTGCTTATGAGCAACCCTGTGAATCACCACCTCCTGCTTCTCATGGACTCCCACACACCTGGGTCAAACACATTCTGCACCTGGCATGCTGTGGTTTACAGTCATTTCTTGACTAAGGAAATGTAACATTGGCACATCCTTCCTTATTTTGCTGGATAACAAGTTCCTTATTTAGAGGCAAAGACCTAAAAAGTCTAAAGTGTTTTGTCATCAATCAGTAAGTGCAGGTAAAATGATACTGGCTGAGGAAAAAAAGGTAGAGAATGTCTTTTTAAACCTCAATGTTGCTCTCTCTAAACTGAGAGGGTTAAAAAAATAGACCTAACTTCAGTCTATTCTAAGGACAAAACACAAAGTTAGGAAGATCAAGGTTGTTCACTTCCACTAGCAAGTTGAGTACTCAGTGGGAGATAATTATCTTTAGTTATGGGAAGTTTATGTCATTATTTCTTGCAAAATGTCTTTTCACATACTAAATTTTTGTGGGAGAGGTGCAGTGACAGGGGAAAGGGGTTTACTTACTTCTTGACTTTAAATGATCTTGTCTAGATGAATATTAAGATCTCTACCACAATTGGCTTTTAGTAAGCATTCAAATATGACACAAATATATTTCTTAGTCTGGGCCATCTCATAAAATCATTTAGAAATAATTTTCCATATTCTCCCTACTCCTTCAAATTTGAATCATTCATTTCCTCAATATTAAAACAAAATTAAGTCCCTCTGCTTGGAATTATGGGATAATATTATATCATACCAAATCTCCTTTAAAAAACGAAACATAATGTATCACACTAAACAATACCTGCTGACAAGTCATCCTTTTCCTGTGGCCTTTTCTTCCAAAAAGCTATACTTCTACTAAAATCTATTTCTTGCATAAGTTCAGGTACATAACCAAGAATTATTAGTAAATGATATATTCTATTTTATATATCCTTTGTTAGATAACCAAGGACTATTTCTCATGTAAATGTGTGATTTGAGCAAAAGACAGTTATTTGGTAAGAAGTGTGAAATTTTAATAAAAGTATAAGGATCTGATCTATGCTATACAGACAAAATTGTATAAAAAATTTCAGTGTAATGCTATAAACACAGGGAAAACATCCTCATGAAGGATTGCACTAGCTACTTACTCAATAGAGAACATTTTCACTAATTCGTGTTTCATTCCAAGTTTTCTGTGGCAAAGAGCCAAATGATGGCCTGACTGAACTCACATGAAGGGCTACCTGGCATTTTTCCCCACACTGAAGCTCATTCACATCACAAAGTAGGCAGATCACTTTGTTTGTTTAAATTTTACTTTTATGAAAGAAAAGATATGGCCCCCTTTTCTCTCCATGTGGGGAAATAGTAAGATTTCTGCAAAATGGAAGCCCTGCATTTTCCAAATATCTCTGATAATCTTGCAAATACATAACTGCATTATTTAAATTATTTATTAATTTTTTAATGTATTTAGTACAGGGTCTACAGAGTCTCACTACAGAGATTGGACTTATAGTGATCCTCCTGTTTTCAGCCTCCCAAGTGCTGGAATTACAGGTGTGTGCCACCACGCCCAGTCTCAATCACCATCTCAGGGTGCCCCTGGAAGAGGTTGGCACCGCATGCCTGGGATCGAACCACGGCCACTGCACTCTGCCTAGGTAGGCAGGCACTTTAGTCTGCTGAACTATCTGGCCAGCCCAATAAATTATTAATTCTATCAATATAGTTCAATGGGGCAATGGTATCAGTATAGTAATTTTATGCATTATTGTCCTTGAAATAAAAGATTAAGAACTGTGAAGATCAAGAGGTGGTACCCAATTGAGAAGTGACCTAACTCTACGAAACGATTTTTATGGTATAAATATGTTTGTTTTAACTATGATAAAATAAGTGATTGTGATGGCCTGTGTTTATTAGGAGAAAGGCAAAAACATTATTATAGCAATGATGATACTTCAATTTTCAAGCAATAAATGCATTCGTGTTGGAAGTACCTTACGTCCAACAGTTGATGAGCTATTATTCTTTAAGGCTTCTCAGCTTTCATTTCCAATAAAAATGGACTTACTTTGGCTTATTACAGTTATTATTATTATTATTATTATTATTATTATTATTATTTGTATTTTAGGGAAGAGTCTATAGGGTGTTCAGGGTCTCACTACTAGATTGGACTCTAGAGATCTGCCTGTTTACATTCTCCCAAGAGCTGGGATTACAGGCATGCACCACCTTGCCCAGTCTCAATTGCTGTCTCAGCATGCCCCAGGGGTGGGGCCAGCTCAGCAGGCCCAGAGATTGAACCCCGAGCCATGCACCAGTTTGCAGGTGCTTTAATCCGCTGAGCTATTTGCATGGGCCTTCATAATTATTGTTGTAAACACTTGTGATTCAAACAAGAATATGCAATCTCTTAAGAGACAGTACATTCATGGTGAGAGAGCCAAAGACTTGTACCATACTCCTAAAATTAAAGAAGTTATGTCATAATTTCATTATTATAATAATTGCTAATATATCTTATCATTTTACATCTAAAAATGTGATAATACTACAATTGCATAGCTTCAGAATCCCAGTGTACCTAATGATTGTTTACCTCCCATTCTCTAAATGTTTATGTTCAACAACTGACTGCATGATATTCTGCATCTCTAACAAATACCATTAGATCAAAGAATCATTTTCTAATCCCTAAAATGCATCCATTCTTTTTTTCTTCTATGTATTTACTCTTGGTAAAACACCCCCAAATTTTATGGTGCTTTGAGTACCATTGCATAGTATATTTTTGTTGTGATTTTCTAAAATACCATGCTGATATCTATATTTTACTTACATATGTTTTATAAATATAGATATTGTTTAATAGTTAATATAAGGCAATACTCCTTGCATGAAGTATAGGACACATGGTACATGACCAAAATACATCAATGAAATTGTCAATCTTTGGCTATATCTGAAATATTTTTAGACAAAGCTCACATTTTATTTAGACTGAAATAAGCTATATAAATTTTCTTCACTAAAAATAACAAACATTTTGTTTCACTTCTAAATAATTCATCTAAATGTTCAGATTTTAAATTACACACTTAATACTCCCGTTAACTATAGGTCAGCGATGGGCTTTCTCACAACGTTGTATAAGAGACCTTCTCTCCCACATCCTTTCAAACTTCATTTCTTCGTAAATTGAAAGAAATGTAGCAAAGCAGATACACAGTGACAATAAGTATGTTGTATGAAATGACTTAACTGAAGTAAGTGTATAGAACCACCAGCAGAAGTCATTCAGAAGAGAGCACGGCATTTGCAATGCTGTTTTGGAAGAGCAGAGAGGTCTCAGAAGTAGGAGAGTTTACTGTGGTCATTTAAATATGGAGATTATCAATGACTAATCATCCATGGAAAGGCCTACAGGCTTCAATATTCAGTAATTAGGTAGCCCATATGCAATTTATAGCTTTTCTCCCAAGTGGCAAATATAAGAGAAAGCCCATTTTAAATCTTTTAGGTATTCTCAACCTACTTTCTGAATTATCTATAAGATGTTTTGTTTCATTTGCATATAGTTTGATATATGTGTCCACAATTAATGCTAGATCACATTTTCATTAAAATTTATCTTAAGCAAAGCCAAGTTGCTTGATCTTTGGTCTGTCACAGTGTACCTGATGTATGCTTTGAGATCCTTTCATCCATTTTCATAATGTTAATTCTAAACTCTTTAGAGAAGTGTGTAACTCTTCAGGGAAAAAAAATTGTTATAATATTTCACTCAGACAATAAAATTCTATTGCATTAAAATACAATAGAAAGGAATGTGGCAATTCACTGTAATTGTGAAATTATAGACTAGGAAGAAAAAGAAGTCTAATGCAGTGGAGTGGACATTGGCAGCTATTCTCTTTTGGGAAACTTCAATGACTTTTGAAGAAGAACCTAAGAGCTGGAGGAGCTGTGTAAAAGTTTTGCGCACAATCATAGGCACAGTGACATAAAGTGATGCTATAAGGTCACTTGGAACATTTTCAAAAGTTTTGGAATGCACCAAACTAAGGGGATAAAAGTGAACTATAAGGAGACGTCAAGGACTCGCCATATCCTATGACAGACTCAAATCAATTCAATTTCACAATAATGGGAGAAGCAAATAATTCTCTCTGGATGAGGTTGCCTCATACCAATACTCAAATTGTCTTAATGAGTTTTAGTATGATGTGTCGAACACTCAATCACAATTAACCAGGCATTTGAGAACCTACTGCAAATGAAAGCCAAAAAGGGAACTAGAAAAGGTGCTGATTCACAGAGAATTTAGACAGTGAATATTACAATCCCAGAATTTAAAACAGTCAATAATTTGTATTATGAAGAAGGAAAAAGATAATAAATGACAATGTTGGTAGAGAACTAGAAAGTTTATTATGAAATACATGTAATAATTGGAACTAAAATTATAAGTGAAATAAGGATGCAGTACATGTATGTAAGAACAACTTATTTTTTTATCCAAAGTTTTGTTTTATTTTTAAGAGTAAAAGTTAAAGCCAAAACAAATAGCTGAAACAAAGACAGAAACAGGGTAATCTGAAGAAAAATTTAGATTCTCATGAACAGAGGATTATTAAATTGCAAGTTAAGTGAGAAAAATTAATATCTTTCAGAAAATGCAGATATACCTATCAAATTTTATTATGTTTTGAGCCCATAACCTGTTTGTAAAATAATAAAGTATTCTGTCACAGTTTTATCAATGCTCCCAGAATTTTTTTTTTACTTGATGAAGAAGGGCTTTGTTAGAGGGCATAGCAGGCAGACACCATGAGCTTCATGTTGGCATCTAACTTGGCCAGTTCTAAGTCCCACAAATTGCATGTGTAGTCTTCCACATAGATTCTGCAAATTCAGTGGATTTGTTTCTTATTGATGAATGTCAAGCTTAGAAAATCCCCACTTTTAGATGAAAACTACAAGCATAACTTCTCAAAATTTGCTACTGAGAACTATAACATCTTTACTGTCCTGCTCAGAAAACAAATCTTTCTTTTGTTCAGTGGAGAATTAGCTCTAAAATCCATACTTATTTATCATGAAAACTCCCTTGGATGTATAGTGCGTGATAAAATCTACCCTTATAGAAGTAGCATGGGAAATTAGTTACTGACATGCATACTCTCAATTTATACGTCTTTGTACGTCCTAAAGACATTTTCTATGAATAGTGCTGTCATTTACTTTTCTTAATCTGAAAGACCAGACTGCTACTCAATTAATCTACTACTAAGAAGTCCAACCAATACCAAGAGCACAAAAGGCTATGACTCCATATACTGTTTACAGCAATACACTACTTATAATAATTTACAAACTTGAAATCAACAGTAGAAGATTTAATAAACTGTATTGCTTTTATATGCAGAATTCTGCAGAGATTGTACATATTACTACTGCATGCAACAGTAGATATGAAATTATTTATAGTGAAAATTTTCTTTAGAGAAATTCTATACCCTTTCTAATTTTTTTACTATTTTTGTATTCTTTAAAAATAAAAAAAATAAAGAAAACAACAAAAAAGGAGACACAGATTGGGTGTGATGGCACATGCCTATAATCCAAGCATTAG
>NW_004524589.1:15392952-15395719 GCF_000260255.1 Octodon degus
CTTCCGATTTGATTTGAAACTGTCTCATTGCTATATGTTTATCAATAAAACTGTAGAAAAAAAAAGAAAGAACAAAGAAGGATACTAGCTTTACTGGACACAGTGAATTCCTATAAAACGGCTATCGTGAAATATTCTATTGCATTTGCTAAAGAACATGCAAAAGACTATTGTACAGAATAACAAGTTCAAGAATGTACAAATAAATTTAATACCAAGGTAACAGATGTACAATGCTAAGGCAAGATAACTTCAGTGCAAATTGTGTTGGTTTAACTATGTGATCAGACATTACAAAATATAAATTCATATTTACCCCACATTATTCTTATAAACTATTTATTTTCTTGGTCTTGCACCTGTAAATGTAAAAGGTAGACAATAAATATTTCTTTAAGCAGTACTTGTCTTAATATTGAAAATAGGACTGGCCAAATAGCTCAGTGGATTCAAACACCTGCTGAGGCAGGCGCAGGGGTCTGAAGTTCAACTGCCCAGCCTGCCTTGCTGGCCTCACCCCCAGGGCATGCTGAGAGGGCAGTTGAGACTGGGTGTGGTGGTGTGTGCCTGTAATCCCAGCAATTGAGAGACTGAAAAACAGGATTACTAAAAGTTTGTTCTGTGTAGTGAGACCCTGTTGACTCAGTACTATATACATAAAAAATTGAAAATTGAAAATTTTAATGGAAGTTTTTCAGTTAGCCTACATAAAAAGGAAGATGTTTTCATTTTTAAAAAAATAAATGAAGGCATGTAAAAGCAAGTAGAGGGATTTTTTGTGCTATATTTTGCTTTCTTTTAGAAATAAAGCAAGACAGAAAAAGAAGCATTTTGTATTACACCTAAATAATTGAGGGGCTTGTGTTTTAAGAATACAGATTGGATAGCTACAAGGTAATAACAAAGTACATTTAAAATTAAGCAATACTCTGGATTTAGAGGACATAGAAGTGAACAATATGTTCATTTTCCAAGAAAGTGAAAACCAAATGATGTGCCCTCACCAACACTGGTGGCACTGAAACCAGCAGCTTGCATATAGATCAGCATCTTGGCTTGCCAAAAGTCATCACCCTCAGGGCAAACATCCATTGAAGCGTAGGCTTTGGCAACGAAATTTTTCTGGAAGGACTCTAATTTCCACTAATGATACATAGTAAGTTATACAGACAGACTTAAGCAATTAAAAAAATGGAGACTTTGTGCAGTTATGCACTACCAAGAAAATTATAGAACACAGGGGAAAGATCCAGAAAAGGTCCAGAACAGAAAGCACAACAGCAACAAAATTCAAATTTTCTTTGAACACAATTTTCCAAAGAAGAACAGAGGATGTATCAAAATATATGAAACCCTCTGTTAAGGTCACATTCTATAATAGTCAACCTGGCACGGTCACATACTATTTCACATATTAATAGATATCCATCAAGTTTTATTGACAATTCAGAAAAAGTGCTATAAATAATTGTAAAAGTGTTCACTATTTACTTGTTAAGTTTTGTTTTCATTAACCAGCTGACTAGTTCAAAATGAGCCCTTGGGACAATCTGCAATTCCTAGGATAAAGCAGATTCACATTCGGAGACACTTTTTTTTTTTTTTGCCTACTATCACTGTTTTCTCCAAAGGCCTTTGGCTGTTTAATGAACTAAGACATGAAGATTGATTTCCCAAAAGTTTCTTAATCATCTTATTTCGTCTATAGTTCAGAAAACCTTGTTAATTTTCAAAAAGCAGATAAATTAGCACTCAGGGATTTATAATGAGAATTATTTTTTGTCGTCCTATAAATAAAACAAGAGATAGTTTTTAGAGGCATACTATTTCATGTGACTAGAAAGATGATATCTTAGTCTGTATGAAACATAAAGAAGATCATCTCAAAGCCCCTTGGGATAGGGTACAATATTTAAAGTCAAATATCTCAATTCAACTCATACAATAGAAATGGGCAGAGAAGTATTTCTGACTAAAACATCACAACACTTCTGAATTTAAAATGTTTTTGGAATTTGATGTGGGACCAATTTCAAAGAGAACTACCAACAAAATATCTAAATTTGTATCGGTACATATAAGGTATGAGTTCTGGCTTAAATCTTATCTTTTTCACAGAAAATTTGAAATATCCTGAAACTCAGCCCAGGATTCTCCACAATTCATACATTCTTCTTATTTTGTGTGAAGTTTTTCTCTGTAATAGATCCCCAAGTCTTCTCCATTCCTTAGTCTCATATACATATAACAGTTGCTCTATTAAAATGTTTGTGATTTGTGGCCTATCCACTGCCCCAAGCAAAACAGTTGCTATTTTCTGAGTCTCAGGACTATCTCTGAGGGACAGAAGACTGAGGTGAATATTAAATAAGATAGAGAAGAAAAATGAGTATATGAGTTAAAAATGTTCTGTAGTCCAGCAAAGGATGCCTTTTTCCAATACAAAAAAGAAAATGCTATTTTACTTACAATAAAGTGCATATCAAAACCTCAATCATACCTTAAAAAACTTGATCTGGTAATCCAATTTTAAGATTTGTATACATTTTATTCAATATTAATGAAATTAATGTTAAACTGCAGTATTTATTATTCTGAATAAATTAATGTTTAGTGAATTGAATATTTAATCAACTCATTTGAAGCAAATTTTTTTAATTAAAACTACAAATAGAGAATTTCAGTCACTGTGTACTAAATTCGTAAACATGTCTAAGTGACTGATTTGACAATTTTTACCACCATTTCCTCTACTTGATTTTGATGA
>NW_004524589.1:15396559-15400687 GCF_000260255.1 Octodon degus
GAAGGAAAGGTTTATTTAGCTCACAGTTACTGGAGGGTTCAGTCCATATCCGCTGGCTCCAAGGCAAAGGACAGCAGTTCATGCAGCAGAAAACAGTGAAGGGCAGAGGAGGAGCAGCATCTGCAGCATCCATCAAGCGACTCTCTTCCTTCTGTGCTGACTGCAAAGACCAGCGCTGAACTCCTCCAAAGTGGCTGCCGAGATCAAGCTCTTCGGAAGACTGAGACTTCTCCACGGAAGCGGGGTGGGGCAGCATGAAACCAGGCAGGGGGGCTTCCTGTCTTTCTCAATTCCTGGGCTCTGCCCACCTGAAGGACGAGGCCCCCATGCTGAGAACTGCGGAAGCTGAGTCAGCCAAGTTGACACAATGTATCAACTAACACAATCCACCCCTTGTCAACTTGGCAACTAGACACATACTTTTTTAAGCCAATTTCCAGGTACATAGACATGCTTAAACATTTTACAAATTGAACATTGCATTACATTAGAACCATGACATGCTACCCCTGGCCCTCCAAAGACTCATGCACAACTGTTTATGCAAAAGACATTTTAGTCCACCTCTTAAGAGTTGCCAAAGTCCTACCAGTTTCAGCAACACTGAAAAGTCCAAGTCCCAAGTCATCAAGATCTAAGGCAAATTCTTAGCTGTGAGACTCTCTACAAATGAAAAGTTAAACACTTCAAACATTCACAGGCACAAGATAAGCATTGCCATTCCAAAAAGGATACATAGCAGGATACAAACAATTGGGACCAAAGCAAGTACAAAGTCCAGAAGGGCAAAGGTTAGGTCCTATAGTTCCCTGTGGACCATCCAAAGCATTCTGTAATGAGTAGTGAGCTCCAAAAGCCTTAGTGGCTCCACCCCTATGGCACTTCTGCAGATAGCTCCTATGGCTTTTCTCTTAGGCCTGCTTTGCTCCCTTTTTGCAGCTTTTCTTAGACTATCCATATTTCTGGCTTTTTAAAACTTCTGAGGTTTCCACTGAATACGCTTCTCATTCACAGCTTCACACACTACCCTCTCATGGGCACACTGCCTGGCCTCCCAGGTCTTCTTCTGAAATCTGGGTGGAAGCCTTCTGAACCTCAGAACGCCTGCATTCCTCTTGCACCTACAACCAAAGCGACGTGGATGATGCCAAGGACTGCTGCCTTTAAATATCTTTTGCCAGATTGATCAGTCTGCCATGCTTAATTTCAATCTCAGGCAAAGTCTCTGGACAGGAGCAAAATGCAGACAAGCCTTCTGCCAACCCATAACACAAATCATCCGCAATCCAACAACCAATGCAGTCCTTCTTCCCAGCAGAAACCTCCCCAGCCTGGTCTTTACAGGCCGGCTTTCTATCAACCTTCTGGTCTTCTGAGCTCTGACCAGAATCTCCCATACAGAACAGCCGAAGCTGTTCCAGCGCTTCACGTGTAGGCGACATCTCCGAACCTTTCCTATCTCTTCCTATAAGCCAGCCCCAAAAGCTTGTAATCCACATGCTTATCCACAGCAACGACCCCACTCCTGGTACCAAATTCTGTCTTAGTTACTTTTTACTCCTTGCTGGGACAAATATTCCACACTCAAAATGAAGGAAGGAAAGGTTTATTTAGCTCACAGTTACTGGAGGGTTCAGTCCATATCCGCTGGCTCCAAGGCAAAGGACAGCAGTTCATGCGGCAGAAAACAATGAAGAGCAGAGGAGGAGCAGCAGCTGCAGCAGCGTCCATCAAGCCTCTCTCTCCCTTCTACGCTGACTGTAAAGACCAGCGCTGAACTCCTCCAAAGTGGCTGTCGAGATCAAGCTCTTTGGAAGACTGAGACTTCTCCACGGAAGCGGGGCGGGGCAGTATGAAACCAGGCAGGGGGCTTCCTGCCTTTCTCAATTCCTGGGCCCTGCCCACCTGAAGGGCGAGGCCCCCATGCTGCCGGAGCTGATTCAGCCAAGTTGACACATGTATCAACTAACACAGAGTGTATATTATATGATCCATTTTACATAATGTCAAAGAGCAGAATGAATACATTGAGTAAAAATTATCATGGGATGGTTAGTTCTTGGTAGCAAGCATTTGATGGTACAAGAATTAAGTATCATCATTTTTAAGCTCCATAGTGGTCACCTGGCGCTGTTAGCTGTGCAAATATGGCACTGACTTGTACAACTCAGGTGTGCATAACAATAACAGGCCCAGATGTGCTCTACAAGGATGCTATCTTAACCAAATGAGGAGAGAGAAAAAATATTTAATCATACTGGTATTTCAAACCATGCAAGCACAGTACTATCTTAAATCACACAAGCAATACAGATAAAGGATTTGACAAGAGAGTGACCCCCCCTTTATCTGCAGCTTTGTTTTCTTCAGTATTCTTTCCCTGTGGCCAATCATGGTTTGAAAGCTATGAAAATAACTTCAAAAATAAATAATTAATTTTAAACTGCAACATCATTCATGATGTGATCACTTGTTTTCTGTTTTATCTTAACTGACTATGAATCATCCTTGTGCCCAGTGTATGTAGAGGGTGTGTGCTATTCACCCAGGAGCCACTTCAATAAACTAATTAGCTACCTCGGTTTCAAAAGTTTTGCATTCAAAGAACCCACTATTTTGCAGTCAGACTCCAAAATGTAAGAGTAGTTGTCTTGGGTGCTTACCATCTTCCTTGCTGGGACCAAATAACCCGCACTCGCAATTCGAAAGAGGAAAGATTTATTTGGGCTAAACAGTTCGTAAAGGCTTGGGATAACATCCTGTGGCTTCATGGCAAGGATTCCTGGCACAGCAGAGCTTCTCACAGAAGCTAGACAAGAACAGAGAGAGTGGAAGGAAGAGGGAGAAGAGGTAAGTGCCTTGAAGTCATGCTCCCAGTGACCAATCTTCCAAACAGATGCCACCTTCTAATACCAAGTCACTTATGAAACTCTTCAGTGGACTAATCCTATGAGCACCTGGTATTTTCGGGGATTGCCAGACTGTAAAAATCATAGTTGTAGTGGATGCTGGCAATAAAATTGCAACAGGTGATCAAAAACTATGGTTAATGTTGAAACTAAGAAACATGCTCTTTAATCTCTCTGAAAATACTCCCTCTCTCCTGGAACACATTTTCTTCATGTTTTGCCACTTTCTAAAGCAGTCCTAGAACTTTGCTCCATGAATGCCTTTACAAAGGGTGATCAAAAGCCACCATGAACGCTGCTGCCAGGTGACATCCAAGGGAAAGGCAGGCTTTAAAAAATAAATCACACTTTGTCCTCATCCACTTTATTCTGCAGACTGAGCCCCATGTGACCTTTGGTTCTTCCCCTACAACAAAGTGATTCTAAAAGACAAACATTTTAAGTCCATTCAGTCCATGAACACAGCTATGATGATGCATTAGAGCCACTAATGTAAATGGGCTTCCAGAACTGCTTCACAAAGTGGCAAGGACAATGTGAAATGTGTGTGAAGGGGGAGGGTATTTTGGAGCACGAATGGCAATGTGTCTTTCTTTGGAATAAGAATTTTATTTCTTTATATGGTATTTTGCAACAATACTTTGTATGCCAGAGAGATACTTTAAAGACCTCTATTTTAATGTGAAAGTTTTTAAGCAAATTGGAAAGGGAAAGTTGTATTCTGATGTTGCTAAAATCTACAATAAGATCATCTTCATTAAATTATGAAAAAATGTATTTATGCTAGTTTTACTGACATATCTCCAGCTGTAAAATTATAGTCACAGTGAATGACAAACGCTTCGCTAAAACAAATAAAGCATCATATTTATGTATGTATATACAAAACAAACTTGTAGATGTAGAATTTGCTACAATCTGCAGCTTTACAAGCCCGTTGGTAGGGTTGAAATGTGACCTTTGAGATTAAGGGGTTTTGGATATTGTATTCAAAATTTATTTAACAGTTATGAATATATTTTGGTTCATGATCAACATGTAAAACCTATAATGTAAAATTGTATGCACAATGAATTGTATTTACATAAAATAAAGAAGATAGGACCAGGGAGATAGCTCAGCAACGTAATCACCTGCCTGCAATCACAAGGTCCTAAGTTTGATCCCCAGTACCAATAATAATAATAATAATAATAATAATAATAATAGTAATAGTAAT
>NW_004524589.1:15407682-15416373 GCF_000260255.1 Octodon degus
AGCCCCGCCCCCTGGTGGGCTGAGCTGGCCACACACACACCTCTCTCTCTCTCTCTCTCTCTCTCTCTCTCTCTCTCTCTCTCTCTCAAATAAATAAAAAAAAAATTAAAAAAAAAAAAACAAAGGAGACTAGTCCAAAGGTTGTTTAGGCAGAATCTGCCATGCTAAACAGAGGATCATTTGTACTTGGCAGGGAGTGAAACATATTCTGAGATTTCCTTTTTATACTTATGATTAAAACAAACAGAATCACTTTAGTTATGCCCTAATTGGAGAGGGTTGGCATGGAGAAGCTGTAGGTAGTTTAGGTGAAAGTGGAGCACACTGTGATTGATTGGGAGTGCGGATTTGGCTCTCTGCCTTTGGTCTTGTGCTAAAAGTGGAAGTCAGAGTGAGAATATGATCAAAACAGACGGAAATGTGCAGGGACTGATTCTGACCATTTCAGATCACTACAAGGCTACAGAAGCTGTCAGTTGGCTTCATCAGTGGCAGAATGTGGGGCACAATTCTGTGGTCAGTCTTATTTTTACATATAATCTCACTGATACTGTAAATTTGTGCCTTCAGTCTCTCAAAGACAAGGGTCAATAAGAACCTCAAGTTTTTATATATTAGATATTTTGATTTCACAAATATATGTGTGATTTTTAGGATGTTTTATTTGGGTAAAATTTAATTATACAGAAGTGTTGGATTTCTCAAGATTGGGCAGGAAATTAGACAATAGCACACCTGGAGAAAGAGCTAAAGACCATTTTGTTAAAGGTAATCCTTAAGGATGATGATTGTCCTGAGGAACTGTCCCCTTCAAATAGATTGAAACATTTTGTATCTATTTACTACTAATGCCAAAATTTATAGAATATCTTATTTATTCACAACTACGTGATTTTCACTGACTTAGCTTTACTGAGCTCCACTAATTTTGCCAGACACCCTGATAATGACAATCAGAAGGTCTTTATTTCACTCAAAATTTTTTCACAACAGAAAGTTGGAAAGGAATAAAGAATCTGTGTGAAAGAGCCAATGGAAAGAGCTAAGACAAATGCAAAGAATCACATCAGGTTTCATGTTTCTTGTTAGCTAATCCATTTCTGGGAAATCAAGGTAAAGGGTAGAGATTACATCGGAGTGGTCAGGGTATCAAGGCCTAGGAAGACTGACCTCAGCAGAATCGGAAGACTTTCAGAAATTTATTGCCTTATGTATCCTGGACACAGGTTATGGTGTGACCAATATATTGGATTTGCCACATCATAGAGTAATGGGTGAACATGCTATCCTATAGTGCAGGAAATATTCCCTTTCTTGTCTTAGCTGATGTGGATGTACCCTCACTTGTTGCCACAAAGTGTTCCATAAGCTCTTGGTGGTATTATTTTATGAGCTTGAATTGCACTGGAAATATGGCATTTGTTTACTCATACAAATAAAATACCAAGTCACTCAAGACCAGAATGACCTGGGAGGTTACTGTGGTATAGAATAGTACTCCTATTTATCAGTTTCTCTAGAAGGACAGACACCATATTTATGGCCAAATGGCTCCAACTTGTAAAACTACCTCCTATCATAAAGAACTGAGTTTATTTTTCCTTTGGATAAAGCCAGTTAAAAGACCAGTGCCCTAATGTCCGGATCAAGTTCAGTGTGAGTGTGCATAGACAACCAGGCTGCAAGCCCTCCGTGGCTGATTAATGTGTGCCCTGAAAACATATTGAATGCTATCTGTCTGATTAGGAAGAAATTCCTTTTGGCTTTGCCACCTCCCTAATGAATTGCCTGGGATCACATTTCACATTAATAGTCACTCAATTGTTTTCTTCTTCTGCCTTTGCAGGACTGTTGGGACTAGGAGATTAGTTTTTATGTTGTTGCTATATTTTCCTAAAAGGTTGGTTTTCATTAATATTTATTTTTAATGTTTTTCAAGTTTCTTTGAGTATAATCCCTTAATGCTTGCATTATTTTGAGGTATGTTCTTTAGGTTGAATTATCTTTTCATTCCTTTTATATTATGGAAGATTGGATTAAAATTTTACATTTTCTAAATGTTTTAAGATTTCTAAATTCTTGTTTGCACTTGTTAAAATTTGGAACATGCTCTGTTGGATAGAAAAGAATTTAACATTAAGAATTTTTTTTTTAACTCATAATAATCCACCTGTTTATAGCCTCCTAAGAGCTGGGATTACAGGTGAATGCCACCACAATTGCAGACTCAGAGCACTCCTCTGCTGAGCTATTTGGCTGGCCCTATCATTAAGAATTTAATGGGTCAGGGAGATGGCTCAGTGGAATAAATGCTTCCCTTGCAAGTGCAAGGTCCTGAATTCAATCCCCGGTCCTGAAAAAAAAAAAATTCTTGACTTAAAAGTAACCTTTTTATTTTATCAATAGTAACTTTTGTGTTGTTGGTATCTGTAAAACTGTTTTTTATTTTTATTTCATTATTATTATTATTATTATTATTATTATTATTATTATTATTTGTATTTTAGGACAGGTCCACAGGGTCCATAGTGTCCACAGGGTCCACAGGGTCTCACTGTGCAGATTAGACTAGCAGTGATCCTTCTGTTTACAGCCTCCCAAGTGCTGGGATTACTGGCGCAAGCCAGCACTCCCAATCTCAATCACCATCTCAGCAGGCCCTGGGTGTGGTGCTGGCACATCAGTCCTGGAGGATCAGACTCCAGGCCCCTTGTCTGCCTAAGCAGGCACTTTACTCCTCTGAACTATTTGGCTGGCCCTTGTAAACCTGTTTTGTACCTACATTTAAATATAGAGTTGTTTTAAGATGAAAATTAGAATGTGGATGCCTGTGTATATGATTTCAGTTAAAGTAAAATTAAACTGATTATTTTCACTGCATTTGTATAGGAAACTTCCTCCAAAGTAATAGTTCGTATGATCATTACCTTGCATGTATGATGAAATCAAGGTACTAGTATTAGTAAAAGAAGAATAAAGGCCAAACTACTCAATAATGATAACATCACTGATAAACCAGTAAGCAACATCCTAATTTTTTTAATTAGGGTGACTAATGGGCTAATATCTAAGAAGCTCTTATCTCACTCCCTTAGTTAAAATAAGAAATCAGTTTGCTAATTAGAAGAGAATATATGATATCTGTAGAAACATCTTAACAAGAATGAGATGAGGTAACATTTCTAAAGGAATTACAGAATGACAAGTAATCTATATTTATGAATTGGGTAGCTACAAAAATACACATATAGTATAATAACAACCAACTACATGAACAAAAAAGGATATATGATCATAATAGTATAGGTTAATGTCTATTAAAAGTTTTCATGCTTCTTTCTATTCTGTGAAGTGTCCTAGTATCAGTTAAGTAGATATCTCAATTTAATATATAATAAAATGTCTTAGAATATCTTCAATTTACTATTCTTTAATGATTTTTATCAGTAATAACTAAACCCTGAATATTTCTACATATCTCCTTAATATTGTTAAAGGTTTTGGTTCAATTTTGTTTTTTTGTCTAAGATTTATCTGCATTGCTAAATGATTTTTCATGTAAATCTTCTTAATATGCAGTTTCTTTTTGTCATTGATTTTTTTCTATATTTGATTTGAGAAGGTTATAGGCAAAGATTTTAGGAACATTGCTCTGGAGAATATATAACTTACTACCCTAAGATAATATGCTCTGACTTATTACTTATATTTTAAGAAAAATGCAAATAATTTAGCCATGAAGATATTGCTGAAGTTTATGTCTATGAAATACCTATTCCTAATTCTAATCTCACCAGTTACTAGTAGGTCAGGATCACTTCTGGTTTGAGAACATAAGAAAGAGATTATAAAAAATTGGACAATATTTTATGTAAAAAATCTTGGAGATTATAGTAACATTTTTATCTTCTAGATTCTTCAGGAAGATATACACAATAAAAATGTTCTGGTTTTTCTTAATAAATTACTTTTTAAACTATTCTAATTGCAACATGAGACAAAATTAAAACAATCCACTTCTGTCAGTTAATAATTGGAAATGCATTTTCTCTGTGTTTTCAATGGTCTCTGTGAAAGAGGTAGGAATCTGCATTTTGGGCTTTCTCATTTAATGAATAAAATTTGATAATTTAGTGTACATGATAAGTAATAGTTACCACCCTCATTTATGGTGGGGAAGCTTTGCAAATACAAACATTTGATTCTTAAAATTTAGTGCTTATAAACTCATCAGGGTCTTTATGAAATTAAGTTCAGGTCCCAGAATCCAGTATAATAATCTGGTGAGACTCATGCTTGCTTTTAATTGAACATGTGATGTTGTTATTCCAAATCAGGTAATTTGCTTATAATACTGTGAGAAAGAAATCTTTCCAACCTATGCTTTTGTGGATGCTTACATGCATGATTAGTATCAGCAATAAACAATTTTCTATTGAGCATTATTTTTGGAAAGAAATAAATATAATGCTTTTTGGTGGTTTTTGTTTCACTCTGTTTGACAGGATCTTACTGTGCGGCTTGAACTCCCTTACATTGCTCAGGCTGGTCTCAAATTCATGCTAATCCTCATGCCTCAGCCTCCAAATTCTGGGATTACAGATGTATGCCACAGCTCCTGGCCAATACAATGTATTTTTATTAGGTTATTTTTTAGCATATCTATAATACACAAAAAGATTTTTGAGTGCGATACATTTGCTATCAAAACTTTTTAGAGGTTGTTATGTGAATATTCTACATAAATAAATGTAGGCACTTACACATCCCTTAATTAAATCTGCACCGTAAACAACAATTATTTCTCTCACATTTTGTTTGGATTTGATTAATATCTATTCTAATCCTGTAAAGTAATTTCCAGACTCTGTTAAATTATTGTACTATAAATAAAAATAATCATTTAAACTTCAACCTTCTCTTTTCAAGATTGCGACACTCAGGTTTGATGGCATTACCACAGAAATGTCAACTCAATTATTTTTAGAATAATTAGCTTCATTACATATGGAAGGTACACAGATATAAAATTCAGTTTCTTCCTTCTAAAGTAGCTGCTGTAGCAATCAAATTTAAATTGAAAGAGGCTCACACCTGCTACCTTCAGCCTCTTCCACTCTTTTATGTAAAGATTTACTATCGCAGGACCTAAGCAATTATTAGGCATCAGCGTAAAGCTGATTAGTTGACATCAACATTCATATCCAGGTGTTGCTGGATAGGAATCATCTACCATTATTTTCTATAATTGGAAATAGATCTGTATTTAGGTTTGCTTATGTTGTTACAGTGGTGGAGCCACAAACAAGCTGTGTGATTTAATCGGGGCAAAGCTCAAAATGAGAATCAGGTGTTCTGACATAATGACTTCCCTTCCCATCAATTCACTTCTCTGTATCATGAGCTTTCACTTAAAATAGGTATCTAGGACTGTTCAGGTGTAAACGTGCTTATGATCATGCGGTGCATAGAATATGGTTTTGAGACAAAATTTAAATAGTAGGTTCAACTGCCAGAATGGCTGAGAATCTCGATTAAGATATTACATGCGAGGCAAGGGAGCAGCCGCTGAGAGCCACTGAGTGTGCTCATGAGCACAGATGATGCCTTTGGGCTTCTCCAGTTTGGTACCAGAGAAGCTGGGTAAGTAATGGCTCCCTTCTGAATAAAGGATATAAGATGAGTAATAGTTTTGAAGGAGAGAAACTAGATGCATATCCCGCCCTGAAATATGTTTTGTGTGAGGAATATATTTTTTGAAATTTGACATTTAAGCAAGAATAGACATTTTCTCTCTATTTTTGAAATTAGACTTATTTAGTACTGGATACATACCATGTTTAAATTATGATGCAATAGTTTTGCAACTATCATAAAATAATGTTAAATATGTTTCTTTATAAAATGATTATTAGATGCAATGTGATAATTTAATTGTGGTTTGACTATTTGACATGATATTCACCATGTAATAATGTCTCATGGGTATAATATAATATTACAGGTAAAATGTTCTGCAGGAGCTCTCTAGGACTTATTCTATGAAATTGAAATTTTATACCTATTAAATAGTTATCCCATGCATCCTCTTCCTCTATTTTGATAAATCATCATTTTACTTTTTCTATAAATATGTCTACTTTCTACACCTTTATAAAGGGAATCATAGAATGATGGTTCCTATGCCAATTACTTCTCACTTAGAAAGGTTCATGAATTTTGTACCTCATAATGGGATTTTTCTCTTCATTTTTACATTTTATTTCATTTTTAATTTTATTAGTACATTATGTTTACATTTCTCATGAGGAATCAGTACACGTACACAACACATCCCAATTTCTTTTCTCATTCTCTTTTCCATTCTTCCCTCCTCTGTGTACACACCTCTTTACCCTCTTCCTTTTTCTTGTATGTTTGTAGCACAAAATATTTAAGTTCTTTGTGTCATATGGGTACATGTGCATTACACATACAGGTATCAAGGCCGTCTAATCTTCCACAGTGAGACACAATCCCACAGTTGTTAGACTGAGCACCATTATTGGAAAACTTTCAATTGACAGAAGTTGTGAGTTGAACAGAACCATGTACATTGTTGGAGAAATGTTAAATTATCACAGCCTGTATGGAAAACAGAAGGGAGTTTTATCAAAAAAATTAACAAAGAAACTATTGTATACCTCATCCATCTTTTGGGTATTTAATCAAATAACTCAAATTAGTACCTCTATCCCTATGTTTATTGCAATATTTATAATAGTTATGATCTATACAATAAATATGGATAAAGACAATGTGAAATTTTACATTGAAAACATTGCATATTTCTACTATGAATATAGGAAATATGTTTCTTTTTATATAAACCACGTTAAAAAGTGAAACATTTTTGTTATATAATTTTCTATAAGTGGTAAATATACATTAAATGTAAAATATCAGTAAGATAAATGCATTTATCATTGTTCAAGGAATTATTGCATCAAAATAATTTTGAGGACCTTTAGCCAATGAGTTATTCAGCTTTCAAACAAAAATTAATTTGACAAGGACGAATCAACATGGTCCTCGGTTGTGACAGTAAACAGAAACCAGTTTAACCATAGAATAGTTTAGGACAACTCATCTATGGAACTGTTCATCAAGCTCTGGCAATGATGTACTAAATATTCTGATGAAGCCTGGTTCAGAAGATAATTGCTGGATAGTGAAAGCATTCTGGATTCTTTTGAGGTGGAGTTTTACATAAGTCAAAAAAAAAAAAACTTAAAAAGATTTATGTTTGAAGCACACTAAAAACCTAGTTTCAGAGTTGAAAGGGTAGTCATTCAAGAGATTATTTTAAGGTATGAAACTCAAGTATCTTTGCATAGGTACAGTCGGAATGGAAATGATACTCAGATAGATATTTTAGTTTGTGGCAAGAGTGACTTCTTTGATAACATAGACCCTGAAGAGGTTTTGAGACAATACTAAAAATTAGATTTTTGTGTGAATATCATGCTATTCAACAGAGAAAACATTTTTTTCTGGACACAGTAAAAACTGCAACAATTTTTATGGGATTTCATGAGTGAACTAATAATATTTTGCCTATATTATTGCCTAAAATAAATATTAAAAAACATAATTCTGTGAGTGCCAAATAATTCCATGCTATGTTATAAAAAACGTTTGCCCCTGAGGTCCTAATTTAAGTAGAAGTTCTATAATAGGATACTAAAATCTTTCTACACATTGAAATTTGAGTAGGGGAAGAAACTCCTATAAAAGGCATTTATAGATTCTCATGAATACTCTATGAATCTGAGGAATGAGAAAAATCAGAAGAAAATTTAGTCTTCATAAGATAGGGTCAAATGTTACTCCTTTATTAATTTAAATGCCATGGTGAATGTATAGAGCACTGACTAATTTAAATAATTATACAATGAATAAAAATTTTTGAAAGAGCTGGTAGAGACTTGGCAACAAATAGTTTTCCTTAATGTGAATTTCAGAAAAATATACAAATGCTTGTATCTCATCCAAAGCAGGCTAACTACAGATGCAATGAGATCCTTTTGTGGGATAATCTGCTTCTGAGTCTCAGTGCTGTATACCAAAATACTTCACAGAACTAAATCCAAGACAGACTCATGTATTTTATACTAAGGCTATACAATAAACCTCCAACCCTCATACTTATTTGTGAGTGTTTCTAAGATTAAAGCATGACCCACATGAGGGAAGATAGTTTAGTGCTTACAGATCCACACACTAACTTCTGCTGACAGAACCATAGACAGGAGATTAACACAGACTTCATCTGCCAAGAGGATATCCTCGGGTTTTATTTTCTTGGTTTGGTTTGTGTAGTTATTTGGATTTCAATCACATTGGAGTTTTTCTCAACCTCCTAATGCCTGACACTTTCTCACCTGCAGACTAACAACAGCATTATGTTTCCAAGACAAGATTCATACAAACACATTTAAGTCCTACAACAAGGCATTGAATTCCATGGAAGTAGTGTAGGAAATATAAGGGTTAATTTTAGCCCTCTATTAGGAGATACTAAGAATTGTTTTAAAAGCTTTTGTGACCTTAAAAGGCTAGGGCCAAAATGTTGGCTTTCCTTGTAGCCCTCCTTTTTCTCTAATTTTGGTCTGCAAACTTAGGTTGTTAACCATCCAGAAGACAAGCTTA
>NW_004524589.1:15421010-15434763 GCF_000260255.1 Octodon degus
AGCAATTAACCACTAAGAAGAATATATGCAGTGTATTATTTGTTGAAACTGTACTTCTGATTTGATTTGAAACTGTCTCATTTCTATCTGTTTATCAACAAAACTTTGAAAAAAAAAGCTTTTGTGATTAGAAAGAACTTACTCTGATTGGTATAGAAGAAAGTCGAGAATGCATGACATATATATTTCTCTTAGATATCTTTTAGTACAGAATTTTATACAGGTTGATCTAATGATAATCCTAAGGAATACTCATTTAAAAAATAAGACAAAATGAAAACTAGTAAATGATGTATCTATTCTCTTGTCTTGTTGAGTTTAATTCATTGAATATGAGATTTGCTAAAAGGAATCTACATTTTATTAAACAGGTTATAGTGAGATTGTTGAAAAATTCACTACTATCTGCAAAGTCATGCAATAGTCCTGACTTATTGGCATATGTTACCAAAGAAATATTAAATATATGTTAGCAGTGCACAATTAAATCTCAGGGTCAACCTGTAAAATATAAGAGATATATGTTTAGAAATAATAAAAACAAAATCTGAAAAAATGTCTAAAAATACATAAGTTATCTTATGCATCAGAAAAGTGTTTATGATAATAAAATGATGCATATCATTCAGGACATGCACATGTTCCAAACAGCAAAGTGCGTGCTTCTCATTTAATGATCTTAAAATACTGAAGTAGCTTATTTTTAAGTTGTACTTTATTTTAATCAACATGATAATTGTACATATTGTAGTCTTGTTTAGAAATTTATTTTTGTTTTACTTTGTAACTAACACATTATAATTATTCATATGGTATTCATGTATTCAAAATATAGAAAGAAGAAAGAGTTTTATAAGTTTTATCAACCACTGAAATTACAAATCTCTGAGCAACTGGATACTCTAAGTATTATGATCTAATCATTACATAGTGCATGCATGTATGAAAACAACACATTACCTCCTAGAAATGTGTGTAATTGCTAAGGATCAATGAAAATTTATTTCTTTACTCTGTTAGATTTAGAATACTCTACCTTTTATATTCCCCCAGTCATACCTGTCCTCACATATATCATGAAAACGACTTGGAATATAGTAGAGTTATAAATTTTAACTCACGTTGCAACTCGAGCATCTAGAAGTTTGTAATTGCTGTCAACTTTTAGGGGAGGTTTAAGGATAATAGTCACTCAAACACAACCAAGATCTAGCTTAAAATCTTTGTCTAATTTCAAAACACACATAAATACTCTGCTTCATTCATTCATTCATTCATTCATTTTGCAGTACCAGGGATTGAATTGGGCCCTTGTGCTTGCCAGGCGGGCGCTTATGCCACTGAACTACATTCACAGCCCTATCTTTAGATAAGACTGATTAATCTTTTTATCTTCTATTACCTTTGCTTCTCCACACAAGGATGTGCCTACAGGTTTGGAAGAAGGGATGTATGTGGAAGGTCTGTAAGCACAACGATACCTGTTTCTGTCCTCTGCCTTTTACTCATAAAAATTCTTTTTTTTCCTAATTCCTCTTGTGTGGAATGTAAGCACAAGGTGTCTCAGCCCCCTGCTGAGTGTCTATCCTTGCTCCCATCACAGCTGAGTACCTTTATGAGGTCTGGGTACCATTTTGGCCAAGCTGGGCATCTTCTTTGCAGAAACAATCCAAAACTAGTTCTCAGCAGGCCAACTCCTTAGGCAGAATCCACAATATCTGAATACTACCATTGGTACCCCAGAAGCAAAGGCAGAAATAAGCCCTTGGGATTCCCCTTCTGCTTTAGCGTTAATTGCCAGCAGATGTACTTGGATATGAACCAATTTCCATGTAATGTGGATGTGCCTGCAAATCAGCCTCTTCCCTGAGCCTCTACTGCAAGTGTCACAGCCTCAGTGTACCCCCAGTGACAACACTTAACAAGACACTTGGGCATCAGGAGAGTGGAGCCAGTGGGAGAACAACCCCGGTTTGTGCTGTACTGACCTTTCAGTAATCCTCTTTAATAGAAAATTTCTTAGCTTTCCTTTCCTATTATCTATTTTGTAAGCATTGTTGGTAAAGCCTGAACAGAACTTCCATAGGTTTAAAGTGTTTCTTTATCTATATTCTAAGAAAACATCATGGGTAATCTTGATATTGCTCCTTTATCCTTCGATCAACTCAGCTCTGAACATTTGAAAACACAATTTAAAATAATGAGGAAATAACTATTTACTTATTATTCATCAGACTTATAATTAGCTGTTTCTACATTAAATGCTAGTGGGATAATTCATATAATTGCAGATGCTTTCGAAGGCCATGTTGTAGTAACACCACTTCCCATAAAGAATTATCAAATGCTGCAATGCAGTATAAGACATTTTATTTTAAGAAGGAAAGAAAGGCATAATCTTTTCTAGTTTATGAAAAATAAATATTATTACAACTTCTAGAATTAGATTAAACCATATTAATGTGCTAAACCAGTTGTCTTTTTTTCCCCAATATTCAATTGAACTTGATGTCTTCTGAAGGATTAGTATTCTCTTTCATAAAGTTTGATTTGAGTTCATTATTTTCTTTTCTCAAGACATAATGTGTTATTTGTATTATGCTAAATTATTTCCCTTTCATTTTAAAATTATTCCACAAGTTGTTTCATGTGTTTAGTCTTCTCAGAGCTCTGCAGAACAGGCTTAGAGTCTAAAAAAGAGACTACGGGAACTCCCCTTTAGGGCTTCTGCTTTCACTAAAGGAGAACAGTTGAGTTTATCAGCTGGAAACAGTCTTTGGCTTCCAGCAAGTAGAGCAGTTTATTTACTACACTTAAGGACACTTACTGAGGCAGTCCAGCTCTACTGAGAGGAAACCACTAGCGCAGCACAATGCACCTCTTTAATTCCTGTTGATGTGGTATTCATCTTAACCAGGACCTGAGGTTAGGATGGCTGAGGGCCAAACAACATGGTAGGGAAGAAACGGCCAGCACTGTTCAACTGATGATTTGCACAAACTTGACCTTTGCAAATTATTGTGCATCTTTAAAAGCCAGCATCTTTCTGCTTGCAACACATTTTCATTGCAGTAAATAGAAGAAACTCCTTTGGAATTGTATTCATTTTTCAATCAGTATATATCTTTAAACAGAATGTAGGAACAATATACGAATAGTTAATTTGTAGTCAATTTTATTTAAGATATCATTGGGGATATAATTGAGAGGAGTTAGAAGAATTATAGTGTTTTAAGAGTTGAGAGATAGTGAAAGAGGCAGAGAGAGAGGGGGGAGAGAGAGAGAGACAGAGACAGACAGAGAGAGAGAGAGAGAGAGAGAGAGAGAGAGAGAGAGAGAGAGAGAAACTTAAAAAAAAACAAGGGGTAGACTGGGCATGGTACACGCCTGTAATCCCAGCACTTGGGAGGATGACAATAAGAGGAGGACTAGAAGTCTGATCTGTGTAGTGAGACCCTTAGACACTGTACTAAATAAGTTTTTAAAAAAAGGAAACCGAAGAAAGGGAAAAGGAAAAATACTGCGTAAGAGGATATACGATAAATAATGGTATCTTTCTATTTTCAACATATAATATCAGTCTTAATAAATAAAAAGGCAAAATACATTCCCCTTTTTATGTAACAGATTTTTATGTGAAACATTTCTAAGAACCAAAAAATGTATCCACACATAAGAACACATTATTCAAAATGAGCACTGAGAATGCAGGTATTAAACAATATTGTAAAATCTATCCTGGCCCATGTTGGTGCTGCTATAAGTATCTCAATATAATAGCCAGAAATAATGCTGATGAGAAAATGAGAATAACAATATTGCTATTATAATAACAATAACAATATGAGATCAAGTGGAACATTCTTTTCTAACTCAAAATACAAACATAGGAAAGTCAACTCGACCCTCTTATTTTTAAACTCCTCATGGATAAGTTGAAATAATCAACCTGGATACATTATATAATACTTTGAAAATGTCTTGGAGAAATTTTCAGGATTTTCAAATTCACTCATCATTCCTTACTCTTAATAGAGAATAACAGGGCTACCTGGATAGCTCAGTGGAGTCAAGCACCTGTTTAGGCAGAAAGCAGTGGCCAGCCGGGGTGTCATGCCGACCCCACCCCGGGGCACAATGAGACCGTGACTGAGACTGGGCGTGCTGGCACGCACCTGTAATCCCAGCACTTGGGAGGCTGAAAACAGGAGAATCACTACAAGTTCAATCTACGATCTACATAGTGAGACCCTATGGACCCTGTACTAAATAAATAGAATTAAAAAACAAAAGAATAACAATTTCAATGAGAGCAAATAACATTCTTTTGTGTATGAACAACTCTTTTGTTGTGTGAAATATATAGAAGTGGTTGCTTAAAATTTATGTGTCTCGGCTTTAACTATGAATAAATGAGCAGCACTAGAGCTCCACATAGTCTGAAAATTTGAGGAATTAACTAAATGACAAATTTAGACCCATTTTTTAATAACAACTTTATCACTAAATTATTTCATATAAAATATAGTTAAACTCCTTTATTCCACATGTTGTCTTACAAATCTAAAAAGGAGCCAGCTAATATTCATTCAACAGAAACAGAGTTTTTCTACTTATTTGCAGGAGTTTCAACTTTGAAATTACTGTTGGGGGCCCAGGGAGGTAGCTGAGTAAATAAGCACTTGCCTGACAAGCAGAAGAGTCCTGAGTTCAATCCCTGGAACCACCAATAAATAAATAAATAAATGAATAAATAAATAAATAAATAAATAAAATAGAATTAAACGAAATAAAATAAAATAAAATTACTGTTGGGTTGGCCAGATAGTACAGCAGACTAAAGCACCTGCTTAGGCAGAATGCAGCAGCCAGGGTTTGATCCTCAGCAGGCTATGCCAGTCCTGCCCCCAGGGCATGCTGAGAGGGCCATTGAGACTGGACTTGGTGGCCCCCAACTATAATCCCTGCACTTGGGAGACGGAAACAAGAGAAACACTACAAGTCTGATGTATGTAGTAAGACCCTTTAGACCTTGTAGAACCTGTAACAAATACATAAAAATGTAAAGTTACTGTTAAAATTTTTAGCTCTGATGAAAATGGTATTTTCATACATAAATTATAAAATATGAATTGATATTTCTTTAGGGAAACACCACTGTACATTTAACCATTTTTAATCAGTGAGTTCTTTTTTAATTTTTTATTAATTTTAATGAGAAAGAAATAGCAGTGAGACAGTTTCAAAACAGGTTAGTAGGGCAGGTGCAATTATACATTGCATATTGTTGTCTACATAAGATTTATTCACAGTACAAGATGCAGATACGATCTCTTGTCTAAACAATATTAGTACAAATCTTTCTTATCATTTTTAGAATTAATTTTAATGAGAAAGAAATAGCAATAGGACAATTTCAAAACAAGATAGTAGGAGAGTTACAATAATTAATTCATTGCATATTGTTGTCTTCATACTAGCTATTTGTAGTACAAAACATGGACATGATCTCTTGTCTAAACACTATTAGTACAAATCTTTCTTGTCATTGAACTAAGAGAAAGTAGCTGTATATCTATCCTATTTTGTATATACATTTTTTCACTGCAAAATGGTCCTTCATTTGTATCCTCCTTTTTTATTTAGTTTTGTCAGAGATGGGTATTCCATTGCCATTCAAATATTGTGGGTCTGTGAATTCAGCAAAATAATTCAATATAGTCCAGCAGTCCATAATAACAGAGGGTTATCCACAGAAATGGCAACGTCACAAGTTATTAACTTGAGCCTGTTACAGAGCAGCATATAAATATGGCTTTACATTTTATATCTCATGTTTATACTTTTCTGCTGGATGATTAAGACCAAGATAAAGCAAGACTTACGTAACAAAAAAATGTAACTTTTGTATCTGACAGGGTCAATCAAATCCCCTCAGCATTTACATTGAAACCCTCTACCACAGTTTGTAAATATTTTGTCAGTGTCAGCCATGTGGAGGAGTCATGGCTATTGCTTGACCAATTTGCTCAGAAAGTTTTCTCTCTATGCAACTCTTCTTAGGCACACTCCACATCATTGATCACTTCCCTCTGTGGCCCCATAATCTCCATGAATGGAAAATTTAGGACAGCACTGAATTACAGCATGTGACAGTACAGGTTCTCTTACGTCCTGACACCTCACTGACCTTAAAAGAGTAGGGCCAAAGTCTTGTCTGTCCTTACAGCCCTTTTTCTCTAGTATTTGGTCAGCAAATTTAAATTGTTAACCCTCCAGATGAAAGTCTAAATGATATTATTACCCTATAACACAGGTAGTTGAGCTGAACCACACTACCTGTCTGAATATCAAATATCTTAGACATAACATGGAACAGGTATTTTCTACCAAGTATTGATATGTTAAACTTTAAATCCTTACAGAAGGCGAAGAAAAAAGGAAAAAAATATTAAAATATAGGAATAAACAATTACATACTTTTGCACAGAAATTTAGAAATCTAACCATATATGGCCTCATAGCAGGACAGTCTTATGACATTTTTTCTTGTTCATTATTTTCCTTTATTATACATTTTTTAAACAAACATTTACTTGAGAAACAGTGTAGCAGTAATTGGTATGGCATGACAAGCTGTACATATTTAGAAGACCAGAATAACAGGTATTCCAAGCATGACCCTAGTAATACACACTGCTATATTCAGTGCAGTTGCTTAGGTCACAGGTATCAGCATATATAGTTAGTCGAGGTGAGAATCATATCAATTAGCTGCTAGTTTCAAAACCTGCTGAAGAGTCTCAGGATCCTTGCCTTAACAGTCTTGTGCCTTTAAATGTATGGTTTTGCCCATGTCATGTTTTCTAGCTTTTCTCATTGCCCTCTCTTCATTGTTTAATCCTTAATTTCTTGTGTTCCTTTTAATCATGTTATACCTTTCTATATTTATTTCTACTTTTGAATTCTTACACTAAGGAGACTATATGATATTTTACACATTTGGTTCTGGTTTTCATCACTTATGAATGTATCTTCCAGTGGCATCCACTTAAATATAAAGGCTTCGAGTTTATCATTCTTTATAGCTGAGTAACACTCCATTGTATAAAATACCACTTCTTTTTCATGCATTCCTCAGGTGATGGGCATCTTGGTTGTTTCCAAGATTTGGCTATCACAAATTGTGCTGCTGTAAACACAGGCACACATATATCACTATGATATGATGCTTTCAGTTCCTCCAGGAAAATTCCCAATAGGGGATAGCTGGTTTGAATGGGATTTCGAGTCCTAGATTTTTAAGAAGTCTCCACACTGATTTTCACAATAGTTGCACCAGTCTAGATTCCCACCAGCAGTGGAGAAGGGTTCCTTTTTCCCCACAGCCTTTCCAACATTTGTTGTTGGTTGATTTCTTTATGATAGCCATGCTTTCTGGGGTGAGATGATATCTCAGGGTTGTTTTAATTTGCATTTCATGGATGGCTAGTGATATGGAGCACTGCTTCATATATTTATTTGCTTCTCTAAATTCATCCTCTGAGAAGTGTGTGTTCATCTCAGATGCCCATTTCTGGATTGGGTCTTCAAATTTTGGTATGCTAATGTTTTTAAGTTTTGCATAAATTCTAGATAGCAGACCTTTGTCTGAGTGCTTCTTAGTTAAGATTTTTTTCCAAATTTGTGGGTTGTCTTTTCACTTTGTTGGTAATTTCTTTTGACTTGCAAAAACTTCTCAATAAGAGGTGGTCCCAGTTGTTAATTCTTTCAAGTATTACCTGTGTGATTTCATTTTTGTTCATCAACTCTTTTCTTACCCCTATGTCTTCAACAGTTCCTCCTACTTTCGCTTCAAGGAAATTTAATGTTTCTGTTTTAATGTTTAGATCTTTAATCTCTTCTGACTTTAGCTTAGTACATGGTAATAGACCTGGGTCCAGATTTAGTTTTCAGCATGTAGAGAGCCAGTTTTTCCTGCACCATTGGTTAAAGAGGCTGTCTTTCATTTAGTAAGCATTTTTGGCCCCCATGTTGAAGATAAGATGGCTGAGTATGTTTGTAGTTGCTTCCGCATCTTCTAATCTATTCCGTTGATCCTCACATCTATTTTCTTGCCAGTACCATAACTTTATCACAGTATAATTTCAAGTCAGGTATTGTAATGCCTCCTTCCTTGTCTTTTTTGCCCAGAATTGCTTTTGCTATTCTAGGTCTTTTCTGGTTTTAAATATATTTTAGGAATGATTTTAGGTCTGTGAAGTATGTTGGTGGTAGTTTGATAAGGATTGCATTAAAAGTGTACAATTTAGGGAGTATGGTCATCTTCACAATGTTTGTTCTTCCTATCCAGGAGCAGGGAATATCTTTCCATTTTCTGAAATCATCTATGATATCTTTTGTCAGAGTACTATAATTTTCATTGAATAGATCTTTGACTTCTTTAATTAGATTAATTCCTAGGTATTTCATTTTCTGCAGTGCTATTGTGAAAGGTATTGTTTCTCTTATTTCCCTCTCAGTATGTTTGTTATCTGTGTAGAGGAATGTTGTTGACTCTTGGATAATGATTTTGTATCCTGATTTGCTACTGAATTTGTGTATTAATTCAGTAGCTTCTTGGTGGAGTTTTTTGGGTCCTCCAAGTAAAGTATCATGTCATCCACAAATAGTGGTAACTTAACTTTTTCTTTACCTATTCTTATTCTTTTTATTTTGCTCTTTTGTCTAATGGATACAGCTAATGAGTCCAGAACTATATTGAAAAGGGGTGATAGAGGACATCCTTGTCTTGTTCCAGATAAAAGACTAAAATATTTCAGTTTTTCTACATTTAGAATTACGTTAGCATTGCATTGTCATAGATGGTTTTTATCAGATTGTAATAGAGGCCATCTATTCCAATTTTCTGTAGGACTTTGAACATGAATTAGTGTTGGACTTCATCAAAACCCTTTTTTCATCAATTGAGGTGATCATGTGTATTTTTGATTTGGCTGTATTGATATAGCATATTATATTTATAAATTTGATATATTAAACCATCTTTGCATCCCTGGGATGAATCCTACTTGGTCATAGTATATAATCTTCTTGATAGTTTGCTGTATTCTATTTGCTAGGATTTTATTGAGGATTTTTGAATCCAAGTTCATGAGAGAGATTGGCCTGTAGTTCTCTTTTTTAGTTTTGTGTTTCCCTGCTTTTGATATCAGTATAATACTTGCCTCCAGGAATGATTTTGGGAGGCAAAGAGTTTGAGGAATATCGGGATTATAGGTTCTATCAATTTCTTGTAGAATTCAGCTGTGAATTTATCTGGACTTTGACTTTTTTTGTCTGTAGGGTTTTTTTTTTATTACATTTTGTATTTCATTGGCTATTATTTGGCTATTGAGAGTTGTTATATCTTCTTGATTCAGTTTTGGTAATTTGTATCTCTCTAAGATTCTGTCCATTTCTTCTGTGTCTTCTATTATCTGAGAGTAATGAGTCTCAAAGTAGCTATTGATAATCATCTGAATTTTCCTTGGGTTTGTGGTATTTACACACTTTTCATTCCTTATTGCTTGTATTTGAGTTTTTTTTCTTCCCTCTTTTTCATGAGGTTAGCTAGGGGCTTATGAATTTTATTTAATATTTCGAAGAGCCAACTTTTTGATTCATTAATCCTTTGAACTGTTTTCTTCATCATGATTGAATTGATTTCTGCTCTAATCTTTATGATTTCTCCCCGTCTTTAGACTATGGGCTTGGTTTGCTCCTCATTTGCTAGATGTTGGAGGTGCAGCATAAGGGTGTTTATTTGTTCCAGGTCTGTTTTCCTAATGTGTGAATTCATAGCTATACATTTCCCTCTAAGAACTTTTTCATTGCATCCCATATATTCCATTAAGTTATGCTTGAATTTTGATTGAACTGTAGATATTGTTTAATGTCTTGTTTAATTTCATCTGTGATCCATTGGTTGCTGAGGAGGCTGTTGTTTAATTCCCATGTATTTATGGTTTTCTTTTTGTTTGTTTGTTTCTTCTGTTGTTTATTTCCAGTTTCATTGCACTGTGGTCAGATAATATGCATGGGGTAATTTCTGTTTCCTTGCATATACTTAAGCATGACCTTTGGACTAGTATGTGGTGTATTTTAGAAAATGACCTATGTGAAGCTGAAAAAAAGAGTGTATTCAACTGTAGTTGGGTGGAACATTCTGTATATGTCCACTGAGTCCTTTTGTTCCACCCTGTGGTTCAGTTCTGCTACATTGCTAATTTTTTGTCTGCTTGACCTGTCTTTTTGGCATAAAGGAGTGTTAAAGACTCTTGTTAAGATTTTAGTATTGGATATTTGATTTTTCATGTCCATTAAGATTTGTCTTACATAGTTCTTATATAGTTGGGTGCTCCCATGTTGGTGTGTATGTATTTATGAGTGTTACCTATTCCTCTTAAAGTTTGCCCCTGACCAGTGCATAGTGGCCTTTTCTATTTCATTTAGTCATTCTTGATTTGAAGTTGAGACTGCCTGAGAACAAGATTGCTACCCCTGCTTTTTTCTGAGGTGCTGGAGCATGTGTTATTGTTTTCCATTCTTTGACTTTCAGCCTGTGAATTTCTCTAGGAGTTAAGTGTGTTTCTTGTATATAGCATATTGTTGGATTTTGATTCCTAATCTACTGTGCCAGTCTATTATCTTTTAATTGGTTAAATGAGTCCATCTACATTGATAGTTATAGTTGAGATGTATTAAATTATGATTGACATGCTATTGACCTGCTGTTGCTTACCCATTTTTCTCCTGTGTTTAATTGTTTGCCCTATTTGGTGGGTTTTTTCTGTTCTCATTCATGGAATTCTGGCCATTTTGTTCTCTGTCTGTCTGTCTCTCTCTCTCTCTCTCTCTCTCTCTCTCTCTCTCTCTCTCTCTCTCTCCTTTTCCCTCTCTCCTCTCTTTGTAGCCTGTGTAGGATTGGCTTTGTCATCATGATATTCTTTAGTGTTTTGTTTTTTTTTTTTGTCATGGAAGTGTGTCACTTGTCCATCAAACTTGAATGACTTTTGCAGGGCATACTAGTCTGGGCTGGTATTTGTTTTCATAGAGGACTTGAAGTAATCATCTCCGTGCTCTTCTTGACTTTATGGTTTCTGAAGAGAAGTCTGCCATTTTTCTGATGGGTTTTCCTTTAAATGTGATGATTTATTCTTTAGCAGATTTTAATTTTTGTTGTTATTCTTGTGCTGGATTTCTGGGATCTTGATTATTATATGTCTGGATGTGTTTTTAATTGGGTTCATGTTATTTGTCATGCTTTTCTCATCTGAATATCAGATTGTTTCCCCATACTTAGGAAATTTTCTGCTGTTACATCTGCCCATGTTCTTTTTCTATCATTTGTATTGACTCCTCCTTTCTAATTCATGCCTATTATTATGTTGTTCATCTTTGCATTGTCTTGCAGATTTTGAATTATTTTTCCTACATTCTAGTTGATTTTAAGAGATCTTTTCTTACTTTTTGACTAGCTGTGTCAGCGTCTTCAAGATCTGAAACTATCTTTGCTTTCACTAAAATACTTTTACAAGCTTGTGATTGAGATTTTATGTTCCTCTATATCTCTTTGACTCTGCTTCATGTGATCTCTTTCTTCCCTATATTGCACATTCAATGATTCTATAGTTTTTCTAACATCCTCTAAGTTTTTGTCATTGCTGTCTTTAGCAACAGTTATTAATTCTTTCATTGTAATTGTCCTTTCTTTTTTACTTCAGAGATTTTTTTCTCCTCTGATTTCCTCTATATTTTTCAGCAGTTGCTTCTGTACTTCAGATGCTATTAATTCAGAGATTTCTTTTTTATTTCAGAGCTTATTTCTGATCTGATATCCTCTATACCTTTCTGCAGTTGTGTCTTTGCTTCAGACTCTATTAATTCAGAGATTTCTACTGTGTGATTCTCAGTTCGTTCCATGCTAGTGACTTCTGCTTTTTTTCTGGGTGGTCTCGGGATCTGAGATTGCATTTTGTTCCTTCTTTTTGACATTGTGTATATCACTGTACTCTGACATTTTCTGTAGAACTTTGATGCAGTTATAAACTTAGCACCTGCTTAAATTCTTACACAAGAGAGATTATATGGTTAAGCCAGTTTTACTTTTGTATTTACAGAACTACAATTAAGAACACTAATAATGGGCAGGGATATTATCAGTTGACAAACTTTTGTAACTAATGGGTTCATATTTTAGACATTAAGAGCAAGAATTATAGCTGTATATCTAAGCAGATATTAAATTGGGAATTTGTATTTAAGTTAGTTTCCCTAAGTTCTCTTTGGTCACCTCCCCTTGATGTACCTGGGGTCTTCCAGTCAGACTAGTTCACCCCAGTTACCCTTTTCCCCTCTTTCAGTCAAGAGTGAAAGAGAGAGCATGCTCTCAGAGACCTGGGTATAGCAAAGTTTCTCAACCTACCAGATCCAGATCTATGAATTTTGACCTCATCCTGTTGTGTCTGGCTTGGACCTGGCTGTTGTGCTCAGCTTCTTCATGCTTTAGGCCTTGGAGCTGAACCCGCTGTGCTCCTCTGACGAAATGTACTGCTCCTGGATTAGCTGTGTGCTTCTGGGTGGTTCTGACCCCTAGCCTCTCTGGAGAGACTTGAGCTGCAGAATTTTTCACCATGTCTGTATGTCGGGTCTAGAGGGGTGCCGAGAGCATGGTGGGAGGTCTCACTCACATGCCAGGCCTGGGTTGGGTCTGGATGGATCCAGCAAGCTCAGCAGAGCAGAAGCTCTGCCACACACATGCCAGAACTGGGCCAGGTCTAGAGGGATCCTGAGAGCACAGAGGAAGGTCTCAGACACTGGGCCTGGGCTGGGTCCAGAGTGGTCCAGCAGGCATATCAGAGCAGAAGCTGGGAGTTATTTTTTAAATGTATATTTTTAATCATTTTTATCCTCTTGTTTTGTTTCCTTTTTCTGGGTTTCAAAGTTTCTTTTTGATATTTTCAATTATGATTGAAGTTTACTGTGTATTTTTAATGGTCATATAAATTATTTTGGACAAAGCATTTTTTTTCTATATAAGAACAGTTTTTGTGAGTAAGTTTGTTCCTCTTAACTTCTTCTGTAGGTCTAGTCATGATTATTTAGCATTTCTAAGGAAGTATGTAAACATCTTTCAACATTTTTGCAATATTTTTGAAACATTGTGAATGTTTGATTTCACCATATTGCACTTAATATAAGATAATACATGCTTGCAATTTGGTACAATTGTAGAATGATTAGACATATATAAGAATCTCAGTGGAGTAAATAAATGCTTTTCTTCTTTAATAATATGGTGGCATAGTAGTTTGACTTTTATAGATGAAACCATGACAATAATTTCAAAAAATGGAATACTAACTCGTTTTGGGGTTACATGTAAGAATTCTTACATTCTTTGACATCCTTAGCCATTACTAAACTAGCAGTGTGTCCAGATATGTTGAAGTAATTTTTTCACAAAATATAAGTGTGTTAGATTTAACTTCCACAAGCTCTTGGATTTTTTTTTATTTGTTTATTGCCACATTTTAGTCCCTAGAAAAAAGTACTTTCAACATGAAAAGAACTTCTTTTGTTGTTATGAAGATAATTTGACAAGAAATAGAATACTCATTTGAAAAGCAGTAACCTACGAAAACAAAAATCAAATGATCATAAACAAAGACAAAAAATGCAATGGAAAAAAACCACTTTTCAGCAAATAGTA
>NW_004524589.1:15434863-15436237 GCF_000260255.1 Octodon degus
ATGCACAACTGCAAAGAATTCTCAACATACACTACATCATTCTCAAAGACTAAATCAGAATAGATTACAAACTTACATTAAAATGCAAATATAATTGTTAGAACATTATTAAAAGATATCATAGAAGAGTAACACGATGAACTTGGTTTTTAACTGTGTTCCACTGAGTCAGAAGTATCCTTTAATGTTGGTGGGAGTGTAAACTGATACAATCACCATGTAAATCAGTGTGGAAATTCTTCACAAAATTAGAAATAAATATTCTATTTGAACAAGTAAATCCTTTCTGTATAGCTTCACAAAAGAGTTAAAGACATTATGCACAGTGGTATACAGGGAACCATTCTTATAGTGGTGCATTTCAGAATAGTTAACTTTTGGAAACAGCTTTTAAATCTATCAACAGATGAATGGATACAAAAAGTGTGGTATTTATACAAAACAGAATATTACTCTAACATAAAGAAAAATAAAGATGAGTATTGTTATGAAAGTAAATGACTCCTCAGACCATAATGTTAAGTAAAGCAATTCAGACAGACAAGTTTAATATCACATCCTTTCTATCATATGAATAATTAAAGTATAAAATAAAAGACAGATAGTAGGAGTGAAAGACTAAAGAGAGAGAAAGAGAGAGAGAGAGAGAGAGAGAGAGAGAGAGAGAGAGAGAGAGAGATTATATAGAGGATGGAAAAAGTATACCTTAACTTAGTATAGTTGTTGGACATGATTTATATATTACTTGGCATATGATTCAGGCTTCATTCTGTATATATAATAATTAACTTCCTAAGACATTATATAAGGTAAATTAAACAAATCTGATGCTGAAAAAAAATAAAAGGGCATAGAGGGAGTGGGGAAGGATTATTAAAATGTGTAATGTGTGTGCACAAATTTGGTAAAAGGAATGTAATCATTATATATCATAAACATGTACTTATAGAACTTACAAAAAGAAAAAACCCAGATTTTATTTTTTACCATTGAATTGGAAAATATATTGAAACATGCAAAAAATCGACAAGTGTAGTATGTAGATTTCCTGTGAAACCTGCATCAGAGTTATCCAGCTATCACCATTTTGAATTAAATAAGCATAATACAGTTATCTAACCTGGTATAAGATAGTACAGTTATCTCACATCAGTATAATATTTTTATTCAAGCTGTGTACTCTATTAAAAATTCTCTTTGATTCCAATTTGTATATCTTTTTTGATACATATTTAATCCTCTCAACAATTATACATTCAGGGGCTGGAGAGATGGCTGAGTGGTCTAAAGCACCTACTTAGAACAAGCTTAGCAAAGCATCAGGGACCGTGGTTCAATCCCCCAGCACCACATGCCAGCCAGCCCCGCCCCCTG
>NW_004524589.1:15436337-15472917 GCF_000260255.1 Octodon degus
AAATAAAAATAAAAATAAAATAAATTAAAAAAAAACAATTATACATTCAATTTGACTGCACTTTTCCTTAGTCTCAGCTAACTTGTGTTTTTCCTGCCATTAGTATCACTCTATTATAGAAGAAATTTTTTTCTATGCGTTGGTCTGAGAGCTTATCATGATTATTGAATTCTTACATTGAAGGTATGTAAATACACAAATTAAGCAGACATTCCTAACCATCAACACACATCTGAGATTCTGTATAGTTAATAACATACCCCGTAAGTTCACAAACTTTCAATATTATTTTGTACTTTTTAACAGGATTGTCATAGTGCAATTGAAAGATCCCTGCACACAAATTTCGAAGGCAACAGCACAAATCTGTGGGAGGGAGTGCAGTGAAGTCTGGTTTCCACCTCCTGAGCCCACTGGACAGTCGGCCCGATGGAAACCCAAGAATGCAGCATTATCTGGCTTGTGCAATGTGGTAGGTGAAACACTGCGATTGCCAATAATAAGAGTATGCCGAGCTACTTACATTTGTGCTTGCCTGCAAAAACTGGTGTTCTTTAGTATTAAGATACATGTCAATTTGTTTTTATTAAACTGAGCCTTGTCCAGTTTTGCAAAATAATTTAATAAGTTAAAGATTTTTGAAAGCTATGGTATAAAATATAGAAATGTCACATGAATTTCTTATACACAGCATTGCCATAATTGGTATTATTACAAATCCTATAGTAAAATGTTAAAAATACAATTTTGTTTCTTACATATTTACTGTACTACATTATAATTATTACTTTCTAGGCCCCTTAGTAAGCTTAACTCTAAAATATGGAGATTTCCATTATTTGCATGCAAAAACTACATACACAAAATTTGTCAAAATGTATCACAAAAAAAAGAAAAACTTGTTTAATCCTTTTTTTTTTTCTTACGGTACCAGGTTTTGAGCTCAGGACCTTGTGCTTACCAGACAAGGGCTTATTCTACTGAACTATCCCCTCAATTCCCTGTGTAAATACTTTAATACTAACTTTAGTGAGATGTCTTGAGATTAACATACATTAGCATGGTGTTTACAATTCCAAGAAGTAACCAGAATTGTGGCTATTACCTTAAGACATTTGTTAATAGAGCCAACTGCTGCTTAAGTAGTCTTGGCTGTGGAGTATGTGAAACATGTATGTGTTTAAAATGGTAGTTTAGAAGCCCAAACATCTATAAACGCATGTTGATATTAGTTTAAAATTAACTTTGTCAAATTTTGAGCACGTTTTCTTTCTTTTTTTTTTTTTTTCAAGCCAGAGAATGAAGATCTGAGTCTAATAGTTTCATTTCTGTGCTCAAACAACTTCTTTAAAAGGTCAAAGTAGAAGCTATCTGTTGGAATTTCACTGCTTTTGAATATTTACCATGATTTTTCAGTGTGTCTATTCTTAATAAGAAGTGACAGCTTGGCAATGGAAGTAATTTCAACATATTTTCATGGTATAAGTTACACATACTATTCCTTATGATCACTGCTACTCATTTAAAAAATTTTTATGCCAATAATTTCTTCAATTCTTGACTAAATTTCTTGAATATTTTATAAACCATTTTTCTTCATGTGTTCACTATACATTTTTTTTCTTAAGCTCACAGTAACTTAGGGATTCTTTGCATTATTAAAGACCGAAGCAAACTGCCTGAATTGATTACTTTTGCCCTGGAAAATTCTCCTGAATTTATTAATCCATTAATTGGTTTAAACAGAAATGTTTTGAGACTGTAATGATATAACTGTTGATTCAAACTGCACTGGAAATGAATTACAGAAAGAGCTGAAATTCCAGTATCTAAGAAGAGACATAGAGCAAAATTCTGTCAGGCTGAAGGCCTACAGTTCATCTCAAACATTCTAACTTCTCATGCTTGCATTTATTTTTCTTTGGGATTAGTAAATTGCAACTAAATTCTGGCTACCTTTATCGAAACATCATGGTGAGGTTATTAAATATATGGGATTTGATAGAATCTATTCAGAAACAACTATGTCATTAGATTTGTACAGTCACAAGTGAATAAAAAGTTTTCTAAAAAAAGATGAAGCAATTTTTATTACATAATAAGTATACACTATCGTATAATGTATAAATTATATTTTTAAATTAAAATTAGTACAGAACCATGCAAGGAAAGATCCTTGATTGCTAAGGGTTACTGAAAGAGACTATGATGAATGTGTGGGACAGTTTTGGTAGGTAAAACAGTGTTTCATACTGTACTGATGGATACATGGTATTATACATTTATCAGAACCAATAGATTATACACAAAGGGCGAACCCTAGAAATTATAGATTTGCCTGATTAGAATTGCATTAATTGTAAGAAACCTACCACTGTGGTGGAGGGTGGTATTCATCTATCAAGGGAGAGAGTATATGGAGACTATATTTTTCTCTTTATTTTGCTATGAATAAAAACCTGTTCTAGAAATAAAGTTGAGAGAGAGAAAGAAGAAGGAAGGAAGGAAGGAAGGAAGGAAGGAAGGAAGGAAGGAAGGTAGGAAGACTGTAGAAATACAGAAGGCACTGGTGGTATTAATAAGAAGACTAATCCAGTTAGATAACAACTTAAATCTTTTTTTAATTTTTTTTAGGGTATTCAGGATCTCACTACTAGATCAGACTCATAATGATTCACCTGTTTACAGCCTCCCAAGAGCTGGGATTACAGGTGCAGGCCGCCATGTCCAGTCTAAAACTTAAATCTTAGAATTAGATGTACACAAATAAATGTAATAATGACTTTATACTTTGGGTAATTTGCAATATAAATTGAAATCACCAGCATAGTTTAGTTATTCTTGAATGGCAGAATTAGTCTTGACTTCTAAGATCTTTCTCTTGATAGCCCAAGAACATGCAGAAAACTCACATGTATTCTGGCTTTCAGTATGTAAAATTGGTAGATAAACCACACAATGCTACATATCCATATAAGGAATCTTTTCTTCCTAGATAATATACATCTCCCTCCTGAAATTCAGCCACATTTTTTTACTCGTGTACTTTTAAACATGCAATCACCTTAGTGGGAAATCAACACCAAAAGCACTGTAGATCTTTGTATATCATTTCAAAAACTTTAAAATTATTCCATTCTAATATCTGTCATTGACATATACAAATCATAGATACATCATTTTTGTTGTTGATTATAAAATACCTGGTACTGTATGCACATAGCAAAAAACACTACCAACATACACTGCTTGAGTCACCAAGACTAGGGCTCCAGAAACACCAAGGGACCGCTGCAAGGCTTCACCTCCTGGCGCAAGATCAGAGCCTCAGATTGAAATTTCACATTTGCTTCAATTAGGAATGAAACCTTAAATATTTTTGTCCTAAAACACTGACATTTCTCCTTACTTTTTTTCTCTCTCACATATGCAAGTACACAAAGCATATTTCTTAGAGATTAATTATCCAAACTTGGGCAGTAATTGCAATCAAAGCAATATGTTTTCACATTTAAATTATCTTAGGTTGCTAAGCTCTTTTGACTCAGAACTCCAATGATTTAGTCACTAATGAGGATTGTTTTCTTTCTGAGGACTATAGGCTTAAATATGTCTTTGTGTAGCTGATTTTTTCTCTATCTTAAAGCTCATTAATTAGAAGCTGTCTTTCAACCAGTGGTAGCTTTTTAATGTGCTGCTTTAGAAGAGCTTTCACTGCTTAGCATGAAGACGTCAATGGATCCAAGCAGCTTTTACTGTCTCCTAGAGAAAAGACTTTAATAGCAAAGGCAGCAACCCTCTAAGCAAAGAACTAAAAGAATAAATAAATTTTGCATTTGAGCTTCATACTCAGCTTTCATGTATCTTTCCTTTGAAAAGCATAGAACAAGTTTTGCAATTTAGAATTGTCTGAGTAGCATTACCCTAAAATTGAGACGGTGTTCTCTGAATAAAACAAAAAAGTATAACTTTCCCTGTTTATGTAAACTAAATAGTCTCCACTGAGTGACTCTTAGCCCGACCGGTTATTATCTCCTATCCTTGACAAAGTTCCACTGAAACATGTTTACATTATTTGGACTGTACTTGGTACTTGCAAATAATTCCATGTTGTATTCATAGCAGGCACCATTGACATCCAGATCTCCTAACATGTTTATTTTCTTTTAATATTTATTTATTTATTTATTTATTTATTTATTTATTTTGCAGTACCGGGGATTGAACTCAGGATCCTGCGTTTGCCACTCAAGCACTTATTCTACTGAACTATCTCCTCAGGCCTTATCTCCTCTGTTTTCTTGCTACAGGTGGTGCTTTCTAAGAAATTCCATTATTTTAATATCTCTTTCTATATATATATATAGATATAGACATAGATATAGATATAGATACAGATATAGGTATAGATATATATTCACTATATACTTTTCTTTAAGAAAATGTTCTTCTAGATCCAGAGCTCGCAGGTGGGCCTGTGAGATCACTGGTGACACCTCCTTCCGTATAAGGACCCCAGGTGTGCTGGCAAGATTGCTCATGCCGTAGCAGGACCCTTGATGGCGTGCACAGGAGGGGAGTGTGGAACCAGCAGCTGGAAAAATGTGAAATAGCAGTAACTCTATGAGTGATCAGTTGATAAGATAGGAGGGAGCCTAGCACTTGGGCACAAAGACATGTACAAGAGAAATGTGGGGGTAGGGCTGCCCCCACTTTTTATTGCTTTCCCTCTTCTATTTTGCCCTATTTTGCTTTTCCTTCTACTTGTTTGAGTCTGTGTATGTAGTTATTTTTGTTTTATGCTTTTCCTCCTTATTTTCTATTTCTTTCATGACTTAGATCTCTAACCTTTCTTGTTTCATTTCTACTTTCCTCTTCCTCCCTTTAGTCAACTACCTTGCTTGATTTTAGGAGTAAACATTGTCTCTTCTCCTTAAGTTTCATTTCCATACTTCTAGGCTTTCTCCCATCACATGATGAGCTCAAATAAACAACTGAACATTGAAACTAAAACATCTAGGAAAGAGCAATGACCAGACTCTTCAAAGATGTCAGTGAACCCTCAACAATCTATAGTTTAAGATGTTAGTGAAGGGACACATTCTCGACCATCCCAGTATGGCAGGTTATGCTCAACACAACAAATCCTTTTCGGTAGTCCATTTGCCCAAATCCAGTAATTCCTTCATAACAGATCTCTAAGGTATTCACTGTGGGCCATCTTTTGATCAGTATGTCTGCCAACCAGCCAAATGAGCTACCTTTTCTTCATGAGCTGGAATAGCTACTTAATGGACCCATATCAACAAATTCAGCCTGATCTGGGTATATGACAGCATTATCCCACATCAGTAGATTCATCCTCACCCTTTGGAAAGCTGGAGAGGTTCTTTGGGAGAATCATGCACCTCCTTACAGGTCACACTTGCACCTCACCCTTAGGAGCCTTCTGTCTGGCTATGGATCTAGAGGCAAAAGTGAGCATTGAAGGTGGGTCCTTAGGAGATTCAGCATCATCCTGCTTGGTCAACTCAAAATTTGGTTTCCTGAGATGCACTTAGAGAGGTCACCACCACAGGAGGGGAGTCCATGATGATGCCTATGTTGAGGCAGATGTAGGAATATCTTCCTTGGACAAAATAATCTTTTTGTGCCCAGGAGCTCAATGTCCTCAACTTTGTCAGGATCTTCCTAGTTTTGGGGGTCCTATTGCTTCCTCAGAAGTTCTTCACCTTTACTTCAGATAAATGTGTGGCACTAAATTTCTGTTGGATTAGAGCCAGTCAAGTTATGAAGGCCTGAATGTTGGATTTCTGCAATCTTAACCTTACACTAAAAGAGAAGAGATTCTCGCTCAGGACACACATCAAAACTTTTAAATCTGTATATGTGCCTGGACCTGGAAATTAGAATCTTTTAACCTGTTTTTTACTTTATTTTGTCCTCACAGAAGATGTTCGATTGGGTAAGGACGTTTTGAGTTCATTGTTTTTCTTCACTCTTGACCAGAAATGCTAAGAGCAACCTGCCAACATTATTATATTTCCCACTTTGAAAATATTCAAAAGTATATAAATGGCATCACTAAATTCCTTACATTTCAAAAGCTGTCAATTAATATAATCAAATAGATCGACATTGTGTATTACTTTAGATAGTTCATACCGAGGACTATCAGTATTCTCCAGTGTATCAGGAGAGATCACAGCAACTTTAGGTCTCATCAAATTAGAGGGTCAATTCTGAGAACCACTAAAGCTATTAAAGACTTACATCTTATTGTTTGTTTGTTTGTTTGTTTGTTTTGTTTTTGGTATGGGGGATTGAAGTCAGGACATTGCGCTTGGCAGGCAGGCACTTATGCCACTGAGATATCTCCCTGGCCCAAGACTTACATCTTTATGCTTCTGTTTCTCTAGAGTCACTCCTGGTACTAAAATCTGTATCTGCCCATACTCACTATAGAAACAAATGTAACCAGGTGTGGTGGCACAATCCCAGCACTTGGGGGGCCAAAGCCAAAGAATTGTTGTGAGTTCAAGACCACTCTGGGGCTACACAGTGAGACCCTTTCTCAAAAAGACAAAGAAAGACATTTAATTCAAGTTGTGTGTGTGTGTGTGTGTGTATATATATATATATTTACAAGATATGTGTAGAACGGCTGTCCACGTAGTACAAAAGAGAAGTCTGCATGTTGGAGATATGAAGGTTCTAGACAAAGGCAGAAAGTTGGAAGTCACTATACAGACCTGCACAAGTGCCTATCAGGAGGTCAAAAGGTCTGCACTGAGCAACTGGAGAGCCTATGCTGGAGACTGAAGAGTACACTGGGCATCCTGAGATGATGTGCAAGAGACGGAGAAGACTGGAGCTCTGCCAAATAAGGAGAAGGGAGCCTTCCCTCTTCATGTCCCTTTTATGCCATTCAGACAAAAAGTCCATTGGATTGTGCCACTCACACCAAGGATTTGTCCTCTGTTTTCACCAAATTCTTTGGGCCACACCCTGTACTATGCTGATCCAATTTATTTGGATAATTCTTCCTCAAATTGGCATAATCAGCTACCTATCACAGAGAGCAAGAGAGAGAGGTGCAGGGAGACAAACGGATAAAGGAAAGCAGAAAAATGTGTTGCACACATGGAATGGCTCCCCGCCATGAATAGAGCCAGTTTGTACTACCGACACATATGTACTGATGGAAACTAAACCACAATAAATGAGAGGAAAAATTAGATTTGAAAACCTAGAGAAAGCAACAAAAAATTTAAAAGTTAAAAAAGTAAAATGAAATTTGGTAGAATATTTCTGAGCAAGCATATTCAATAACACAAAACAATTAAATAGTATGTGGAATTTGGAGATTTACCAAGACCAATAACTTAATCTCGTTAATTCACCAACTGTTTGCACATGAGTCTTCATTGGCCTTCTTTGTGTTCACTAAAAACAACCACTCTTCCATGCAGGCCTTTTCTTGGTCTTCAGAAAAATGACCATGAAGTGAGAAGTGGTCACTAGATTTAATCTCTTTAACTATGCTGATTCTAGATTTTATAGCTGCCTGAAAAAGATGAAACAAAAATACAACCACTATTAACAGAAACTAATTTCTACAAAGTATCCATAACTCTGATGTCTTTTAACTAACTAGATGGAATATCAAACACACAAACTTTAAACATCATTCTGAGTCATCATTCAGTGTGGTGTTCTCTTTCAAGTTAAAAATAACTAAAACTATTAAATGGATTGAGCTATCAAGAGAGATTCGATGTGAACGACTTTGCTTATTTCCATAGTAGGCTGTAATTGACCATAATCCCTCTTCTTATTAGCTTTGATATAAAATCCATGAATATGTATGGCTTAGCTAAACCAAGTATCAACAAAGAAAAATTACAATGTTTACATTTTTCTGTACTAATTTAAATCCAAATTAATCTTCTTTATCTCATTCTTACTAATTTTATAATATCTGCCACATTTTCAGAGTAATATCTAATAAAATATCTTTCATTATACATGAATTTCGGGCAAAGTACTAAATGAAGAGAGAGCTATGAGGTCAGTGAGAACTAATATTTTAGCTGAGCCTTGAGAATGATATTACTGTTATTTTAGAAGACATTTTTTAAAAAAAAATGAATTCTCCTAAGAAAAGTCTTGATTGGACATGTCCACAATTTTTCTGTCACAGTAGCTGATTTAATTGAAATCACATTTTAAAGCGATTGATAGTCCTCTCCTTTATCTGATTAATTGCCACAGTTCTTAGAGTTTTCACTAATTAAAATATTTATATTTAGAACCAAGGAAACGATGAATGCCAATGAAATCTTTTTCCCCAGAACTATAAAAAGATTTTAATGCTAATAAGAATATGCAAAAATTAGTGATTTCATCAAGACCGTATTTACAATAAAAAATGCTACTGATGCTTATTCTGTAATGCCTCCAACAGCAGTCTTAGAAATAAGCAGATTCTTTCTCCTTTCCTCCTTCTCTTCCTCTTCTTCCTTCTCCTCCTTTTCCTCCTCCTCCTCCTCTTCTTTTTCTTTTAATGTATTTCGTACAGGGTCTAGATGGTCTCACTACACAGATTGGACTCATAGTGATCTTCCTGTTTTCGGCCTCCCAAGCGCTGGGATTCCAGGAGCACACCCCCACACCCAGTCTCAGTAGCCTTCTCCCTGCCTGAGGGGCGGGGCCAGCACAGCACTCGGGCTGGAACCCATATTGCTGAGCCTGTCTGAACAGGTGCTTTACTCGGCTGAGCTATCTGGATGGACCTTAGTCTTCTTCTTTTTTTTTTTTAACTCTACATCTTTTTACACTTTGAAGAATCTGTTTTACTAAAAGATATGCTTGCATCAGTCATTATCATGGAACATAATGTGGATCTCATGAACGTGAATAATGGAATACATAGTGGTTGATAAATTAATAAACAAATTAAGCTGATTTAAAATAATTCTACTTCTTCTGTATAGTTTACAAATAAAACAAGGGTTATGGAGTTTTCTAATTTTATCTGATGTCTCACATTACACAAAAAAATACCTCTCAATATAAGAATTTGAGCAGTATATATTTAAAAGTACAGGTCTTTCTCATTGTCAAAGAAAACATTGTCCAATTCTATGCCTAGAATCTTTTTTTTTTTTTTTTTTTTTTTTTTAGGAACCAGGGATTGAACTCAGGCCTGTGCGCTTGCCAGAGAAACACTTATTACACTGAGCCATCTCCCCGGCCCCCTAGAATCTTTTTTTTTTTTAAATACCTGGAATCTTGATCTAATATTTAGAAGTTACATAATAATATGTAAGATTTAGAGAACTTGAGAATACTTTAAATCTCTTGTAACAAAATCTTCTCAATGAATACCATACCATTGTTATCCATAATCTTTTCTTTCCATAGAAGACTTTGGTATTTATTTGGCATACATTAGCATGTAAGTATTCTCAACAGTTTAACATGATTTATCAATTACTAAAGATACACTTATTGTGTTCCTATAATACATAAGGCAGTGTAACAGATAATAGAGATTTTTAAAAGACAGTAAACTTGGTCTGAAAACAGCACAGACAGGTAGGTGAGGCTGTAAGAGAGAACAGAGGTGGGCTGAGGTCCTTCCTGAATTGAAACAATGCCAAGGGCTTCATATGGGCCATTTTGCATCATCTCTAAAGGACAAGCACCATATTACAAAATTTGCCTCATAGCTGAGAAAACCAATGGGTTTCTTTACTTAAAAAGGGTTTCTAGTTAAAGGAGTTTAGATCTATTTTAGTTCTGCATAGAGTAAAAAACAGAGAAATAGAAATCTTGATCGATTTGAAAACTTGTAGAGTTTGAGTAACTCCCAAGAAGATTACAGAGATTTGATTCAAATCTGAATATTACCCTGATTCCTTGTTTCTCTTTATTTTTGTCCCCTCAGATACACTGCCAATTTTATCATTCACTTATACTATGCATAATTTGACAGTGATACATAGGCTCTTCCCAACCCAGCAATTGTGAGAATAAGATTCCTCTCTGTCATCTAATTTTATTGGCTAAATGCTATATAATGAAGAATAAATAAGAATTTTAATGCAATTTGAAATTTTTTTTTTAAATTCCAATTCAGTGAGCTTCTTTTTTTTTTTTTCTAAATCTTTTATTTACTCATTCAGTACAGGTTCTCTACTCAGCTGAGACTCATAGCGTTTGTCCTGTCTCGGCCTCCCCAGCACTGGGATTACTGGTGTGCTCCACCACAACCTGTTTAGGGGCCAGCATGTCATGTGGTACTAGAGATTGAACCTGGGTCTTTGCGCTTTCCAGGCAGGTGCTTAGAATGCCAAGTTACTTCTCCAGGCTCAATGAACTTCTTTTTTCAAAATGTATAGGTAAGTAGACTTGTAGGTGAATGTGAAGTTATGAAATGCACAAAGAGGATATATGTTTTGTTTAATATTTCAATATTTATACAGAATATACACACACCAAAGGAAAACAAATGAACACGTATCCATATCAGAAGTAGAAAGATTAAAGAAATTCATTTAAAATATGGAAATAGTCTGTAGAACAAGACTATTTCATCTCTTGTTTTTTTGTGTCCGACCCACATACCTTACCAGTATGTTTTTGCATTTGTGGACATTTTAAATGTCCCTAAAAGTAACTCTGTTAGAAGTCAAGCAATGTATATAAATAAAGTCCTCATAGGTCCAGGCAGTCATTAGCCTTTCAAGAGCTATAGTCATGAATTCTCGATGGATTTATAATTGGTGATATATTGGATCATGCGCAGACATTACTGACTATTCAATAAATATTTGTTGAGTAGGTGACTTTGATAACCGTAGATTTATCTGCTTGCTAGTGATGATAACTAAACTAATTTAAGATCCAAAATATGCATGACCTGAGGGCAGGCCCTGGAGTGGCTGCGGCTGATATCTAATGCAAGAAACTTGTTTCACATACCAGTCACTATAACACATATTTAAAAATTCATCCCGGGGAACAACCCACTCAGGCCCCCCTCCTGTCCCTCTCTTGGACAGGAGCTTTCTTTCTCTCAATAAATATATTCTGCTCATAAAAAAAAAATTCATGGCCTATGTTTTGAAGCTTAAACTAAAATGCTGTGAAAACTAAGCTTGCAAATAGAGATGGGGTTATTTTATTGGAGAGTAAAAAGTCAGATAAGGACAAGGAAGTTGAAAAAAGGCAGCCTGGCACATAATAATAAAGATCAAAAGAAAAAAATTTTCTGACAGCTAACAGTTCAAGTCAGAGATGATTGGTTGACATTCAGTAATGTCAATATACATTTGTTATGAAATATATTTTTTGTTGGTAGTCCACAGGTTGGAGAGAGAAAAGGAAGTTCATATATGTTACTGTATGTTACCCTGTGTCTGCCTTTGCATCTGCTATTTGTCTTTGTTTTTTACCCTTCAAAATAAAATAAAATAAAGAAAGTTCATTTTCTAGTTTAGTACTATTTAGTTCATTTTCTAGTTTAGGTATCTTCCTTTATCTTCCCTTGGGTGTCTCAGGGTTCCTTGCCTCACAACCAGAGAAAAATGGGGAAGTGGAGTGAGACAAGATCAGAGCTAAAGGCCCCTGGGGGAGAAAGGGAAAGTCAGAAGTGAAGTAACACAAAGTAATAAAAATTTATTTATGGTGTGGCAGATGTGGAGAAGCTACCACACAGCAAGGACACACCATGAGGTGGGGTCCCTCAGCAGATGCCCCAAAGTCAGGGAACTTCTGTTCCCTGACTCACAGGAGGAAGCTGCTTGCTAAAAATAGCTCTTTGGTAGTTTTGTGTAGTCTTGAACCATCAGGGTCTTCGCCCCTATTTCTGAGTTGAGGAAAAGCTTAGGGAATCAGAGTTGTAGTAAGTGCATGTTACAGTTTGATAAGGGTAACTTTGTCATTAATAGTGCCTACTATGCATGTGTAATTTCATACTTCTCAGTCACCCAGAACTTGTCCTGTGCTGCCTACTCCCCTTTATCTGTCCTTATTAAGAAAAACTTTCTCCTCTATTCTTATATTTTACTTGTGCATTTTTTATTATAAATGATTACATGCTCTATGGGGAGTTGGTATATGTGCATAGCACAACTCTATTCTTTTTTTTTTTAATCCTCATGACCTCCCCCATTCACCCATCACTCAATCTCCTGACTCCAGATAATTTGAGAAATACACTCCACTAATTTTTTTCTTTTTTTTCTTTTCTTTCTTTTTTTCCTTTTTCCTTTTTCCTTTTTTCTTCTTTCTTTTCTTTTCTTTTCTTTTTTTTTTTTTTTGATTTAGTACAGGATCTACAGAGTTTCACTACACAGATAAGACTCATAGTGATCTACCTGTTTTCAGTCTTCCACATCCTGGGATTACAGATGTATACCACCACACCCATCTCATTCCCTGTCTCAGCATGCCCTGGGGGTGGGGCTGGCACAGTATACTGAGGATCAAACCCTGATCCTTGTGCCTGCCTAAACAGGCACTTTTGTGGGCAGGGCTATCTGGCCGGTCCTTCCCCTCACTGTTTTGACTTTCATTTAGGTAATGGATGTTTTGTATAAGAACACATACATTTAAGCTTGTAACTCAGATTTACTTTCATGTCAAAGATTTCCTTTATTCCTCTTCTACTTAACTGCTTGCCTTCCTAGTGTACTTACTGTGTGCATCTTTTGGCATTGTAGCTACACTGTTTCTAAGACACTCTTCTTGAGTACTTGTTTAGTGCTCATTAATTTCTTTAGATGCTCTGTATCATGGGCATATGTATTTCTCTAACAAATTTAAAAGATAATTTTGCAGACTACAACAGTCTGAGATGGAAGTTACTTTCTTTCACAGATTGAAACACTTTCCTCAAGCTCCTGGTCTTTAACTTTTATGTCAAGACATCTGCTCTGAGGTTCTAACACTATGGAGACAATATGATGCTTGCCATGTGGCTCTGATTTATTTCACTTACCAAAACAGTCTCTAGTTGCATCCATTTACCTATAAAAGCTTCAAATCAGTCTTTTTTTTAGTTGAGTAATACTCCATTCTGTAAAAATGCCACATCTTTTTATCAATCCTTCAGTTGACGTGCATTTGGGTTGTTTCCAAGATTAAGCTAGAACGAATTGCACCGTTACAAACATGGGTGCACATATACCACTGTGTGTGATGTGTTCAATTCTTCTGGGAAAAAAATACCTAGAATGCAGAATAGCTGGCTTGGATGGGACCTCCAATCCTAACTTTTTGAGGAATCTCCATGATGATTTCTATAATCGTTATACCAGCCTGCATTCCCACCAACAGTGGAGAAGCTTTTTCCCCACATCCCCCCCCCCCAGTATTTGTTGATGGTTGACTTCTTGATGATAGTCATTCTTTCTGGCATAAGATGGTATCTCAGCATTGTTTTAATTTGCATCTTTTGAGTGACCATTGATATTGAGCATTTTTTAATATAATTATTTGTCATTTGTATCTCTGCATTTTTGAAGTATATATTCATCTCAGATGCACATTTTTTGAATGAGTCTTTGAAATTTGGAGGCCTGATGTTTTAAAATTTTTTTATATATTTTAAATAGAAGTCCTTCTTCTGAGGGAGAGTTGGCTATGATTTTTTTTTCCAATTCAAGGGTTTTCTTTTTACTCTGTTGGTGATTTCTTTTGATGTGCAGAAATTTTTCAAAAAGATGAGATCTAAATTGTTGATTCTTTAAAGTATTTCATGTATAGTTTGATTTTTTTCATGAACTATCTTACTATCTCTATGTCTAAGATTTCTTCCTACTTTCTCCTCTAGAAAATTTAGTGTTTTAGTTTATTTATCTATTTCATTCATTTTAATGAGAAAAAAGATAAAATAGCTATGAAATAGTTTCAAAACAGGTTATTAGGACTGCTACAATAATTAATACATTGCATATTGTTGTCTTCATAGTAGTTATTCAGAGGACATATGAAGACATGATATCTTGTCTTGTCAATATTGGTACAATCCTTTCTTCTCAATGAACAAAGAGAAAGTTGCTGTATATCTATCCTATCTTGTGTATACATATATATTTTTTTCTTTCTACTTTTTTCACAACAAAATGGTCCTTTGTTTATACTTCTCCAAATGGATCATCTCTAACTTCAATGGAACACCTATCTCTGCAAAACGAAACATAAAAGGTGGATCTTTTGGGAGCCACTGAAGCTAAGAAATTGATGAGATGTGTATAGGTGGGACTAAGCCTCAGTACCTAAAACAAACAAGCTACCTCAGTACTGAGATAAACATCCTGTCTGGTTAACATCAACTATTAGTTGCTAAGTAATTTTGTGTCATCTGTTAGTGTTTGAATTTTAAAATTTAAATCTTTGATCCCATTTGACTGAAGTTTTGTGCATGGTGATAGACATGGGTCTATTTTTATCTTTATTTATTTTTATTTTAATGTATTTGGTACAGGGTCTCACTGTGCAGCTCAGATTCATGGTGATCCTCTTGTTTTCATCCTCTCCAGTACTGGGATTACAAGTGTGCACCATCACCCCTGGACTTAGTCCCTGGCTCAGCTTACACTGGTGGGGGGCGGGACTAGCATGGCATATAGGACTGGAGATCGAGCCCTGGTCCCTGTGCTTGCCAAAGCAGAAGCTTAGTCCACCAAGCTATCTCATAGCCCAACATGGGTCTATTTTTAGCTTTCTGTATGTAGAAAGCCAGTATTTCCAAGCAGCATTTTTTAGACTTACCCTTGCAGCTTGATTATAGTGAAGTGCTTTGCTGCTAGCATGGAGACTGCTATACCTAGTGCCTACCTTTCAGTGATGCAATCTTTGTATGCACATGAGGCCCGGAATCCCACCACCCAGGCTTATTTTGGAGAGGAGGCAGCAATTTATTTCACTCAACACTCAGTTCTGCATAGATGGGCTGCTGTACTGTTGAGGACACCTTGGCAATCCAAAACCAGTATACATAAAAGGGCAATTGCTGTTAATATTAACCAAATGTTGACCTACAGTAACATCTACTAAATAGAGTAAGGTTAAGAGAACAATATTCAAAAGTATCACTGTAAATTTGGCTATATAAGTATTTGTAAAGCTTAAAAGTTAGAGGTAGAAAGCAAAAAATGAGAAAGTACAATTTGAAATATTAGTGAATGGAAGATGTGAGATGAAAAGAAAAATGAGATAGGACTTCCACTGAGGAGTAAAGGGAAATTAATAATATTAGATAACATAAAAGAATTACCGTTAAAAAGAAAAACTAATCAGGGGGCTAAGTAAAATACTTTTTAAGTAAGAAAGAAAATAAAAGTTAAAAAGAGAAAAGAAAAAAAGGAGGAAAAACAAATCCTTAAAAAAATCTATGAATTAAGAATGAAGACAATAAATACTAAGTCAATAAAATACTTACTAGGTTTTGAACATTTTCTTCTGAGATCTGCAGCCTTGGTATCCAACAGGTCACAATTTTCTCTACCTAGAGGTCCAGCCTGTGGTTTTGTGAAGTGCCCACCCTGCGCTAGGACCCAACAGTTCTTACACCATCTAGTATGGCCACCATGCGAGACAAGGTATCTCAGTGCTTATGTTTGCAGATGGGAAAAAAAACAATTCACTTTGTGATCTCTGCCAGATGTGTGTCTCTGAAAGGGATTCCAGGAGGCTGTTGGAATTAATGCCAAATCCAGCCTCTTCTGAGAGATACACAGTGTCTAGTTTCTCAGTATACACGGAAGGGTCTGTGTCATTCCTGGTGTGAATTTAAACTTTTCAGAAGGTTTATGCCTACTCTGTACCCACTCTCTGGTTATCTCCTGTGGCAGGTTCTGTCCCAGTCACTGTGGGATGCTAACATTGGAAATTCTAAAGTACAGCAGTTCTGGAGATTTTTTGTGGCTCAGTCTTGAATAGCCCTTTCTAAACTTAAGCTTGACAAATATTCTGAGGAAAGCTAGTGTGTGCTACCTTGAGTTTCTTTTCTAACTCCAGCTTGCCATGTAGGACTCACTTTGGAAGTAAAACTCCATAATGCTTATGTAATTCACAGTAGCTTGGGCTTATCTTGGGTCTAGCTCTACTGGCTCCATCCATTATTTCTCCCCAGAGCTGCCAACTCTCCAGATCTTTCCTCCTCTCCAACATGTTGGTGACATCTTTGACCAGACAGGGGACAGGCTTCTTAAGGTGCTTGGATCCTCAGCAGGTTGTAGCTAGGAGAAAACATAGAGAGGACTTGAAGTTGGCAGATGGTCATGGCCATGGTGTGGAGTCGAAGGTCACAGAGTTGGCTAGGGTAAATGTCACGTAGGCATGTTTTCTCCATTCTGCTCCGGATGGCATTACTATGAGTAAAGTCAGGTTGTGCTATTTTAATATTTTATTTTATGAAGAAAATAAAAAACAGTAAATGAAACATCAGAAATAATACAGAATTTAAAGAAAATGACGGGAATTCAACAATGGTCACTGTATTGTATCTTTTTGTCTTCAAATTAGTTGTTCAGCCTGCCAGACGATAATGTAAAATTAGTCCAAAAAATTAAAAAGAAGAGAAAAAAATATATTTGATTTAGGTTTCCTGAGAAAGTTAATTTTTAAACAGAAAAGATTTCTTTGTTAGGTAAATCAAAATAATACCTTAAATAATACCAAAAAGAGGGCCGGCCAAATAACTCAGTGGATTAAAGTGCCTGCAAGCAGGCTCAGGGGCCGGGGATTCGATCCTCAGGCCTGCCATGCTGGGCTCTTCCCCGGGGAAGCACTGAGATGACAACTGAGACTGGGCATGGCGGCGTGCACCTGTAATCCCAGATCTTGGGAGGCTGTAAGCAGGTGAATCATGAGAAATCCATTCCAGTAGTGAGACGCTGAACACCCTGTAGACCCTCCCCTAAAATACAAAAAAAAAAAAAAAAAAAGCCCTAAAATAAGTAGAAACATAGATTTTGAAGCATTACTTCTATCCATCATGGTAACTACGGTAATGACTAAGGCTTATCCTCAGTTTAGGAATAAATCTAATTTATAGTCCATTCCAAATTTTCAGTATTTTTTATTTTATTTATTCATTTGTTGTTATTATACTCATACAACTTCAAATATGTGAGTATATTTTGCTCCAATGCGATGGTAAAATGTCCAACGCTTGTTTTAAGAAAACATTATTAATAGCAAGTACCAATTGACAGTATGTATTGTGCATATGGTACTAAACTTGATTTACAAAGCTCAGGAACTCCAAAGAAAGTATTTGGATTTGTAGTGTCTGACAATTTAACTTTATTTCTAAATTTTAAGATATTCCAGGGGAACATCTTTTTTTCTAATATGAGACAATCATGAAATTTGTAAGAAAGATCTAGCAGACTTAATCTATAAATTGCACTCCCTTAAAGTATAATAAAACTAAATATGAAGTATTATAAATAAGAATACAATAGCACAATTTTATTGCAATTACAGTTATTACAGAACATTTATCTCTATGACACAGTACAGAATAACAAAAGTTCTGTCCTTTTGCATAATAATGCCATCTTAGGTTAAGTTATGAACTTCAAAATTTGTCATTTATTATTATACAGTTTTCTAAAAACGTAACTTTACATTGGTATTGTTTTGAGATCTGTCAAATTTTTACATATTTATATATACTGTTACAGAAGATAGAAGTCATAATGATCATTGTGATCCTTAATAGTGATGTATTTACTTATTTTTAGATAGGGTATCATTTGTAGTTCAGACTATCCTGAAGCCAAATTGGCTTCAAACTGGCAATGATCCTCCTGCCTCAGCCTCTCAAGTGCTGAGATTATAGGCATGTATTGCCATCCCAGCAACAGTGATATCCAGTTTGAGTAGATTAACAGATGTCTAACAAACTGGTTAATCACACTCTGGGTATGTCTGTAATAAGGTACAGAAATTAGTAGCAGGCAGGCCAGCAAGCCGAGAGAGAAGACCCACCCTGATGTGGGACTTGCAGCTCCCTTCAGGATGAGAAGGAAAGAATTGCACTGCACTTAGAAAACTCTGTTCTTCTCAAGCAGGTGCAAGGCACCACTGCTGTTCTCTCTGAATATCAGCTTCTTCAGCTGTTCAATGCAAACTGACAGCAGGGACTTCTCTAGGAGCTCTATCCTCGGTCTTACCTTGCATCTTGACCCCTCTTGCTCTGTGGCTTCCAGTTTAGTGGACTGAGACACTCTTGCATACTCTACGGGGACCTCTGCCTCTCTGGTATGCAAAGAGCCAATGTGAAGCATCAGACTATTTGATAAATCTCTTGCATAATTTTATAAATGTGTGTGTATATTGTTTCAATTGTTTCAGTTACTCTAGAGAAGTCTAACCATACCAGACAGTGCAAGGATTTCTAACTAAGAAACTAGATCTTATAGAGAATGTAAAATGTAAAATATTTCACATACTGAGTCGGACACACAGTTGAATCTCATTCAACTCTTAACTCTCAAGCAGGGACCTATTTTATCTCTACAGTGTAATTTGAACCTACTTGAGGAGGATCCAGGCTCATTAATACAAAATGTTATTCTAGTAGAAAAATATTTTATCTCCTATTTCAAAATGCAATCCTATCACAAGAAATTGCTTTATCAAATGCTTTAAAATAAAATATGCAGGAGTGTGGTATGCTCCCATGCTCTTGGGCCATTCTGAGTCTTCCTATGATCCAAGCCTAATAATTAGAATCTCTAGTGTTTTTGGATGAAGATACAAAGTCATCACTCTAGCATCAGATTATGATGGTAATGAAAGACAGATGAAAAAATAATAAAAATGTAAGCTTTCTACAGACACAAACAGTGAGTGAGTAATCTGTTTTGTGTCCTGAAAATTTCAGCAGTTTGTTCATTGCACAGAAAGAGAGGAGAGTTGGCTTTACCTGTGACTTTGCTTCACTAGGTAAGTACAAAAGTAGAAAAAAGACTATTTGATAATATTGCCATGACATTATTTTAAAAAATTCTTGAAACTAAGTTTGGAAAGGAAAGAAAATGTTGAGTTGCATACTCAGATGATCTTTAGAGGCTATAAAGATGCCAGAGGAATGTTTCAGTTCTGACCTGGAAGGATGGAATGAGGCAACCTGGGAGGTTCATAAATCATGAAGTTACCACTGATGGCAAAGGTGTATGGGGATCAGTGTCTGAAACAGGAGCTTAATTTTGGAGCATAAAATGTCACTGAAAGGGAATGAATGGCCATAGTTTCTGAAAGTTCTAATGGAGCAGAGAAGTCTTAGAAGCACTATTAAACAACACGGTAAATGTGGGAGTCATCCAACCCAGGCTTTCCAGATTCTGTGATTAAATAACAGGCAAAACAGCTTCTCTTTGACAATATTACAGCCATGTTTATTTGGAGAGGCGGTTCATAGTGAAGTCTAGGAAGTAGACAAAACATGCAGAGGAGATGTGAATGATAAAGTAGAACTTGCTACTAATAGACATGGAGTTTGCAAAGGCAGAGAGCATTACAGGGCTTGGTAAGATTAGAAAGGTTCTAAAAATCATTATAATAATGTAGAATAGTAATTCATGTCTACAAAATTCAGCAAAATGGAGTGTTCTCACAGAAATTACTATTTAGACAATCAAGGGTAAATCATAATGTCAAACAGTAAACACTGGATAGTTGATCAGTAGAAAAGATTCTAGGGCTCTCAAAACTATTCAGTTAATTTGTTTTCCAGCTAAAATAAAAAATCAGTAAGCTGACAGGGGTATTTACCAGGAATATTTTTTAAAGGTAGAAAATGAATATGAAATAGTGGCCACCTGACTGGGGGACTTCAGAGAAAGAAAGAAAAAAAGAAAGTAACCAGCATACCCTTACTGTCCCCCAAGTAGGGACTTTTTAGCTTGATGTGTTCACTTCTGTCCCTACTGTGATCACTGTGTCTCACATGGAAATGAGTCTCTTTTAAACTCGAAGGGCCTCTTACTGTAAATCACAAACTTCCTGTTTCTGTGATACAGGAATTTGATCCTGTCATCTTGCTAGTTTTGTAACCCGCAAAGAAGCTTTCTCAGTGATCTGAGTAGGGTTCTGTTCTGCTCCATTTGTTGATATATTCTGCAGTGATCTTAATGTTTGCGTTCACCTTGTTTTAAGTCTATTTTGGGAGGCTGAGGAGACAGCTAAGTAGGTTAAGAGCCTGCTTGGCAAGCTCAAAGTCCCAAGTTCGGTCCCCAGCATCATTTAAAAAAAAAGAAAGAAATCTTTGGGCTGGCCAGAAAGCTCAGCAAATTAAAGTGCCTGCTTAGGCAGACACAGGGACCAGGACCTGTGTCTGATCCCCTGTGTCTGTGCCAACTCCACCCCCAGGGCCCACTGAGATAGTGATGGAGACATAAAAATAAATAAATAAATATATATTTTAAGGCTGATATAGCTTAGTGACATGATGCCTGCCTAAAATATGTGAGGTTCTGAGTTCAAATTCTCATTATAATAAATGAATGAATTTTTTTTCATTATTTATGTATTTGGTACAGGGTCTCACCTCTCAGCTCATAATGATACTCCTGTTTTCAGCCACCCCAGCATTGGGATTACAGGCAAGTGTCACCACACCCAAACTCCGTCAATAGGTCAGTGCATCCTGGGTGTGTGGCTGGTGTGGGATTCAGGTCAGGGATCAAATTCTGGTCCCTATGAATAATTAATTTTGAGATCACAGTTTTTGTGATGTCATTACCTTTTTTCAGAGATATGTAAGGTTCACCAGGGACATTATTGAATTTGTATTATATGAAACCAATATATTCTTTTAAAATTTTGCTTTAATATGTCACTCTTAATTGTTAAAACATTCATATGTTCATAGTATTTAGCATTATGTATTCAAACATATGTAGGGATAGTCACATGATATCTGCCACATACATTTATGTACTGCGTATCCTTTTGTTTCCTCCCTTCTCTTCTTTTTTAATCTTTCTGTCCACTGAGTACACCTGGGACAATAACAAGGACAACTGGAATGGTTGGTTTCAAACTGCTTGGTTTCAAAATGGGTGATTTCAAGATATCTTGGGGAAAAAGGCTGTTTCTAAGAAAGAGGCAAAGAAGGAAAAATTAGAACCAGAAATATTGTCTTTTTTGAGAAAAATAAGGCATTTTCATAAAATGATAACATCAAAAGGAAACAAATACCACCTTTGAGGAGACCAGCAATCAAATCTTGGGTACGTTTTGCATAAAAGTACTAAAAATAAAACTCACTGAATAAAATGGAAGCCTGTGAATTAACACTGAGATTAATATAGTACACATAAATGAAAGGAATTATAAAATATCTTTCTTACTATAAAACATCAACTAGCAAATGCAAAATAAAATATTAAATGCCAAGAAAGCATTGTAATGATCATTAATTTATTCAATGAAAATCAAGAACTGCTATAACAATAGAGATAAATTGGAAAATATACAGAAAAGTGAATTTTGCATAGCCTTAACAAGTCTTGTTATGGATTTTATTTTATCTTTTTATTTATTTATTTATTTATTATTTTGGTGGGACCAGGGATTGAACTCAGGCCCTTGTGCATGCCAGGCAAGCTCTTATTCTACTGAGTCATTTTCCCAGCCCAAAAAGTCTTATTTTGAAATGCTCATCAATTCAGTAATAGCAAACAAGGAATAAGGTCATTTTTAATGGAAAAAACTGACAGACATCATCTTAATTAAGTGTCATGCATTACCACTAGAGGGCTATCGGGTAGACAGTGCATGTCATCTGTTAAAATGCATGGAGAGGCATTAAGGTCTCTTGTGGTCAATGTAGTTAACAATCAATGGCCTGAATGTGCTTCAAGAAAAGATGCACAGAACACATGGGAAGATAATCTACAAAGTTGTCAGCTTGTAATAAAAATGTCATGCTGATGAAAGTCAAAAACAGCTGATAAAAAAATTCTTGATTGGATAAAGCAAACAATATATAATAAAAAGTCAAAATAAGTGAGCATAGTACACAAACTGATTTGGCTGCTTTTGCCAAAAAACAAAGCAAAACCACATGGGCACAATTAGAGTCTGAGTGATAGATTTATGGAAATATTTTGTATTATTCTAGCAATTTTTCACCGAGCATGTCATTTGAGTTTAAAAGTGCATGTAGGCCATGTAGTGGGGTTATGAATGTAAAGATTTTCAATGACTTCATAAAATAGTTATTTCTGAATTGTTTTGGTTATATGTTTAAGCCTAACTTAGGTCAAAGAAATTGTTATTTTTTATTTATTTTTTATTTTTGGCAGAACCGGGGATTGAACTCAGGCCTTTGCGCTTGCCAGGGAAGCACTTAACTCCACTGAGCCATCTCCCCAACCCCAAAGAAATTATTTTTTAAAATAATATATATCAATAAAATGTAAAATAAAATAAATAGAAAATTTTACACACATGTAAAAGTAGAGAGAATTTAAACTTGCATATTTTTCTTTCCTTATTTAAAAAAGATAGATGAAAAATTAAATGTGGAAAACTTGTTCAATTTTACAAAGGTTATTTTAGATTTTGAAGCACCTTTACACTTATAGAAAATTCAGAGGGGATGAAAGAGAGAGAACAAGTATTTTATGCTCAGAAAAAACATCAGCTGACTCTGAGAACGGAGTCCCTCTGTGGCAGTGAATGAGAGGATCATAACTCTCTTATATTACTAGCTTACTGTATGTGCTATACTGCATTAAATGGAATTTCACCAACTTGAGCTCCTCTCTGAATCTGTGTATAACTTTATACCGAGGATAACTTTAGCGTTTAGGGTTATAACTTACATGAGTTTCTCCAACTGTAAAATAAGAGCCCTTTCCTTTTATGAGTTACTCCTAAACTCAGCCTATTATAAGTTCATTCAATGAGCCCCTGCAAATGGAGTGGTAATTCTATATTACATTTCATGGTGGCGTTCAATCTCACTTACTACCTCAAAAATTCAGGCTTGGACTGTTTAGAAAATTAAGAGTTGAAACAAAGTTCCTTTTATTATAGCAATAATTATCATGTAGTGTGTATTAAGAATCTGGTGAGCAATGAGTACCGTTGACCCTGGTGTTGTTTCTGTCCTAAGGAGAAGTGCTGTGAGCCCTGCGCTGTGTGTAGGAAAAAGACGTCCCTCGCACGTACACATCTAAGCTTGCGATCTTCCAGGAAACAAGTTTTCCTGGGCAGTGATTTAGAAGTAGCTAAAACCCACAACAATTTCAAATTACATGGCCTCATGTTTATAACCCTTTTTATTGTGGTTTTGCTCTAAATTCAAACTTGCTTGTTTTTACTGTACCATTTACTACACATTTATCTACTTACTATAATTAAGTACCACAGTTCAAGCCAGAAACCAAGGAACCTTTTAGAAGTTGTCTTCTTCACTCGCCCTCGTCTTCTTTTCTTGTGTCTCATCAATTATTAATATGTGCTGACACGAGTGCTTCCACACCTCTAAATAAGATGATATAATGACTTGCGGGGCATTCAGTGGTTCTCCATAACTCAGTGACTAAACATTAAACATATTTAAATGGCAGCACAAGGCCCTTTAACGTCTTTCTCCGATTTACAGCCCTGTACCAGGCAACTCGCTGCCTCGGTACAGCAGCGTCTTTCATGTCGCGTGCGGGGCATAATCTGCATCATATACCTGGAAATTTAAACTTTGAATGACCCATTCTGCTTGAGATCAGCTCCTCGTCTTCTGATGTGCCTTTTCACCTATCAAGACATAAAAATAAGGCTGAGGGTAAGGCCCAGCCTCACAGCTCCTGCCTGGCAAGGATGAGGACCTGAGTTTGATAACTGGAACAACAACAAAAAGACAATAAAGTGTTCTTTGTTAGCCTTGTTCATGTAATCATGAAACATGATCTTTTCCCATGACAAACACTCTCATTTCAGAATTGTCACGCAGAAAGGAATGGAGCATTTATGTGCTTCTTTGCTGTGAGTATTAAGCTCTTGAAGGACAAAAATTAGTTCCAATTTGTCTTTGTGTCTCCAAAAACAGTGAAGTACTTAATCCAAACCATGTACCCAGAAAATGAATTATTGTCCTCATTTAGAAGGTACTTACCAGAAAAATGAAAGGGGAAAAGAAAATAAATAGTTGAAGCCCTTTGAAAATAGAACCTAATGCCTGGCATAGTGGTTTAAGCCTGTTATACCAGCAATCAAGTGGCTGAGGCAGGAGAATTAGTGCAAGTTCAGGGCCAGTTAGGATTACAGAGTGAGCTCAAGGCTAGCCTGAACTATGTAGCCAGGTGTTATCTCAAAATAAAACAACAAACAAAAATAGCCCCCCAAGTAGACCCTAAGGGTAGAACATAGAAAAATGGTTTCATAGATGCCATCTAGTGTAACTTTAACCTCAGTGCATCAATCATTAATTTAATTACTTTTTTCAAAATGATTCATGTGTAGTTAAAAAAACAACAATAACACATTATTGTAAGCTAATCAGCAGGACAAATGCTTTAGATGGCCCTGAATTCTCTGGTAATATTTTACTGTAAAATCCTATCTTCTCAGAAAAAAGAATATAAAAAAGAAAGTTTTAACCAAATGAATGTCCACTGAAAGTTATCTACTTTTAAAATAGGACTCACCATAATTCTTACTTAAGAATATGTCAATATGAATATTTAATTTTAAGGATGATGCTCTGTCTTCCTTAATTTCATCCTCAAAATAGCCACATGGAACTGTAATTGTTGTTAGCTATCTTAAGAAGAAACCAAGAAGTAAGGAGAAGGAATGACCACGCCCAGGGCACAATACTGGTTAGTCAACCAGTGTCACCAGGCAAGCAGGGTTCAGAACAATGAATCCTCAAGCACTAAGACTCTGAAACAGGACCGGGGAGATGGCTCAGTGGAATAAGCACTTCCCTGGCGAGCACAAGGGCCTGAGTTCAATCCCTGGCTCCACAAAACAAAAAAAAGAAACAAACTCTAACACTGTTTACATGTACCTACCTGTAGCATAAGAGAAGCATACATAAAGTGCAATTTAGCTTTCCTAGTGATAGGCATATACTAGCTATTTATGGTGATTTTATTTTTAATGTACCTAATGATGAAATATTTTCCAGGTATTACTGCTTGATCAGAAGTTCACTGATCTTGCATTTAAAATGACTTGCATAATTTACCTTAAGTATGGGGCCAGGGAGATGGCTCAGTGGAATAAGCGCTTCCCTGGCAAGTACAATTGTATGAGTTCAATCCCCAGTTCAAAAAAAAAAAAAAAATTACCTTAAGAAATAAGTGGTATAGCTGTATAAATCAATGTTTTCAACTCACATTATCTCCACTGATCTATATAAAAGAAAAGAAATGGGCAAATTTCATTCAACATTAAAATTTTATGTTATTTTATTTTTCTCTATTTATTTTATTTACTTTCTTAGAGCTTGCATCATGCTTCCAAATATTTGCATAATAAAATCTCAATTAGTGATAAAAAAAGATTTATTATTTTACATTCAACCATTAATGATAAAGTTTTCAAAATACTTGACTCAGTGGAAGACTCAGGAGCTGGCAACAAAGTTAGTGAATGAGGTAGCCAAGCAATCTAGGATGTCCCCTGCATGCCATTCAATTTTATGATTTTTCACAATGTAATTTAATGTTTCACATATTTGGCACAATTTATTCTTTCTTTAAAATTTAACTACTTTTCAATGTACTTAATGTCACTATATATTTTATACAAAGATTGTAAGTCTAAAAGAGGTAAAATAGTTTTAAAAAATGTTTCCTTAATCAGGTGCCATACAGTAGGCTTTAGGAGAATATGTCAGTCAATCAAAGCTGAAATAGCTCCAAAATATCAATCTTTTACAATCTCAAATTTTTCTTTCTCACTTCCTCATTGCTTTAATGTCCGACTGTCACATGTTTCTGCCCTCAGACTTCTCTGGTCAAAGTCCATCATATGAGTACAGTTCAGCAAGGTAATTGCAACATGTCAGTGTTCCCAGAAAGAGGACAAGGAGCCGTGGCCCACAGCGGGGTAGGCCCATGGACAGTGACAGGCTTGACGGCGCTAGATCTGTGCAATACTATGAATACTTGATGTTTCGACCTTTCCGCTCTTTGGGGTTTTTCATATTTTTTTCTTCCTAAATTATTTATTTTATAAAAGTTGTATTGCTGTTAACAAAGTATTGTGGCTTTGTCATTCTGTAGATCACCTCTTTCCTTACCATTCTGAACCTCTTCAAACTTACTGAAGCCCTTAGAAAAAGACAAAGGAGTTCCACATACCTAGACACCTTTTCTTTCTTTTTATTTCTTTTCTGTGTTTTAGAGAAGGGTTTACAGGGTGTTCAGGGTCTCACTACTAGATCAGACTCCTAGTGATCTGCCTGTTTATACAACCCCCCAAGAGCTGGGATTACAGGCGCATGCCACCACTCCCAGTCTTAATTGCCATCTCAATGCACTGGGGGTTGGGGGTGGGGAATAGCAAGGCAGGTCCCAGGATCAAATCCCCAGTCCCTTTGCCTGCTTGTAGGCACTTTAATCCACTGAGCTATTTGGCCGGCCCTAGACTCCTTTTCTTTAAAGGTATTTACCCTATTATTTTACGCTTGAGATGGACTGAGATATAATGAAAATGGTATTTTATTCAAAATTACTTGCTATAAATAATCATTAGGAAAAAATAATCATTAGGAAGGAAAATATATTAACAGCAAAAAAATTGGCTAAGTCTAGCACTGTAACACAATGTTATCATTAAAATCAGAGCAAGGACTTTAACAGAAGGAAGAAGCAAATATTAGATAAAGACGTGATGTGGGTAAAAACATACAACTGCTGCCAGAGTCACCTCTTCAGGCCAGAGACAAGAAGAAGAAAAGCAGGACATGTCCTCTGATATCTCAAATGTCTGCGTAAAAGTGGAAAGGTACATTTGACCATTGTCACCTGCATCTTACAATAGTCTCCCTGGAACCTAGGACCCAAGCCTTTGTATTATTTTCATACCATCAAACTATGTAGGAATAACAAAGTTTGATGTGAAGGTGCTTCACTGTCACTGCAATATGAGAAGGTAAGGATAAATCTAACCCTATAAAGGAAGTGCGACAAATTTCAAGTAAACCGAACCACTGCCTTGCTGCTTAGTGAGGTCTGTGTCACCTTTAACTATTTCCCCATTTGAATTTTTTCAGTATTTTATAATATAGAATCTTTTTTTATTTTCTTATACCATATACTCATTAGTGTCATTCATCTACAAAATATTTTTGATAGTTAAAATGATGACTAAAATAGATCAGCATTTTGAAACTAGTATTGATTTGGTACATGTTAATAGTTTCCAAAGTATTGCATAGAAAATATAATTTGTCAATTAAAACAATTATTTGTCCAAATAAGCTTGTTGATCACTGTATTATCAAATAGTTCAATAGGTCACAATTTACATCAGCTAACTAATCTCAAGAATAAAAGAATAATATTTCAATTTACTTGAATAAAGAATTTGATTAGAATATAAAAAACGTTTGTGAATAAATTGTTTTATGGTACAGTATTTGGCCAATTTTGACTGAGAATAATACATGTACTCATTGATGGGAAACATCAAAATATTAAAAAAAATTGATTTTCTATTTCTATCCTAGGAAATGGTAAAAAGTCCTATTATTATGTTTAAACATTTATACATATAATATAGAGATTGTATTGAGAAAATTGGTAAATATTTCTAAATGGCTATTAACAATGAATATTTGCTACTACTATTATTATTATTTTTATTACCATTGTTATTATTTTAGTCTTTTTGACAAAGGGTTTCACTATGCAGTTGAAGCTGTCCTTAAGCTCACTTTGTAGCCCAGGCTGATCAAACAATGATCCCCCTACCTCATCCTCCTGAGCACTGGGATTACAGGCATGCACCAACACATCTGGTTCCAATGAACATATTTTAGAAGAACATAAATCTAAATAAATATCAAGGTAAATTAATGCAAATATTTTGTCCATTATTTTAATACTTTATTTTGTTTTTAAAATTTGAATATTTTAAGACACAAACTTTTCCTCTGGTATAAGAATGTATAAATAAGAACCAAAATATATAATCGATGTTGTGAAATAGGAAAAAAAAATGTTCAAGTGGGAAAAGGGAAAAGGGAGAGGAGAAGGGGAAAGGAAAGGAGGGAAAGTAAAATAAAATGAGAAAAGAAAGAAAACATGAAAACAAAGTTTATGTAAATGAGAAGGGTGGGAGGGGCTGAAAGAAGGGGAGGGGAATGGGCTAGAAACCAAGTTACATCATGTACAGGCTCAGATTCTCTATGATGAATGTGATCATCCTGTACATCTGCTATGTACTATTAAATCTAATTTAAAAAAACATACCTTTCACCTGAATAGTCTTTAAGAGAACTGAATCTAAGAAGAAAAGAAAAAATAGATAAGTTAATAACCTTGGAGTTCATAGGAGAAAAAGTAAAATGAATATAGAATTGTATCAATGTCTTGCAAGAACCTCATTTTTTAGTAACACTGAAGACAGAGAAAAAACTATGAATAGTCTAAAGACCAAGGTAACCCTAATTATTTCTTCTTTGACAAAGGTTTATGACACATAGTGAAGTTAGTAGTGGCTATCTCCAGAGTTATTGGACATAAGTTATGTAAAGTCTTATATACTACTCTCATAAACAAGAAGGACGTGAACAGACTGATTTCACACTGAGAACGTCAGGTTCTGTAGTCCACAAAGGAATCTTGGGGCTCTCTTGAAAGAGGAAACCGAAGATGGATACACACTAAGAATGATTTGGTGCCTCAGAGAAAGAAAGAAGAGCTGGGTTTTCTGGGTTACCTGATGAATTAGAACTCAGTATCACTGACACAGGGCATGGAACAGATGTAAAATGAGGGGGATAATGATATTAAGCAAAGGTAGGCTGAACATTTAGTATGCTAGAAAAAAAAAATATATATATATATATATATGATTCGTTCTGACAAAACGTAAGTTTCTTGAGAGTCAGATAAAATAGAGATTCAATATGAAAATCACCAATACATAGGGACAGGACAGAGTCAAGGATATAAAGTGAGGGATTTTTACGTGGTGTTATTAAGAAGAAACCAACTTGGCAAGAGAAGAATTAGTTTTGAAAGACATCACAATAAAGTGTTACACATGATGTCACCACAACAAAATTGTCAGTTACGATACATTCAGGAAAGATTAGCTGTGCTGGGCTCCCCAGATGTCGTAGCACATACTAGAATTGTAGCTCCTCGGGAGGCAGGGGAAGAATGATTGCAAGTTTGAAGAATGATTGCAAGAATGATTGCAACTTTGAATGATCTCAAAGTTAGCAAGTCCCTACATTAATGTTCAATTTTTTAAAAAGGGGCATGTAACTTAGTGTCCCCTGGACTCAACCCCCAGTACCTCAGAAAAGGGGCAGGGTGACATAGTTGGCTTTGGCTGTTCTCTTCAATGGTAGTGTGTACAGAATTGCGGTTTTGAAGAAAAAAAAATTGTGCATAAATAAATTAGGGTTTAACATTTCATACTAATTAACTTTTCCTAGAAAATTATCTCTGGTGAGCTTTTTATAGTTAAGTGGAATTTAATTTCTTGGATTATAAATTGTCCTGACCATACACTCAGTGGGAACATGCTTACCTCAGGTGTGCAAGGCTGTGGGGGTCATGATGCATTTTTTTAAGATGAAAGAAAGAAGATATGAATAAATTTTCTTTGCAAGACAAAAGATCATAGCATAATTTTCCTATCTAATTCTTTTTTTTTCTAATTCTTGATTGTTATTTTGCTAAAGAAACCTGGAGATTATCACACAAAATTTCTGAAAAGAAACATAGATTTGGATGAAAACAACCACGGAAAACTTCATGTTCAAGCCCGAGTTTTACAAATGAGAAAACTAATGGATTGTGATGGGGAAGAAATGGAAAAGCAAACCGTTCTTAGGTTACATTAGTAGCTAGCTCTTCTTAACAATTTTTCCTTTAACTTTAATGCACATTACCGTTAGAAAACAGGGAATGCTTTATGATAAAATACATGAAAAAAAATCTGTTTTCAAATGCATTGACTGACACAGAGGTTTTATTTAATTTTGCAATAAAAATGGCACTAAGACAACACTTTCATATCTTCCAAGAGTTACAAAATTCTAATAAAGAATTTAAGTTTTGTGTTATTTATTTATTTATTTATTTATTTATTTATTTATTTATTGTATTTGGTACAGGGTGTCACTATGCAGTTCAGACTCATAGTCATCCTCCTGTTTTCAGCCTCCTGGAACTGAGACTACAGGCGTGCCTCACCACACTGGGTTTTGGTGGCCTGCTCAGCATGTCCAGGGGCAGGGCCTGCATGTCATATGGTGCTAGGGATTGAACCTCTGCACTTGCCTAAGCAGGCACTTAGTCTCCTGAACTACCTCACCCGCTGCCTGCTTTGCACTTTAATGTGATTACTTCATATCTTCAATTGGGCTATGAATAATAAAATTTAAAAGTTATGGTGTTTTTGCTCTCTCAATTAAATGATGTAAAAAATTAAATAAAAAAAGGAAAAGTCTTTATTCCTGACTTGTAAATCTGGGTTTTATTTTTGTAGCACTTTCTATGAGGAATGATTTTTTTTTTCCCTTTGGGAAAAACAAAAGTAACAAAAAATAGAATAGACAGATAGAAAATAGAATAGGACAGCCTTTCCCTGGAGTAGCCAAAAAGAGCAGTTCACTAGTGGCTACTGTAAACTGCTTTAGGACAGCAAAGGTTGTAGATTCATCGGTGCTTCTCAAAAGCTGAGAATAGATAGCTGTAGAATGCAGAGATAAGTTGGGTGGTAGGATGTTAGGGAGTGAGTTCAGCATAAAATAGAACGGGGGAAAAGTACTTGTGCAATATTCTGTGGTGTAAAACTTCAGATCTGATGCAATATTCAAAAAGTGGCATGATATAAAAATGCACTGAGGATGCATAAACAGATAAGCCAGACACTACAGGCTAGAGCGCATCCACAACAAGCAGACCAGAAATAAAGGAGGATTACAGCTCTGGGAATTGAGAGAGAGAAGTGGAACAAGCTGACAGGAAAAGGATAATGAAAGGTGAAAAAGCTGTTGTGCAGCAGAGAAGGAAAGCAACAAGCTAAGAGGACAGGAGGGAGCCGGCTCATTGTGGAGCACACAAAGATCGGTGGCAGCAGGAAGGCACAAGGACCTAAATAATACACAAGGCGAGGAGGAAGTCATCAATTGGAGACACTGCGTGGTGCAGGGAGATAAACTTACTTTTCTTCTGTGTTGAGAGGAAAACATTACTACATATTCCTTCAGGGTTTTCTGCACTTCTAAAACAAGATTGTCATCAAATTTAAATACTGCACACATTTAGGAAATATATTTCTGAGCATATCTGGCTTTTGTTGCATAGTTTAGATTTTAGTGTAATTATTATTAAGCTCTTCTAAGGAAAGCATAAGTTTCCATGTGTATAATGGGGAATTTGAAATATGTAAGTGAAGATGCGTAGGTACACCAGAGAATTATGTGCTTCATCTATTACATTTCTCCAAAGAAAAATAGTTTTCCCAGAGCTGTCAAATTATCTCTGAGCCCAGGAGGTCAATTTAATCAGTTTAGCCTGCTTCTGGTTGAGGCTTGGGTGCGAGGGGAGGCTGGAGTTCACATCCGCAGAGCTCCACGTTTGGTGAGGAGAACTACCTTCTCCTTGTAAAAATGCTCTTTTCATGGCTTGCACGACATTGTTTTCAGTTTGATTCTCTTTCGTTCCTTGCTCTTGCTCTAATGCATTAGTGCCTCAATCATTTCGATCTCTGGGTCTCTCTACGTTCACGTGCACATCCTTGTGTACCTTTTTACAGTCATAAGTGATACTCTCAGCAGTTATCATTCTTCCCATCTACTTTCTGCAATCTGACACTTACCAAGGAAAATAGCCCCAAATTCTGTATCACTCACTAGCTGAAAACCTCCGCGACATTTTCATGCTGATTTGTTGGAATCTTTTTTACTTTTGTACTTTGCTCTCTTGTTGGACAATATAATTATTCTGAACTTACACGCCTTGAAAATATTTCTAATGGTCTCTTCAGTATCATTGCTCTCTCTTGTTTTTCTGTTAAGATTTCAATCACTCAAACTGAAATTTTAAAAACAAAAATATCTCCACTCACTTCTTTCTTCAAACCACAGTCTGTGAACTGTTCAGTATTCCTCAGTACTCTTCCCTATAACTCATTCTTGCTTCCATTCAAAAAAATTGAACATCTGATTCCAAGTTAATCTACTATTTTCTAAGCACTGTAGTAGCAGCTGGAATACAGCAGCAAATTAACCAGTGATGTCCTTTGCCTTTATCTTTGACATCTTTGTATATGTTCCTCTCACATAGATTTTCTAGCTCTGGGAGGGAAAAGTATAAATTAAAGCAGTCGAATTAGTTTGTGTTCCCTTCTAACACTGTCTGAAAGTAAAACACCTCTTCAGTCATGTTCAGTATAAGACAAAAAACTTATTCTAAAATTTTTTAGACAAAATTCCAATTAAAATGTAGTTATTACTAGAGATACAATCTGTAAAGATCTTTGAGTAGTATAAATGGTAGGAAATGTATGTTAATCAGCTGTGAAATATTCCTAACCACTTGGGGTTTCTACTTTGTGAGACACCTCATATGGCCGGGCTAGAGTTTACAAGAAGTTTGGAGATCTAGCTTACTCTGCAAAAACCTTTCTATGAGATTTTTACATCATTCTTTATAAAATGACTTTGCATGATAGGGCTTAAGCCAAGTGTATTTCCATGTCACTGTGTTTTACTCTCTCTCTCCAGTAAAAGAAGAAAAATAATGAAAGAAAAGCAGAACAAACTCTATTTCAACAACCAGAGTTGCTTTTTACATTAGACTGAACAATCTGTAATTTTCTCAGTTCTTCTGTGGGAAAAGTATTGTTGAATCTCTACATTCTGTCGTCTGATCTCCTAAATTTGTACTTGCAAAATTTTAGATATTAAAGTAGGAGGAAGTATTCTAATACATTTCTACCCCTTCCCTTGTGTATTTTATCTAAAGGTTTTCCTCAAACAGTTGCAATACTTTGCAAAAATATTTTGTGTTCTATTTCCCAATCCAGGCTTACATTCACTCTGGATTTACTAAATCATACAAAAAATGCTCATTATTTGTTAAAATGTACAATAAATAAATAGCTGCATAACATCTCTAGCATTTTTGGATTAGCATCAGAAGAAGTTTTATGATTAACTATAACTCTGACATTTACTTGGAAGTAAAAGTTGCAGGTTTTCATTAAAATGATCAGCAACTGTTCGATAGGTTTTTTTTGTAATTTTTATCTTGTCATTTTAAAAAGATTGCCTGTAACTCCCTGATCTTCTTTCAATGCTCCAGGATTACTGAGCTATTTCTTTCACTTCTGCAATTTCCTGTTGATATGGGTGAGGAAAAAAGAATAATTTAAAAGTTCAAGAAATATTATAACATTAGTTTATTCTAGATTTATACTGTCACTAAAGGTAAGTATCTCTTACTTTCTATTATCACTTCAGCTTTTTATGTTGCAAAGTAGTTTCCCTTCTTTCTTTGTCTTTTTCTCTCTGTCTCTCTAGCAGTCCACTTCATGATATGCCAACATACACACACACACACACACACACACACACACACACACACACATTTTCCCACAGGCTCATAACAGAATAAAGCTATCTCAGAGAACAACTGTTATGGCTGTCTTCTAGTTGCCTGATCAAATTATTACTTCTAATTCAGAAAGTTAAACTACTAATTAAATTCATGTAAATCATAGAATTTATCCCAGCCCTACACTGAATAATTTAAAAATATAAGTAACTATAACTTTTTTTTTGAGATAGGATCTCGTTGTGCAGTTCGGGCTGGCCTTGTGCTCACTTTGTAGCCCCCAGGCTGGTCTGGAACTCACAGGCTATTCTGGCTCAAGCTCCTGAGCGTGAGGATTACAGGAAGGTGTGACTATGCCTGGTTCTATAACTTTTTTTTTAAACCCAAAGAAAGTGGAGACCTACAGAAGCTACTGCTGAATAAAACCGAGAAAGAAAATGAGATATTTCACCACATAATGAGTTTTAGTTCTGGGACAGTAAACAGGATGCTTGAGCAGTGCAAGATGAGACATTCTGCAGACGGAGGCAGCCCCTTCACTTACGAATCGCTGCCATCCCTTCCTCCATCGACCGCGCAGTTCACCATTCCCAGTTAGTCATGGTCCTGTTGATACATGGATTCTAGACTTGCTTGTAACAGCGGTATGCAGTAGAAAGTCCTACTAATAATACTGGGTACCATTTTAGAGAAAAGTTGTGCAGAATCAGTAACTTTGACCAACATAGTATTATCCAAAAGAGTCAAATCAGAAAGCTTTTGCGGGTTTCGCTTGCTCTAGTGGACAAGGTTCCCTTGACCCCCGCGGCCCGCCCACCATCCACGCAGTTCATTCCCTGAACACCAAGATTGTTCTGTGAGACCCGTTTTGAAAAGGAAAGGATGTCCACTTTTCAAAAGCTTTTGTGTATGTTGTGTTCATAATACTAAGCCTCCTTTTTAGTATGAAAAGAGAATGTGGTCCTTTTATCATTCCCCAAGGCCTAACAGCTTATTCAAACTTACTTGTTTTAAAATAGCCACCTTCAAAGTGGGAAGTAAAATAAAACAGCTAGAACTGAGGACAAATGTATTGAAGTTGACTCATTCATGGGGATGGTTAGGATCTACATCTTCATAAATGTTTAATTTTGAAAATATACCATTTAAGAATACTAATTCTATTTACAATAATAAGAAATCATTCTTAGCCAGTTTGGGTACAGCTAAAATATATTTATGAATAATATATAAAATATACATTGTTATTGGACATAAAAACACTAGTGGTTATTCTGGAAAATTCACTTACCCTTTGGCAAAGAAACTGAGGCTTATGATAAAGAAACAATTTTCTTAATTCTGTAAGCCTGAGGGCAGAAGCGATAATATTTTAAGCCATTAATATTAATAAAACTTATACTATTAACACATTGCCTTTTGTCTTATATTAATTTCATGAACCTAATTAATGATTAATGCATTTTTATTATACACTTATTTTTTTTTAAGCAGCAAAGTCAAATGCTCACAGGTCTTTGATTTCTGCTCCTTTGAAACCCTGTTTTCCATGAACCTAAAACAGATTGCTCCTATACTCATTTCCTACTTTGCACCATAAACAGGCTCATTTTTTAACCTGAAAATGTCCTTGCTTTCTAATATTTACCAGAAAATCTCACCAAAGATAACTAAATGATGGAGAAAATTAAGGTAAAACAGAATAGCTATATTTTCTTCATTGAAGTTGGAATTGTTTCTAAAAACTGTTTTGTAAAAATGATACAATCAAACACATTATTCCTTCTTTTGTGAAAAGCAAATTTAGATAGCAAAGCTCAAAAAATAATATTAACAATTTTCCATAACCTAAGTGTGAGCAAAGTGTATCACCTTACATTAAAATTCATTGAAATCATTGTATATAAGTCTACAAAGGTTTATATTACAGAAAGAACTTTTTTTTTGTTCAGGATATGAAGGCATTCTTGAAAAGATCAAAAAGAGAACACTTTAGCACTAAACCATCTGCAGAATAAAATCTTAGAGTTTTTCCCTATAGCATTAGTATACTCTGGTTAATTTAGTTGACTTGTAATAAATGACTTAAAGCCTGACCTAATCTCTAAATATTGCTCTCTGAAATGTTCTGTGTCTCCTATTTACTGTGCTTTTGAAGAGTCAATATATTTCTACTTAACCGCAAACCTACTTTTCTATTCCCTTGCTACTTTCCTTAGCAGAGCAACACTGTATTATTTTTTTAAGTGTAATAGTTGGCTGCTGCCCTGCAGCCCCTAACCACCTCAATTCCCCTTGGTTTTCAAAAGAAAAGATTGGAAATGCACATAACTGCAACTTTCACAAATTCATTGAACCTGAAAAGCTAAGAAAACCTTGTTAAATGTTGGAGCAGCACACAAGAAAATGTCTAAATAATTCAGGAATATAACACAAAATTAATGATCACACAACATTAAGAAGCAATCAAAAATTGAGGAGAAAGATTCTGGAGGAAAAAGGACTATAGGTGTGTTTTATAATCCTTAACTAACATGTAGTTCTTAGTTTAAAAATATATGCATAGATGAGGTCCAGCCAAATAACTCAGTGGACTAAAGTGCCTGCAAGCAGGTTCAGGGGCCAGGAGTTCAATGCCGTGTTGGCCACGGCCCCAAGGCATGCTGAGATGGCAAGACTGGGTGTGGTGGGTGCCTGTAATCCCAGCACTTGGGAGGCTGTAAACAGGCAGATCACTATGAGTCTGATCTAGTAGTGAGACCCTGAACACCCTGTAGACCCTTCCCAAA
>NW_004524589.1:15479805-15498087 GCF_000260255.1 Octodon degus
GGAAGTGGGCAGAAATTCCTATTGAGCAGGAGGGGTGGGGGAGGTACGGCGGAGGGGGGGGGGGCAGCCCGAGGGGGTGGGAGAGGGTCAGGCCCACGCTGCCCCCTTGGGTGGGACTGGTCCCGCAGGCGCAGGGTAGCAGGAAGCTCTCCACACACTCACCGGACCTAGACTAGGACTGGGTCTTGGGGTTCCCAGAAGCAGGCAGAATTTCCTACTTGGCAGGAGGGGTGGGGAGGTATGGCAGAGTGGTATGGGGCGGCCCGAGGGGGTGGGAGAGGGTTCGCCCCACGCTGCGCCTGGGCTGGGACTGGTCCCGCCGGCGCAGGGTAGCAGGAAACTCTCCGAACACTAACCGGACCTGGGCTAGGACTCAAGACAAATAAATTTATAGGATAATTTTATAAAATTTACCCAAAAGTTCTAATGCAAATATATTTTTTCCATCTTGTTTCTTTCTTTTCTCTTTTCTCTCATCCTTGTTGTTCCTTTCCTTTCAACAACTTCTTTCCCTTTCACAGCATCTATGGTACCTTTTAGATCTATTTATTCTTTCAGGTTCTTACATTAGGGAGACAATAGGATGTTTATGTATGTGGGTCTGGTTTATTTCACTTATGAGATAGTGTATCTCAAATCATTTGAAGATAACAATATACAATGTAACAACCCTTGTTGAATTTCTGTCATTTGTATAGTGAAAATCTGTATTATTTCTGATGTGTTTTTTTTTTCTTTACTATTTGTTTTTCTTTTTTATTTATTTATATTTTAAGGTCTAATGCATAAAAGTGCAAGAGATCTGTCTGCATACTAAGAATCCGGCAGAGTGGCTGTACAGTGATCCTCAGGAGGCCAGCCTAGAGTCCAGGCAACTCTCATGTTAGTTCCTATTCAGGGTGTGTAAAGAAAGACACAGGGCCAATGGTGGAAGCCAGACATTCTGTGCCTCCGAGGCTGGAGGTGAAGGATCCCTGTGTGAAGCCTGAGAAATCCACACTCCAGCCTGAAAGTGATGCTCAAAACAAAGGCAAAAACCAGAACTCCCAGGAGGAGAACAGCAGCCATCCCCAATGACAGCCAGGACTGGAGCTTAGAACAGCAGAGTTCCTATTAGGAAAACCAACTACAGCAAAGCTTCTCTGGGGAAATCAGCAACATTCCATCTTCCCCTTGCTTTTCTCCTATTTTGCAATTTTGACCACAGTCCTCTGGTGACTCTTCCATGCTCAAATTATGCTGACTTAATTTAGGTGGGCATTTTCACTCAAGTTGACTGTTAATTAGTCTACCACATCAAGATTTCAGAAGTGATCATTTCCTTTTAAGTATTTCATTACATTACTGTGATTACTATATTACATTACCATAATCTTCATAATTCTATAGGTAAACAGAATATCTGAAACTGAATTAAAAGGAAGACAATTTAGTATTTTTCAGGAAATTATTTGAACTACAGAAACTGAAAAATGAGGTGAATTGATTCTGGAAGAAGTAAATCTATCTGAACTTTGTTAAGACCTAGGAAATAATCTATTTCAAAATCCTAAGACAATATAGTCAATCATCTATTATGCATTCCATATTTTATCTTATGTCCTGTTATGTTGTGTCTAAATTCCTTGCATACAGAATCAATGTTTGGTTTCTCTTCCCCTATCCTGTTAAAGCCTGGTGCTTTATTAATATTTCTATAGAGAAAAAAGTTTAAAAAGAAAGTAAGACAGTAAACAATGTAGAGAGAAAGTCATGTCTTTCAGGTAATTACTTAAAAGACTAGAAAAAGAGTGTTCTAGCACCATTTGTTGAGAAATAACCATCACTACACTAAAGTATCTCCAGTCCTTTGCCAAAACCCATTGGTTATTTACATGAGTTGACTTCTAAATCTCTCAGTTCAGTTCTTTGATCAATTTTTCCATTCTTTCATCAATATCATACTTTTTTAACCACTGGAACTTTATAGTGAATCCTTTTGTTGAATAGAATAAAATACTTTTAGTCTTAAAAGTAAGTCTAAACTATAACCTTTCTATGCACTTTTTTAGCAAGTAAAGGAAAACCCAAGAGGCTTTAAAATGGTATTCTACAATTAGGTTTACTTCATGCTTTGTTTAGAGTGATACTTTATAGAAGATTGTATGGGGCAAAGAGGAAAAAGTTAAAGAGATTATAGATCTCCAAAAAAATCATGAATAAAGGGCTAAATCAGAGGTAAAGGCTTTGATCACTAATAAAATTATGTATTGCTCAATCTCACACAATCATATGCCCAAAATTGCCACCTTTCTTGATGTGATTAAACACTAGTCTTTCAAACTCTCTCAAGGAATTTGTTTGCTTAATTATTAGCATCTACATGATTGAATTGGAAAAGGACCTACCAATGAATTGGTTTGAAGAAAACATATGATTGTTTTTCCCAAGTAATGTTCTGTTAATAAGATACAATATATATATATATATATATATATATATATATATATACTTTATACAGCTCATCCATTATCTACAAGCTATATGTCCAATATTTATTGTGAAATAGCTACTAAATACTTTTGTTAAAATTGAGCAGTAATGCAGATCAATGGTAGAGTATTTGCCTAATATACCCAAGCCCCTGAGTTTGATCCTAAATAAACAAACAAATAAGTAAATAAATGAACATTTCAGGCTGGTGAGCTAGCTCAGTGGTCTAAAGAGACTGTTTAGGCAAACTTAGGTAAGCACGCTTGATTCCTGGCACCAAAAGCTGCACCAGCCCCACCCACAGGGTGGGCTGAGCCAGCCACCAAAATAAATATATAAATAATTCATAGTCATCCATTTTTATCATAGTTACACCCATTGGACCTCTCCTCAGGAGCATCTACTTAAAACATTCACGTATTTTATAGTTTTTCCAAGAATAAATCATTATATACTCATAGAATCACTATCACTGTATTTTGATGAGTAGGGGAATACTTAAGATCATGTATAAATACTTTAGACACAGAATAAGACACTACAAAAGTAAAATGGGCAAGTTCATCTCTGATTAGTAGTTGTATTATCTTATTTTTAAAGCAAAGGAATTGAATGAATACAATGATATAGAAGCTCTTATCTGCGATATGAATAGGAACTGAAAAGAGTTTTTAAATTTCACAATTTTTTATTTTGGTGGTGGTACCAGGGATTGAACTCAGGACCTTGTGCTTTCCAGGTAAGCACTTATTGCACTGAACTATCTTCCCACAGTTTTCTTAACACATGACAAAATACTAATATAAATAAATGTTAAAGCATACTGTAAATCTTGGAACATAATGTAAGGTGATTCAATACTTTGGTAATAATGGGCCAGCCAGAGAGGTCAGCAGATTAAAGTGCCTGCTTAGGCAAACACAGGGGCCAGGGCTTCGATCCCTGGCCTGCTGTGCCAGCCCCACCACTGGGGTGCACTGAAAAAGGGATTGAGACTGGGCGTGGTGGCACGCACCTGTAATCCCCATGCTGGAGAGGCTGAAAACAGGAAGGGGGATCACTATGAATCTGATCTGTGTAGTGAGACCCTATTAGACCCTGTACTAAATACATTTTTAAAAAAACCCTTTGGTAAGAAAATTGTTTCCATTTGGTGACATCTTGAAGAAATATGATGTGAAGTTGGGCAAGTCGTTTAACTTTCAAATCTTAATTAGTTTCTTTCTCAATTTAAAAATGTTTTCATTTAGATAATTTAAAAGTATACTAGAGTTTTAAGTATGTGCCTACCAATAGAATCTCAAACTTAAAGGAAAAACCTGTATTTTCACATTACTTTGTTATTAAAACAATAATAACTAAGGTGTAGTTAAAAATATTCTTTTGTAAAGACCATATAATGGAACATTTACTTTATACATAAAATGTGTTAATTTTACACTCTAAAAAGGTTTAGTATTAATGTCTTTTACTAAATGTGACATCTAATATCTTGCATTAATAATGATTATGTTATTCTTCACATACTCTATGTGCACTGATTTTAATGAGAGAAACAATATGACCATTATATTCATAAAGTTGTGAACAAGGGCAAGATTTTTTCCCCTTCCACTCTACTGGCTTCTATGGAATTTTAGTTTGCAAAGAATACTCAAACCCCAGGAAATTGAAAACATTTGATTGCCTATTAGTCTGCCAAATATCTTTATGCCTTGATCATTTTAGTAGCTTTTATTTATTCTCATTTTTTAAATGTTTTATTTATATGGCCTTTATGAGAAGAGGAAACAATGGCTACACTGAACGAAACCATCTGTGATTAGTCTGATATGTGATAGTTAAGTTACTAAATAACCAAAAATAATTCCAGCATTATTATTGAATCTATCATGAAAAATCACAACTCAAAATATATATGCTTTATCGTATTTTTAAATTAATATTGATGATTAAAAATACAACAAAATGAACTAACTTCCTTTCTTTAAACTCCTTTTATTTTTGCTACAGAAAATGTGCAAAATGATATTGACCCATTATATTCAAATAATGTAGCTCTTAAGATTAGAATGCTTATTGTTATATTTAAACACAATTTTGCAGTGATACTCAGTTTTCTTTTTGTCTTTAGAACAGGCTCTACAGAGTCTCACTACACAGATCGGATTTGTAGTAATAGTCATGTTTTCAGCCTCCCAAGTGCTGAGATTACAGGTGTGCACCACCACGCCCAGTCTCAATTGCCATCTGAGCATGCCCCGGGGGTGGGGTCGGCATGTCACACCAGGATTGGGCCCCAGCTACTCTGCTCTGCCTAAGCCAGCACTTTAGTCCACTGAATTATCTGACCAGCCTTGGATATTTAATTTAAATAGAAGCACTTTAATTTCAGTAGTTTTTCATGCTTGCTCACCAAAAATCCACAATATTTTATTGTGAATATGTTTTATGACAGTGTGAATTCTCTATTTTAATATATAAAAGTTCAGGTGTGGAAATAAACCAGAAGCAAAAGACTGAATGATGGAAATAAACCAGAAGCAAAATATAGAGGCCCCAAGGAGAGAGGGCCTCTATATTTCTGAAAGTACACTATGTGTTTTCACCAAGAATTGTGGATTCTTTGTGAGCCCAACTTTGAATCTCTGCATTTGTTATTCTTCATCCTGATAGCTGAGACAGGTAGAGTTCTCACCCTTCATTCAGTCTCTGGTCAAGGGAAATTCACTAAAATTATTGGACAATTGGCATCAGCAGACTCCTGCTGCTCAATGCTCTTCCATCCTGAGTGCATTCATTCACTCAGTTCAGAGGAAAGATATTAGGTAACCTGAAACATTTTGCTTCATTTGTGTTCTGTCTGGCCCAAATGGCACCAGGTCATCCTGAAGTATTGTTTCTTATGAATGTGGTTTGGAAATGGTATGAAAACTTTCAAAGATGACCAGCATGCTTCTTGACATTATCTTTAACAGAGTAGTCTCCACCATATTACAATCTACTGTCTCTTCCCTTTTCTGTTTTTCAGATGATTTTTTAAAACTTTTATTTAGTTACAAAAAGCTCACAAAGGTAGGACCCAAAATCCTCACAGACCCTTCAATGAGTTTCAGTTCACCTTTCTGTGCTTGCTATGCATTACGCTGTATGTTTGTGAAAACTAGAAAATTAAAATTATTATATTACAACCAAAGAGCACTCAAATTTGAAGAGTTTCTTCATAGAAGTCATTGTTGCATGGCAATTGTCAATCCAGAGTACTTCTTTGCATTTCCTAACCATGTCTCTTTAGTGTTTTCTTATCGTTATATTTCAAGCTTCTTTTACATTTCATGATCTATTCCATTTTGAGGGACCACTCTCATTGCATATTTTTCTCCTCATAGTCAAGTTAATATGTTCAGTCCACAAACATATGGAATAAAAATTGGAGCAATGAGACAGAATTAATCAATGGAGTAGTGGGAGAGAAAAAAAAAAAAAAAACCTGACGGGGGAAGTAAGGTAAGAGTACAGCCCTATGTATTAGGTGGCATATTTTTCAAAAAGGAATAATATTATGTGCCAATTGCCATTGAAAATAGGTTTACAAAGTCATCACAGACAAATCTTATGATTCTTGTGTAGTAAAACAAAGGGAGAGGCCGTGGTCACAAGGCATTCATGTCACTGGCTCTGCCCTTTGTAGTAGAGGAACAGGCTCCCACCCATAAATCCAGGATGTTTCTCAGGCTTTGCTAAGTATAAAATAAAGTTATTCACTGTTTTTGCCAGAATTGTGTGAAGGAGTCAACTGAAGATAGAAGAGGACTAACTATAGGACACAGCTGAGCAAACTGTCCATCAGCTCCACAAGAGTCCTACTAACAGGTCTCAGGTCCCACCAACTGAGTGGAGGCCAGCGGGGTGATAAAGCATACTCTTCTTCTTTGTGGTGCTGGAGAATGAACCCAGGGAGCCTCTGTCACTGTGCTACCTTCCCCAGGCTCCTTCCCCTTTTGTTGAGACAGTCTTCCAAGGTTGCCTAGGAAGGAATTGATCCTACCTCAGCCTTGCTAGGGTTTTCAAGTTAGACACCATTATGTTTCCTGAGAGAATGAGAGGATTTGTCTACTTTTTTCGGTCTTGATCGATATGGAACACAAATGCTACAATGCCTAGCAAGTGTCATGTTTGAATCTTCTTCCTTTTGGAGCCATATTTTTCTAGCTCAATTTGTCTCAAATAGGAAATTCAGTGAAATTATCAGACAATTGGTCTCAGCAGACTACTGCTGCTACATGCTCTTCCATCCTGAGTGGATTCATTCACTCAATTCAGACGAAAGACTTTGGGTAACTTGAAACATTTTGCTTCACTTATACTCTCTCAGGTCCAAATGGCACCAGGTCATCCCGAAATATTGTTTTTTATGAATGTGGTTTGGAAATGGTGTGAAAACTTTCAAAGACAACCAGCACAGAACCCTCTATTGGGAAAGCATAATTTGAATGCAATATTTTAATGGAAATAAAGAAAAGTAACATTAAGTGAAGGATTTTTGTTTTTCATAAAATAAAAGATGTCAGCGTGTGTTTGTAAGTTAATGATAACAATGCAGCAAGGGAGCAAATTCATATGGAGGGATGGGGAATTGAAGCCTGGATCAATACCTGGCAGGAGGTCAGCAACCCTGCGTTCTAGTGATAAGAAGGGCTGGCATTAGCTATGAGCACAATCACCATGCTCTTAATTGCCAGAGAGATGACAACACCACAGTCCAGAGGCAGATGTGCTGGTTTCTGGTGAGGAGAGCATGCAGCATATTTCTCTCCTCAGGTTTGTGCTCTCCACAAAATCAGATGGAGCAATTAAATGGCAGGGAAGAGAGAAATTGAGAAGGTGTTGATGTTTTGAAGAGCAAGGAGGAATCAAAATACACTTTAAAGGGAATAGAAAATTAAAGTAGGAAAATATAAAAATTCAAGGTATGTTTTTTTTTCCAGTGGGGAGATGTGTTAAGGCTGAGAATCATTAAGCTGAAGTCAGTTGAATCAGTATAGTTTTATGTCTTCTAACTAACTACATTTAACCATTTAAGTGGAGGTTGAAATTATACAGAATTTTTTTTTTTATTTCCAGAGAAAGAGTAAAGTGAATTGACAGTGTATGCAAGACAATGATTTAATGATGAATCTGGGAAGTGTTAAGCAAAACTAAGGAAAAATAGGAAAGAGAGTGAAACAAAACTAAGATTACTGAATGTCCTATAGGCTTAGAAGAACCAGAGAAATTAAAAAATGCAATGGTGCCAGTCTTACAGAAAACCCTCTACTATTATGGACTACTGGACCAGATTGGAAAATTCTGCTGAATTCAAGCACCTACAATATTTAAATGACAATGGAATACCCATCTCTGACAAAACTAACTAAGAAAGTGGGATAGAAATGAACAACCCTTTTGTGTCTGTATACTCAATATAGTTAGGATAGATATATAGCTCCATTCTCTTAATTCGATGAATAGAGAGGTTTGTTCTAATAAAGTTTGAGACAGGACATCATGTCTGCATCTTGTACAATGAATAACCACTAAGACAACAATAGGCAATGCATTAATTATTGAAAATATGCCAGTAATTGGTTGTGAAACTGTCTCACTGATATTTGTTTCTCAATAAAATTATAAAAAGTAAAAATAAAAAAAAATAAAGGACACAATGGTGGGGAGAAGATGAAAAGGCAAAGGTGATGTTTAGCTGTTGATATATTTAAATTTGAACAATGGAGGGTGTCAACTATAGAAAACTATAAAAATTTAGGACACTGCTATGTTCAAAAGAAGCTGAAAGGGCTGGGGAAGTGGCTCAGTGGAATAAGAGCTTTCCTGGCAAGCGCAAGGCCTGAAATCAATACTCAGTTCTGCCAAAAATAAAAAAAATTTAAAAAAAGAAGAAGAAACTGAGGGGCCAGACAAATAGCTCAGTGGATTAAAGTGCCTGCATGCAGGCGCAGGGACCAGGGGTTCGATCCCTAGGCCTGTGTGTCAGCCCCACCCACAGGTTGTGCTGAGATGGCAACTGAGACTGGACGTGGTGGCATGCGCCTGTAATCCCAGCTCTTGGGAGGCTGTAAGCAGGTGGACCACTACAAGTAGGATGTAGTAGTGAGACCCTGAACACCCTGTAGACCCTTCCCTAAAAATACAAAAAGAAGAAGAAGAAAGAAGAAGAAGAAGAAGAAGAAGAAGAAGAAGAAGAAGAAGAAGAAGAAGAAGAAGAAGAAGAAGAAGAAAAAGAAGAAAAAGAAGCTAAAAGAAGGTAGAAATAGATTCATAGTGTGAATAATATCCAAAATTTTCAAAAGCAACTAATCATAGATATCAAAAACATGAACTTTGCTATAAAAATTCTAGGAACTATGTCACAATCAGAGCTGTTAAAGCAAAATCTTAAAAGCCTGACTAAAGTGAAAGGGTAGTAAGTGACTTGAGGAAAGAGTGACTGGTGATTGCATCAGAGGACATGGATGTTACCACTGGGGACTTGTGGTGAAGGTCTAAAACTCGAGATGTGTTTCATTTAATTTTCAACTAGAAGTCATATGTCAGTCACAGTTGCTGAAATTGTAGAAGAGATCATCATAAATGCATTTGCTAAATGAATAAAAATAGAGATGTAAGAATAAATCTGTTAAATAAGGAGAACTGGCAATAGTGCAAAAATAATTCCAACAAAATATGTATAGGTTAAAATGCTAAGTGTTTTTTTTTAAAGCAAGTTATATTATTCAATATATTCTATAGTTTGGGTTGTTTATAATGAAAATAGCTTAATTTCTAAGATAGAAGGTTTCATTTCCCCCCAGTTCAATCATTAAATTAATTAAATCCCATTCCATTATTTCTCCTCTTCTGAGTCTTAGATTCATCAGTAATCCATTTGTATACTTTTTGACTGATCTGAAACTAAAGTGGGTTGAGTTGTAAGTTTATGAAAACCAGTTTTAGAGTTAAGGTTTTCTTGGCTTGTGTCTGGATGTCCCCCCATCAAATCCTTATGCAGCCATGGCTGGGACTTTTTCAGATGTGGCTAGATCTAGAGTGTGTGGTGCTGGGATTGTTTCATGGCAGAATGCTAGGATTAAGGACATTAAGACTAAGCATGTGAGTGCTACCTGCCCAAAGCAGCTTGGATCAGAAAAAAGGCATAGAAAGAGCTGAGGGTAACTGTTGCTGCTGTGCTGCTGTCTGCCCACTGTGACCCATTTCTCCTCTGCGGTGCCCCTCTGCCATGCCACCCTGCCTTGGAGCCTGCCAGTCATGGTCTGAGACCTCCACAGACTGTGAGCAAAACACCTCTTTCCCCCTTCAATTTTGAGTATCAGGTTTTTTTGTCTCAGCAGCAAGAAAAACAAACAAACTAACTAACAAAACCCACTAAAACAGAGTTGATAGTATCTTTTATTATTTATTTATTTATTTATTTATTTATTTATTTATTTATTTATTTTTGTGGCTGGCTCAGCCTGCCTTAGGAGTAGGGTTGACAGGGCATGTGGTACCGGGGATCGGATCACAGTCCCTTGCTTGCTTAAGCTTGCCAAAACAGACACTTTAGTCCACTGAGCTATCTCACCAGACCCTTAATGATCTTTTAGATCTAATCATCAGAACCTCTTCATGACCTGCCATGTATTTCCTCAATAAACATGACAAAATTCCATAATTTGCTTCAAAGTACTTCAAACATAGTAGTTAAAATATATACTTCCTTATGTTTAATCCTCTTCTACTTTTGACAACCCTTCATTTACATGTTAAATGATTTTTATTTTTGTAATCTCATCTTTGTTTACATGTCTTCAAATTACAAAAAAAAAAAAAACAAAAATCTTATCATACATTCCAAGCTCAGACTTCCAAATCAGACTTCTGCCTTCCAGTTTTCTTATTTGTACATCCTACAACTGCTTGAGTTCTAATCATAACAAGTTTAAAAATCTCATTGGAGACTATCTATGTGACACACGGTAAGGATATATGGGATTTAGTTTTTAAATGCTCAAAAACATATAATAATTTGAGATATCATTATGCCAAGAATAAACAATGATTTATTATAGTGGCAACAAAATATTATAGCCTTTAAGATTATTGAGAGTAGGGCTGGACAAAGAGCTCTGCGGATTAAGGTACCTACAATCAGTCTCAGGGTCAGGGATTTTGATCCCCCAGGGTGCATTGAGATGGCTATTGAGAGTCGGTGTGGTGATGCACACTGTAACCTCAGCTCTTGGGAGGCTGTACACAGGAGAATAACCACAAGTCTGATCTAGTAGTGAGATCCTGAACACCTGTAGACCCTTCCCTAAAATACAGGGAAAAAAAAAGAATAAGATTAGCAAGAGTATTTTATAAAGAGAATAACATATACTAATTCTAGTCACCACAATACAGATAACTGAGGGTTTCTATGGCACAACATCATCTTGTAGAACAGACAAATACTTAGTTCATTCATCTGGCTTACCAGGCAAGATAACTGAAGCCCAAGATATCACTGTTAGCGAGAACATGCTATTCCTCTACTCTAATGAATTCTTAGTGTTGGAAGGGTGCAATAGCTTGGCGGAGTTTTTAAAAATAATTTTATTGAGAAACAAAGAGCAATGAGACAGTTTTAAAACTGATTAGCAGGACAGTTTCAATAATTAATACACTGCATGTTGTTGTCTTCTTAATGTTTATTCATAGTACAAGATGCAGACATGATATCCTGTCCACAAACACTATTAAAACAAATATCTATTCACTGAATTAAGAGAAAGTAGCTGTGTATTTGTCCTAACTATTTTGAATGTACATATACAAAATGGTCCTCTATTTGTTTTCCCTTTTTTGGTTTAGTTTTGTCAGAGAAGGGCATTTCATTGTCATTTAAATACTGCAGATGTGTGAATTCAGCAAAATATTCCAATAGAGTCTAGTAGTCCATAATAGTAGTGCGTTATCCATAGGACAGGCAATATCAGAAGTTGTTGACTTGAGCCTTTTATAGATCAGCATATTAACATAGATTTACATTTTATACCTTGCTTTTATACTTTTCTGCTGGATGGTTAAGACCAAGATAAAGCAAGACCTATATAACAAGAAATGTAATTTTTGTATCTGACAAGGTCAGTCAAATCCCCTCAGGATTTGTCCTGAAACCCTGTACCGCAGTTTGCAGATTCTTTCTGCAGTAAAATCAGCATGGTATTGGCAACAAAATAGACCTGAGGATCAATGGAATAGATTAGAAGATGCAGAAGCCTCTACAAACACACTCAGCCATCTTATATTCAACAAAGTAGCCAAACATGCTTACTGGAAGAAAGATAGCCTCTTTAAGCAATGGTGCTAGAAGAACTGGCTGGAAGAACATGCCAAAAACTAAAACTTGACCCAGGTCTATCATCATGCACTAAGCTAAAGTCAAAGTGGATTAAAGATTTAAACATTAAAACAGAAACACTAAATTTCCTGGATGAGAAAATAGGAGGAACTCTTGAAAACATAGGGGTAGGCAAAGAGCTCATGAACAAAAATCCAATCACAAGGGTAATACTTGAAAGAATTCACAACTAGTACCTCCTCTTATTAAGAAGTTTTTGCACATCAAAAAAAAATCACCAACAAAGTGAAAAGAACCCACAAATTTGGAAAAAACCTTAACTAATAAGCACTCAAAGGTCTGGTCTCTAGAATTTATAAAGAACTAAAAACTATTAGTGCCCCTAAATTTAAAGACCCAATCCATAAATGGGCATCTGCGATGAACACACACTTCTTAGAGGATGAAATTAAAGAAGTAAATAAATATATGAAACAATGCTCCACATCACTAGCCATCCATGAAATGCAAATTAAAACAACACTGAGATGCCATCTTACCCCAGAAAGAATGGCTATCATAAAGAAATCAACCAACAACAAATACTGGAGAGGCTGTGGGGAAAAAGGAACGCTTCTCCACTGCTGGTGGGAATGTAGACTGTTGCTTGCCGTTCTTATTCTTATTTTTTTTTTCTTTGCAGTACCAGGAATCAAACTTGGGACCTTGCACTTGCCAGGCAGGCACTTATACTGCTAAGCTATATCCCTAGAACTCTTGTTCTCCTTTAACTTACTCACAATTTCTCTCCTGGATGAGTTAAGAAAAATTCATCAGAGAACAATTGCTTCAGCCACTTGTTCTATCCCATAGTAGGAATCTTCTTTTCTGTACTGGAAATATATAGTCTGCTCTGTGTATGCACAAGTTTTATAATACACTTCATTGTTCAAATCCAAAACACTTGTCTGGAGCAAAATGTCTTTTGTCTGATTTGTACATTTTGTTCTAGCTGCTTGCTGAAGCCTATTTTCACTTTGTCCTCTTTTGTTTTCAGCTGCATTGTGCACATTAATTTCTCCCTGGTTCTCTTTTAATATTCATGCATCCTAAAGTCATCATATTGTAGTGGCTAATAATACAACATTCTCACTTAGGAGTTATGAAAAATTGACCCAGGCATTACTATTATTTTTGTTTACTTGAACATCTGTAAAGAAAGCCTGATAAATGCACAAGAAGTATAGTGTAATTTATTGGTTATCCTTCTGGCTCAAAGAATTAATAACTCCTTCAACAGATTCCACAGAATTAACAAGTGAATAATAACAGACTATTTCCTATTTTTGCCCTACCCAGAGACACAAAAATACATTTTTACACTACCTTAGAAAATGGAGCCAAAGAAATAACCCATTAGTATATTCAAAGGTTCCTGTACAGAAATTACTTTAGAGTTAATGATTCATAACAATCTTAATTTAAAATGTTTTATTCATGTATGAGAGTGTGATTCATATCTACACCACATTGGCATGAGTTTCCTTCATCCATTCACTTACTCATGGCCTGTGTCTGGATGCCCCCCGCCTCAGGCAGTCATAGGTGGGGGTTTGCAGAGGTGGCTGCATCTAGAGTGAGTGATGCTGGGATCTAAGGTGTGGGATTGCTAAATTAGCCTACTGATTATTTTGGCAGAGTTCTTATGTGGATGATGGGAAACCACACCTGTGCACAAGTGCTAAGGCCTTGTAGCCTTAATATATAACAGGCAAAGGCTATTGTTGTAGATTGCAGCTTTGCTGCCCTCTGCCTACTTCGACTGTCTTCTACCACGCCTCTCTACCAACTAGGAATAGCAACTTCTATAGTCTGTGAGTGACCACAAGCCTTTCCTCCTTTAACTTTGAGTGTCAGATATTTTGTCCTAGCAATGAAGAAAGTAACTGAGACACTTACCTGTCTACATACATTCATTTGAGAAAATACAAATAAAAAAGATTATGCAAAGTATTATGTAATGGCATACTAAAACTTTAGAAGGCTAAATGAGCTTATGATACATCTGTGGTGCTCAGATTAACAGACACAACCTTTAACAAGCAATTCCACAGAGAGAGGCTAATGTATAGGCATTGATTTTCTCTTTTTCAAAACAGAAACAACTGAAAACATTGCATTTTGTTTAAGACTAGTATTACCTTGTGATAACTTCATGAGTAGGCAGAAAACATGAATTTTACGTAATAAAGGTAGAATTTTTTTTGAAACAAATTCTTGATACGTGCCTCAGGCTGGGCTTGAACTGACTATGGAAGCCACACTGACCTAGAACTTGCAATGATTCTCCTAAGTCCTAGGATCAAAAGCCTGAACCCACACTGGCATTTCTTTTTTTTTTTCTTTTATCTATAGTCCCTTGGCTCATTCTGATCATTAAAGTCATAAATTTATTATTTTTAAACACAAATGAACTTCATCTTTCTGTGTATTAATAAAGACTAAATTAAATAGTTGACATGAACTTAATTTTTCTCTTTAGTGCTACTATTTACTCTTCATTCAGAAGTACCGCTATATTAAACGTAACTCTCCACTGTTAAATACTTAGTAGAAATATTAATTATGGATGCCATTATATTTATGCAATTTGTTTTACTTTATATTCAATACACAATCTATAGTTTAAATCTTTTCCAAGATTTTTGTTTCCAAATGAATTTCTCAATATCTACCCAAAATAATTAGAGTCATCTTTTAATGAGGCCAAGCTATGTGCTGTAATCGATCAGCTGCCCAGCAGTAATAGTGTCTGAAGGAAATACATCAAACTAATGAACAGCTAAGAGACATGAAAGTAATTCTCAGCACTTCAGTTCTAGACTTTCAGTGGCTGTTTGAAATACTTCAAAGACTAAGAGGATTAATTTTTAAATTTAATCCTTGAAACAAATTCTTGATTACTTTCTGCAGATGAAAATCAAAGCATTTTTGATGGAATATTTATTGTGAAAACAAATTGCTGTTAGTACAGAAAAGTGACCAAATTGTGCCCCCTTCACTCAAGTTCTTGCTAACTGAACACACTCTAGGTAGAATGTGGGCTTTAAATCTTGCCTCACCCTTTCTTTTCCACAGCCCATTAAATCAATAACTTACATAAGAGATAATTTCCAGTTTTCACTTCTGGCATACATTGCAATTTTCCCAATTCTAGGTAATGTTCTACCTGATATTCTCGCTTTTTCACAGATTTAACTGGAAACATTTGTTCCTGCTTTTCACTTTTCCCTAAGGATAATATTATATTAGAGATTTACATAAATTGTTCATATTAGAGAAGTGTATGGTTTAATAATAGCAATTATTGTCTTTATTCTTACTGAAAATATCTGATAGCTATAGAAAAACAATGGAGGCAATGATATCTAAGTTTTTTTGAGAAATTGCCATGATCCCAGTAGTAGTACTTTTAAACTCAAATGATATAAGACAAATGTAACAGAGAACACAGGAATAAACATGTGAGTACAGAGCCTACTGGTTCAACTAAGACCCTAAATATGAAGGGGGAAAGGCCGGTTTCTTTTGCTTAGCTTTCCTGTCTCTGAGACCCAATACCCAGCATGTATAATTTAAAGGGAGAAGAGTTTAATCTAGCTTCCAGGTTTAGGAGATTCAGTGCACAGTTAGCTATCTCCAAGGCAAAATCTCATGGCAGAAGGGCAGGGACGTTTAAAGCTACTTAGTGCATGGCTGTTGTGGAGTAGAGCAGGGCAGTGCCAGGGAAGCACACAGGGACTCTGTGGAATTCCTGGTCCTGCCTGCAGCCATGCCCCAGACACAGGAGCGTGTGTGTTACTAGGGGGCTAGGCACTTCTGATTCCAATGAGGTTAGCCTTGAGGATCGGTAGGAGCTCTCTTCAATAAACAAAGTTCACAATACTGGCTATTCATATGAAAGACAATGAGATCAGACCATTAGCTTACACTTTACACAATAATTAACTCAAGTGGATAAAAGATTTAACTAAACACAAACTATGAAAGTGAAAAATTCCTAGCAATAAAGAGATAAAGACTTCTCAAATTTGGCTTTGGTGATCCCTTTCTGTGATGACACCAAAAATATAAATTGACAAATAAGACTAAATCTCACAAGGTTCTACAGGCTAAGGAAACAATTAATAAAATGAAAAGACAATCATCAAATAAAAAATATTTCTGCACCATCCACTTAATAAAGAAATAATTTTCAAAATGTTAGGAATTACTGCAACTAAATAGCAGATAAATATTGAAACTACTAAAATTTTGCAAAAAAACCTGAATATTTTCTAAACAAGATATAAAAATCTCCAAGTGTATGAAAATGCACTATACACCCCTAATCACCAGTGAAATGTACATCAAGAATGTAATAAATTATTACATTATATCTTTTAACTTAGGCATCATGAAAAAAAGTATTCAAGATATAGAGAAGTGAAAACACTTGAACATTTTATAAGTAGAAATTAATATAGCCATTATGGAAAATGTTACAGGCATTCCTCAACAACTAAAAGCAGAATTGGCACTAATCCAGCAATCCTACTACCAAGTATCTACTAAAGAAAAATAGGTCCATATGTTGAAGAGTTACCTGTACTGGAGCATTCCCTGCACATTTATTCACAAAAGGGCAAGACACACAAGAGCCAACTGTTCATCAACAAGTAAAACATTAAATACTCTATGATATATGGAAATCATGGAATATTACTCAGCCTTAAAAAACATAGAAATATGACCACTTGCTACAGTGCAGATGAGCACCAAGACAGTACTTTGTAGACCGCACACAGAAGGACACATATTATTGTATACACCTTACGTGAAAAGTCAAAAGTAATCCAGATCAGAAGCAGAGAGAATGGTGCACACAAAGAAATGAGTTCAAGGGGAAATGTTGGAAAGTATTAGAGAAGTTTTAGCTCTGTCAGATGAATGAGTTCTGAAGATCTGCGCTTACCTGCAGCACATAGTAGAGAATTTTATACTTAAAAGTTTGCTACAAAGTGCATCTTGTATTATTTATGCCACATTCATAGTATGATTACAAATAAAAAGAGCAGGCTGGAATTTTAGGAATCACTGGTGAGATTTGTGGCAAAAATAGTGGCAATAAACTTCATAAAGATATATTCTCCAAGCTTATAAATTGTATTGTTTAATCGATAGTTATTTATCCATCAATTATATCTCCCAAAGAAATTTAAAAAAAAAAAAAACTAATATTGTACTATAATGTAGCTATTGTTGATATTTCAGGGGGATTTTTAGTGAGAAAAAAGACATAGCTTAGTAACTAATTTTTCAAAGCACAGCTATTGAGTAATAAAATTCAGGAGAGTTTTGATGAAGTCTAGCTCCACACTGACACTTCACATATGAATGTCATGCTACCTTTTATTGAGGCTGCTTTAAAAAAATTGAATTATGATTTGAGAAACCTGAAAGACAATATTCGTTGTCATTCCTAAAATGCAATCCTGTTATTCCTACCTCAGAAGAGGGGTCTCATGCAGTGCTGTGCAACGCAAATGTCTTCCCAATACTATAAATGCTCTATAATCTTTATTTTTCAACATAGTGGCTATTAGCTCAAGTTAAAATTAACCAATCTAGCTTCGATACTTAATTTAAGTTTTCATTTAATTTTAAGGTTAATAAGTATAAGCTTACAATTAAAGAGCTGATTGTTGAATTATAGAACTGGAGGGCAGTTGCCTAGATGTTCTGATGTAGATATATCAAAAAGCAATTGTCAGCGTAATAATGTCTCAATAAATGTGGCTTGAAATAATGTTCCTAATCCTAATGAGAAATTTTATTCTTTTCCCAGAAATACCTTGCCTTGACCTTTCCTAAAATCCCTTATCTCTATACAGTTGAGAAATTTGCAGGATTAGTATATTGTAGCAGTTAAGATTTAGGAAAGCAATTCTAGAGTACAGACAGTGGTAAGTGAATTTAAAGCTTAATCAAGTCTGCCTAAAAGTTAGTTTTAGGTTCTTTTACCAAGGTGACTACATTGGTAGCCTTCAAGGACCCTCCCATTCCTTGTGTCTGTCCACTGATTCCTTCATTCACTTTCCTCCGGAGTGTCCACGGATGCTGCTACCAGCCAGGTTTTCTGTCTTTATTACATTTTTCTTTGATTAGAGCTTATATATGCCCTTCTGAAATGTCCTACTACTGTTACTGCTAAAGAAGTTAAACTGAAAAGAGAAAAAGAATACTTTCCCATATAATACATTTTTCTTTATTTTTTTGTTTTGTGTTCATGTTGAAGAGTCAACTTTGCTTAAATAGAGATGGAGGATATTGTTCAGTGGCACAGCACCTGCCTGGCCAAGGTCATGAGCTCAATTTCTAGTAACAAACCCAAAACAAACAAATATATA
>NW_004524589.1:15498187-15526334 GCF_000260255.1 Octodon degus
CTTAAGAAAAATAGCCTTAAAGTATAGCAGAGATTAAGGTAATGAGACATTTGAGTTAGGCAAAAATATGACTGTAATGATAAAAGCAGGACATATTAGGGAGGAAACTGTTAAAAGAAACTTTATTATGCTAACCATCTCAGCCACCTGAGATTTAAGACAAGAAACCATCCCTACCCTAGTTTAAGGCATCTGCTTGCACAACAGAGGTCTATTAGGAAAGAAGGAAATAAAAGAAGATGATGCAATGAATTAGAGAAAGGTATTACAGCAATATGTACATGATGGCTGTAAGTTAGAGATTTTCAATGCAGTATGTCTAATCAGACAACTAGTAGTATGCATTTTGGGGTCTAAATCTCTGGCTCTTAAATAAAGAACAGCAAGGTCTTCATTTCCAAATATATATATATATATATATATATATATATATATATATTCCCCAGTCTACAAATCACAGCATATTTACTATATGTAAGTATTCAAGTAAGTACATATAGATGAAATAATAAAGTGATGAAGAAACAACAGACAAAAGAATAGACTCAGGGCTGGGGAGATAGCTCAGTAGAATAAGCACTTCCCTGGCAAGTAGAAGGGCCTGAGTTCAGTTCCTGCTTCCACAAAAAAAAAAAAAAAAAAAGGCTCAGTGGACTAAGTGCCTGCCTAGGCAAGAGCTGGTCCTGGCATCTCATTCTGTGCCAGCCCCATGTCCAGGCACGCTTAACAGGCCACCAAACTCGGTGTGGTGGCACACATCTATAATCAGGTGCTGAAGAGGCTGAAAACAGGAGGCTCACTATGAGTCTGATTTGTGTAGTGAGACCCTATGCCAAAAACATTAAAAAAAATAAAAGTGTAGACTGTCTACACCTCAGGATTACAAATACAAAAGTGTACAGAATCTGAAAGACCAAGACAAGGCTTAGACCATGATTCTACGTTTGTGATGTTTCCCCTTCTTCATCTTCTTTCTACTGTATAAACTCTGAAATTTACCGAAATAGTACTCCTGCACCAGGGACACTCCTCACATGGAATAGAGTGGCCTTAGGTTAAGAATACTTCTGTCAGCAAGACTTAGATATTTTTGGTGGTATTTCACAGCACTGGGCTGGAAAGTGTGTGTTCTACCAGAATATGCAGACATTTTTGGCTGCTGAATTGTGCTGCACTCTTGTGAATAATAGGCACTTTTGGCAGGGCTATGTGTGTGTCAGGGGCTGGTTCTCCCTATTGTTACAGTGAAATGAGAACAAAGATTTACTGGATTTCATTCTCAGTAAAGGCTCATGCTCTAAAAAAAAATATGTCTTTAATTAGATTAATGAGATTTTTGGCATAATGTGCCTAATATTTTTGTAATGTCCTAAGTGTCAGAAGTACTAGAATCATCTTTTTTGGTAAGATTTGGTTTCTTGTCTCAGTAACACAGAACCCCAGAGTTCTTTGGGATGCTGTTGATAGTAGGGAGATCTTTTGTACTAATTAAGAGATTCTCGTTAAACACATGAAAGGTGAGCAATCACTAAAAAGAGGAATCTGGCTAAACCTTGGGACTTTCAGACCTAACATCTTTCTTCTGAAATGGAAAATAAGATGCACACTGAATCCAAACTTGGTCATTTCTGTGTGAAAAAGCCTTCATAAAAGTACCTGAAAACTGTAGATGCCAGTAGATTTCAAGCTAGTGAGCCTAGTGAGGGATTTTGCGGAAGGTGACATCCTGGAGAGGGTGGGAAGCCCCACGTTCCCTCTCCCATACTTTGTTCTATGTATGTATCTCTGCTATCTGGCTATTTCACAGTTATATCCTTTCATAATAAGTTGATAACCAAATAAGTGTACTGACTTCTGTCTTCTGTGACCCATTCGAGTCAAGCACATAGAGGAGTTAGTGGCAATTTACAAAGTTAATCTCAAAAAAAAAAAAAAAAACCCGAAAGAAAGAAAGGAACTGATACCAATCTCGAGTTGCAATTAGTGTGCAAGGCAGAAGAAGCATGGTGGGACCTAACTTGAAGGATACTAAACCTGCCTCCGGGATAGTAGTGTCAGGACTGAATTGCACTCCTGCCCACTCCCAAGAGAACTAGAGAACTGCAGAACTAAATCCCCGAGGGAATATCTTGTACTCACTTTGTATCCGAAGACAATTAATGATGCAAATGTTGAAACTAAATATGGAGAAAACGAACAGATGATTTTCCTTTGACTTCTCTAAAGAAAGTTTTGAAACTTTCCAAAAATAAATATTAGATTACAGAAGTAAAAATTAAAAGTAAGGAATAAATTTACAATAAGACCAAAAATTAACAGTGGAAAGTAGAGAAAGAATCAGCGTTTTGGAAGCTTAAATTTCACTGATTTTATGCCTTTGCCTCTTTTATTTTTATAATATGATTATTTCTTCCGATTTTTGGAAATAGAAATAAGATCTACTAACAAAATAACTATGTCACTCTGGAAATTGCACAATTAAGGACAATCTAGATAGTTCCACATTGAAAATGAGCAGTGTAATAATTGATGCACTCACCTGTGTGAATTATGTCTTATTTTAATCCTTTAAAGCAATCCCAAGACCTGGGAATATAGCTCAGTGGCATAGCGTCTGCCTGGCAAGTTGCATGTTCCTGAGTTAGACTCCTGGTATAAAAAATAAAAATAATATTGTTCCCAAGAAAATGGAATAGCAAATAGCTTTGAGAGATACAAGACATAGGTATAAATTGTCCTAGCATCCTTGCATGTTTTACATAAAGGACCACCTAAGTGATCATGTAGGAAAACAAAACCAGTGTGTATAAGAGTTAAGCAGGTAAGTGTTTCACTGTGGTCCTTTTCTCTAGAGTTTTACAGTGTGAATTTTAGCTGCCTTGGTCACTCCAAACTCGAAGCCTACTTTTGTTTTTCATTCAGTGGAATTCTGAAATGAAGCAAGGACATGTTTTGTAGGCAGAAAGCTAATGCAATCATAAAATTTACTATTCTTATTTTTCACCTTTTAAAAATGGGTAACCTGGAATGCTTGTTTCCCCTTTTCTGAAACCATTTTCTATATTTCCCTTGTTTTCTACTTCTTTGTGGCAAAAAGGATAGTAAAATACATTTTATTCACCTAGGTCTAGATGAGAAAATTCATCATTTCCACATAAGAAAGTTAATGCCTCCTGAAATCACTTACATGTTTATTTATTTGTTGTAAGTGAAACCATAAAATGTAGAAGTATTCCATTTTAGAGTAATTTTACAATGTGAAATACATGATAGAATATGTCTGGAGTATGATGCAATTTCTTGATAAATCATCAAATAAGACATTATTATAAATATGTACTTATGGACTTTTTCACTTTCTAAGTGAAAATTTTAATGCTTATAATTTTACTGTAATATTTCTCTTGGTCCACACTGGCTGCAAAGAAGTGCCATAAATTTGATAGCTTATAAACAATAGTGACTTGTTTCTTACAAAGATGAGGAAAGTCTCTCTGACCAAGGTGCTGGGAGCTCTATTTCCCAGTTATGGGTAATACGTTCCATATGAGTTCTCACAGGGCAAAAGACAAAGGCAGCTCTCTGAGACTCTTTTAAGAATGTTCACGAGGGTTCTGCATCCACAACCTAATTATCTCCCTCAAGGTTCCACTTCTTTGCATCATCTTGGATTTTAGGAAATCAAAATAGAAATGTTGGGGGAAAACAATTTAGAATATATTAGCAATCATTATGTGTATGATTAGAGTCATAACTTGTGAACATCATTTTATAATGATATGCAAGTGAACACATTTGTAATTTTACATTTTATAAAGAATAATTCATGGCAAAAAATGAAATACTGCCATAGACAAAGTCAATAGACAATTTACAAATGGTGAAAATGTATATCCAGTTTAAGATATAGGGTTTATAAAAGTGTGAATGATGAAGACTAAAAGATATGGAAAAACAAGAGAAAGGTTGACATTCTTGTCACAAAATAAATGCATATATAAAATGACACAACTTCACAAATGAGGACAAGTAAAAAAAAAGTGATTTATCATCTATCAGAGTGGCAAAATCTCAAGTTTAACAATATAGCTCATACATTATCAATAACAATGCAAATTGCAGAACCTCAGAAGAGTAAAACAAGGTAACACCTAGAGAAATTATATATGTATTTTTGGTACAGCACTAGGCATTCTAAATATCTGTCATAGCTATATATTTAAAAAAGGTTTATGTGAAAAGTTTTGTATTATTGTATTATTTTTAATAGTAAGGTTAGAAATAATTAGAATGCCCATTCTTAAAGGACTAGACAAAAGGAAGGAAGGAAAGAAGGAAGGAAAAGGACTAGACAAAAGGAAGGAAGGAAAGAAGGAAGGAAAAAAATTTTGAAGTCCATTAAAAAGCTAGAGAAAGAAAGAAAAGGAGGAAGAAAGAAGAGAGAAATGGGAAACCCAATATTCTCTAGTCAAAGAATGGAATACTAATCTATTATGAGACACAAGCAAGGGTTTTTACACAATGATGCAAAAGGACACAAAAATATAATAAGTAAAAGAAATGACTCCAATCAGAATATGTATTACACTGCTTTTTTGAAGAGAGTGAAATGTGAATCTGCAATTAAACCATCATTTTGTTTGCAAAAAATTAGTGAACACCAAGTGAAAAACCACTGAAATATTAATTATTTTTGAATACAAGAGGGAAAATGTAGGGGACATGAGTTCAAAGAGTTCCTGTGAATGCATATGTATTTTCAACATTTTTTTGGCAGAACTGGGGATTGAACTCAGGCCCTTGCGCTTGCCAGGGAAGTGCTTATTCTACTGAGCCATCTCCCCAGCCCTTATTTTCAACATTTGCATCGTGTAAAACTTTTATATGAACAAAGCACAAAATGAATTCATGCACAAATCTTAAGCACATATAATTTTATGTATGTTGGATGACATATGTTCATACATGAAAACATTTCACATGTATCCTCTAAACAATACATTGTACAAATTTAAATCAAACACAATTTGAATTTAATGCAGTTGTATTACTATCATTTTGAACATATGTCAGATATAATTTCCAATGTAAAATATAAAGAAAATTTAAAAAATGCATAGAAATGTTTTCATGAAAATTGTCTTCTTTCTGTAAGACATTTTAGATGTGAATTGAATAAAGAAATAGTTTTAAGTTTTCATTTTTATGTAAATATTGGAATTTTGTCCATTGCAAAAAAGTTCAGACAGCAACTCAATAAGAATAAACAGCACTCTTAGCCAAATTTTGTTCATTAAATACCTTTCCACAGTAGAAGGTGGTTCTGCAGAGAAAGCTCTTTGTCTGTCATGCAGAAAGTTAGAAGCATGGAGAGTGTTACTTAGTAGGAAGAAGTGGAGTGCTGGGGACTCCCCAAAACTCACATACTGCAATCCTTCTGTGGTGCTAGCTGGAGATAGGAGCTTTGGGAGACTGACTAGGCTCACCTGTGGAAGGGCAGTTGGTCGGTGAAGCCTTCGGAAATAGAACAGCATCCTTCTAGGAAGAAATAGGATGAATGATTGTCTCATCTGTGTGAGGATACTGAGAATTGAAAACTGTGTGCAAACAGGGCAGGCCCTGCTCATCAAAAAGAATAGAACAGCACATTGTTTTTGGACTTTCTCGAGCCTAGACTTGTGAGAAATAAATGCTGGGTGCTGGAGACACCCATCCTATGGAGATTTGTTACAGCACAGTTGATGAAGACAGGACACGGCGGATTTTGAAGTCCATTAAAAAGCTAAAGGAGTCAGCATGTGGATACAATCTCTGCTTTAAGTTTGACTCATTGGCAGGTTTTATAGAGTGGTGAATATAAATGAATCAGAATTTCCAAGTGTATAGAATTCCTGTCCATTTATGTATAAAAGTCACTCATAGGAAGCTAAAAATAATAGAAATGAAAATTGTTATTGCTTTTAATTTCTTACAAAGTTTTTGTTATTGTTTCATTTTTCCTTTAAACCAATCTTGCACGTTTATTTTTGGTAACCTAAATAACTGATTTTGATGATCACAACCTGCAATGTGGTAACTATTGTTGAATTCCTATTACTTTGTTTAGGGAAATTTATAATATTTCTATTGCTATTTTTTTTATTACCATTTTGAATTTTTACAATGCATGCTCATTAGAAAATATGACATTTTTCAGGGCATCAACTTATCATAATGATAATTAAACTAGGAAAACTTAATTTTTTTTCTATTCTGTCTGTATTGCAGGCATACCACACTCTACTAGATTGTTGGGGGAGAGCAGTTAAAAGCATTAATTGAAACTAATAGATGCAAAAAGTCTGAGAGAATGACAAAGCCACCATTACACAATTCTGAATAGATACCTGATTTCAACCACATGGTGCAATTCACACTTAGTGTTCCTCTCAATGAAGACCCAATGAGTCAAGAAACTTACCAAACTTTACCACCTGGCAGCGATCTGGAATTTCAGCGCTCTCCTACAGCAGCTCTCGTTCTGTAATAGAGACAGAGAGCAGGAAAGAGTTAATCACAATCCATCCAGTGAATTTTAATATACCTTTGAGTCTCAAGTTAATTCCTTCTGTTTGTAAGGGGAAGTTCCGTGCTCAGTGAGGAGGCTGCTGCGAAACATTAAACACTGTCAATTCTTACTGTGATATCGCATTAATACTGCATAACATCAATATTTTATATTAAGAATGTTAATTATCCCTGAGTTTCTGAGATGCCTAACAGTGCTAAAATACTAGTGCACTCATTTTATTTTTAATTCACTTTCTTTTTCCCATTGGCTCTTTTCCCTGGATTTGAGACTTCTCCCTGCAGTGAGAAATGAGTTAAATCAACTCTCACTGTCAACTGAAACAGCCTGGGTGCTGAGTTAATTCATCACCTACTGACAAAAGGTTAAAAATATTGAATATCAATATCCAGAATGTTTTCCAACTCACAGCAATTGTTTGGCAGGGCTGAGGTGTCAGCTCTGGGAATAAAGTGCGAGTTCTCATGTTCTCTGTGCCCATCAAGTTACTTTCTTAATGGACTTTGCATACTGATGTAATACAAATCTTCACCTTCACTTTTCTTTCAGTATATTTGATGCCAGATATGCAGAAATTTTGATACCAAGACTCATATATGATTGTAATGTATACATTAGCATTCAGAATTAAAAGCAAATGGACACAACTAATATACAGTGGTATCTACAGTGTACAAATGCATGCTCATTTGTGAGGAGCTAATTATGTATTTATACTCTAGCCGTCTATATAGATGGAGCACTGTTAATTTTTAACAAACTCTCTTGGACACTAGGCAAATCGATACACACAATCTTTTGTCTAAAATCAGAAGATCAGGGCCAGCCAAATAGCTCAGTGGATTAAAGCACCTGCAAGCAGGGACAAGGGCTGGGGATTCAATACCTGGGCCTGCCTTGCCAGCCCCGCTACCCCACCCCCACACCCTGCATGCTGCGACAGCAATTGGCACTGGGCATGGTGGCGTGTGCCTGTAATCCCAGTTGTTGGGAGACTGTAAACAGGGGGATCACTGCAAGTCTGATCTAGTAGTGAGACCCTGAACATCCTGTAGACCTTTCCCTAAAATACAAAAATAAATAAATAAATAATAAAACAAAATCAGAAGATCAGTGTTCTAGTAATTCAGGATAAAATATATTTATATGTAGGTTGAGTACATACACTGATGTACTATGTCACAAAAATATATTTGAAAAATATGGTAATTTAGAAAAGAAGCATTATTTTGCTAAGTGTCTACATCCACAGAAATGACTTCAGTGGAATGTAAAAGTTGAAGTTATAAACTGGAATTTAGAATAGAAAAAACTGGTAAGAAAAGATTGTGCCCATCTGATAAATCTCATGGATCTGTAGAAATACAATATAATGTAAAGAAAGGTACACATAAGAATGGTCAAATATGTTAGCTTTCTAGCTTTTTTTTTCAAAATTTACTGCCCATTAGTGGAAGTAGACAGTGTATGCCTTATGAAAGAAATGTTAATAATAAGAAGAATGACAGTTATTAATGCTTCAGGAAATGAGAAACAGAAACAAGTTGGGAATCATTAAAAATGAAGATGCTTCCAGAGATCTGTAAAATTATAATTCTTGTGTTCAGTAGAAAAGCGTGTTAGTGAAAGATAAACTATATTTAGGGAGTCCAAGAGGGAAAAGATGGTAATGTCATGAATACTGAGTTTAAAGCAAGTGGGCAATAGGTAATGGAGGTAATGTAGATAATGTAGATGCACAGAAAATATATATTTGATTGCTCATAGCAGCCATGATGAGGGGAAAGAGACATAAAATCTGGAGCTTCTGGCTTCCATGACTGGCCTATTACATATGACGATCCCTGCAGATGGGATGTAAGGAGATAGGAATGTTCATATAGGAGGATGCTTGCGCGTATACCTGTCAACATGCCCACCACGGCCATCTGCGAAGGAGTGGAGCCTGAAGACGGGGTTAACAGTGAGCTAATATTCCACATGGTGGGGCCGGGGAGATAGCTCAGTAGAATAAGCGCCTGCCTGACAAGCACAAGGGCCTGAGTTCAAGCCCCAGTTCCGAAGGGGGAAAAAAAAAGAAAGAAAGAAAATTCCACATGACATCTAAATTGTGAACTAGAGAGGACAGAAAGGGTCTGTGATATTAAAAAGTACTAAAATGTTGATTATTTTTAATTTGAAAATTAAAATTTCATCTTAAAACTTTAAAGAAATTTTAATACTTACTATTTTATGTTTTTTTCCTAAAGAATTTTATAAAAATTTAGATAGAAAAAATAGATGTACTTTATTTCTTTATTCAAAAATCAATGTCTGTTGCTTTGGGTTTTGTTTTATTTTGTCTTGTCTTGTTTTGTATTTGATTCTAGGTCTTGCTGTGTAGTTGAGGCTAGACTAGAATTCACTGTTTTGCCCAAGCTGGACTCAAACTCCCTTTCATGATCCTCCTGCCTCAGCCTTCCAAGTGCTGAGATTACAGGCCTGTGCCAGCATGTACAACTTGTGGCTTCATTTCTTGAGAAACTTGTTTTTAGAGGCTCTGGAAGTTCCTGATATCTGAGGAGTCTGTATCATTGGTTTTCAAAGACCTCCAGTTCTCAGATCACTAAGACAACTGCTCTCTTAGTTGCTAGTCTCATTGCTTACACAAAATACCCAACAGCCTACACTAAAGAAGGAAAGTTTATTTGATTTACAGTTCATAGAGGTTTCAGGACCTCCTAACCAGCTGGCTTCAAATCAGGATGGCGCATGGCAGAGGGGAAGCTTTTCATGGTGGAAAGAAGATACAAAAACAACAAGTGACTTTAACAGCATCCCTCTGCCTCTTTTACCTTACCCAGACCACTTACAGCACAGAGCGCTAACACCCTTAATTCTCTTGCCCTTGAGCCTAGCACTGTACTGTGATTTAATCCAACAGTGTAGATCCAGCCATCTCTGAAAAAGTCCCCTCTAAGCTATGTGAGGCTTGGGGTATGGGGACACTCCCCAAAGACACAAGCCATAACAACCACAATCCAGTAATTTCCATTACTGCTAATTTTCAAACCATACCACAAATTACATTTGGCATTATATGGAATATTTAATGATGAATTACATAGGCATTAATCTTTTTATATTAATTTTATTAAGAAAGAAATAGCAACAAGACAGTTTCAAAACAAGTTCGTAGGACAGTTACAATAATTAACACATTTCATAAGGTTGTCTTCATAGTAGTTATTCATAGTACAAGATGCAGACATGATATCTTGCCCAAACACTGTTAGTACAAATATCTCTTCTCATTGAACTAAAAGAAAGTAGCTGTATGTCTGTGCTATTTTGTATATACAAATATACATTTTTTTCACTGCAAAATGGTCCTTCATTTATATCCTCAAGAGAAAACATTCTCTCAGGCTTTCACAGACAGCAAATTGGTCAAGCAATGGCCATAACTCATAAACAGGGCTGACATTCACAAAGGATCTACAAACTGCGGCACAGGGTTTCAGGATAAATCCTGAGGGGATTTGACTGACCTTGTCAGATACAAACGTTACATTTCTTGTTATATAGATTTTGCCTTATCTTGGTCTTAATCATCCATCAGGAAAGTATAAAAACAAAGTATAAAAAGTAAAGTCATATTAATATGCTGAGCTATAAAAGGCTCAAGTGAACAAATTCTGACATTGCCAGTACTACAAATAACCCATTGCTATCATGGACTACTGGGCTTTATTGGAATATTTTGCTGAATTCATGCACCTACAATATTTGAATGGCAATAGAATACCCTTCTCTGACAAAACTAAACAGAAAAGGGGGACATAGGCATTAATCATGTGAAGCCAAAACTATGTTTATCTATTAAAGTGAAGATAAAGATTTAGGTTGTTTCAATATGTTTGCATTTGGGATAAACTCTGCGATATAAAATTTGTCTGTATGCATATGTCAATGTGTTGGTTATGTTCTTGTGAGAATAATTCAGATGACATGCATCTCACTAACTTTACTGAAAAATATCATCATTAGAATTTCATTAGTAGATCAAATTTTATATAATTGGAATTTTATAGTCTTATGAATGAGTAGGTCATATTTTCCCATTTATTCAGAGAATGCTGGATAAGTGAGTGAATTTTTAGCATTTTTCTGTGTATTATTTTAATGTGCAGTGTTTGGTTAAATGTTTGTACGTGAGCCAAGAAGATGGCTCAGTAGAATAAGCACTTCCCTGGCAAGCACAGGGTCTGAGTTCAGTCCCAGGTTCCACCAAGAGTAAATAAATAAATAAAAATAATAAATAAATAAATGTTTGTACTTGTTCCTATAGAAATAATTTGTTACCTATGTTCCATGTAGGATATCCATTAAATCAAGCTGGAAGGGCATAGTTTCAAAATTTCCTTTGTATTCATCCATTTTTCTCTTTCTCTACATATTTCAATAAAAGTGAAACTAAGCTCTTTTGATTGTACATTTTTACACTTTTTCTTATGTTTGTTTTTTACCTTTTATACAAGTGGAATGTTTCTAGGTTATCTTACCAGTCCAGAAAAGTCCAAAACCTGTACTCCCAGTGCTTTGAGGTAAGCAAGGAAATGAGCTCAGGGCCAGCAAGGCTGCCAGGCTCCCCTGTGCTCACAGCTGTCAGGTGCTTCTCCACCCCCATTCCTGTTCTCTCACAGAGCACTTACCTTTCTCAGTGGGCCATTCTTAATTTCTTTTCTTGCTCTTCTCCCTCAGTCATCCCTGTTGATCTTTTACTCATTGGATTTGCTAGCAGGTGAAGTAAGTGTCCCTTCTTTTTCATTTTTCCCCACTAAACATCAGTGGAATAAGGCAAATCAAATCATTTATTTTTCATGCCCTCTGGCTGGCAAAGAGAGTGGATAGGTTGACTATCTTTCACCTAATGAGTAAGATGAGTCAGCAACAGTTATCACAATTCTAATAGTTGTATTCATTTTATAAACTTATTTTAGTTCAATTTTACTAGTTTTATGTATTGTTTTTATATTTTTACTGAAGTGTTGGTATTTCTGTCATATTTTCCTACTTGTTCTTCTATTTCACATTTGCCTTTTCTAGTTATCTATAAAATATTCACAAGTATACTTCACCTAACACTGTCTCATCTTAAATATTGTTCACAGTTCTTAGAGTGAGCTCAAGTATCCTCTCACTTGATGTTTCCTTGTTTAGCATTTTAGTAGAAATTTGATTTTCTACATGCTCAAGCCTGTCATCACTGTTTTCACTTTATATCTTCAGTGCAAATTTCTCTATCTACCTTTATAGATACATTATGGATTTTAATCATTTCACTCTTTTCTGATTCACTTAGCTTTCTACATTATATAATAGAAAATTTTAACTAAGATCTCTTAATACTAAATTCCTTCTGAGTGCGTGACTAGATCCTGTGTATCAACAAAACACTCCCTTGCTGTGTGTTCTTGTTCATGTTTTACCTCAAGCCAAAAAGTAAAACAAATCAAAAGCCCTGATGGTTTTGCTTATTTGCAAACAACTTTGCACAAGCTTTTGAGGGGATGTGCTATTGCAGCCATTCCTTGCATCCTCACTCTAACTCCGTATCTCTCTGCCTCCGTCTACTTTTGCTGGAGAGACCTGTCCCCTGCAGGTCTGTTGTTACAACGCTGTACCTGCAGTGGCTTTGCCCAGAGTCCAGGGAGCCTGGCCATTCCATTCATCTTCCCGTAGAAGGAATCCAAAATTAATTTCACCTATAAGAGTCCATCCTCAATAAATTGAGCAAATGAGCAAATTAGTAACAGAAGAAATTGCTACTTCAGATGACACACACAGACGTTATGGAACAAGACGATACTCAGACAATTTTTCTCTGAGTATTGTTTTAGATTCCTAAAAGTGTATGTGTAGGCCAGCACATTTTTCTCTGCAAATTGCAGCATTTCCTTTATTATAAGAAGATAATGAGTTTGAAAAGCATAAAGAGCTACATTTTAGTTCCTTGTTGTCTTACAAACCTTTGACACAACTGTAAAGACTACTATGTATACCTAAATTATACTAGATTTTAATACCCTTATTCAATAATGAAAAACACTAAAATATGATAGTCTGTTTCTTTACTTATTTCCAAGCATTTATTTCAACAGCTAAATTTTCTAAGAAAAAAAAATCAAACAGAAGAAAATAATGCTGAAAGTGAACGGCTTGAGAGCAATGTTACCTTGTTGCCAAAACAAATGCCAGAGTTGTCAACATCTGAGAATTCAATAAACTCTGCACACCAGGGTCTGAGAACCAAAGAAAAGGTTGCCTGTGAAAATTAAACCACAAATACACTGCCTATTGATTGGAACAGAACCGCCCAGGAAGGTTCTAGTGGGACTGCTGCTAACATTTGGCTGGTTCTACAGCGATTGTACATCCAACGCTTCTAAGAGAGTAATCAGTAAAAGACAGTAAAGGACTATCCAAATTTTTTCATATACTATTAGAGTCCTCTTCAGGAAAGAAAATTTTAACATTTGGTTGTGCCATACTGTAGCAGCAAATCATACGTGACAGTTAACATACAATTGTAAATTGACGGCTGACCAGATAGCTCAGCATACTAAAGCACGCACCTGCTTAGGCAGAAGCAGGGACGGGGCGGATTCCCCAGTTTGATCTGCCAGCCCCACCCCTAAGGTGAGCTGAGACCCACTGAGACTGGTTGTGGTGACACATGCTTATCATCCCAGCGGTTGGGAGGCTGAAAACGAGTCCAGTCAGTGTAGTAGGACACCGTAGACCCTGTACTAAATACATTTTTTTTAAAAATGTAAATTGAGTCAAAATTAAAGTAATTTAAAATTTCTATTAGTTGTACTATCCATAATCCTTTGTCCCACTGTTTCAAGTGCTCAGTCATTACAAATGAAGACAGAAAAGCAAACATTTTTATCATTATAAACTTGCATTGACAGCAATACATTAGACAGCAAATTTCAAATATTTACAATATCACTTGAGGATGGTACACTAAGTGATCGATAACCAACTTGCAGTATTCTAATCTCATTTCTAAGATTTCCCCATTATAAAATAAATTCATGAAGCTATCCTAACACACTACCACCACTTACTAGAAACATTTGCTGCTCTTGCTTTAAACGATGGCACTAAATAAGCCTCCCATTGTTATTTATTTTGTGACTATTCTATGTCATAAGAACACAAGGGGCTGCCATGAATATTCCATTTTGCCAGCCTTCTTAAGTATTTTCACAGAGAACAAAAACATTTCCTATCAGATTTGATTTGGCTTTGCAAGTAACTTTACAGGGAAATAATATGTTAGTGGTACCATAGTGATATCATGTCTTTCTCCTGAAACACTGATTCCATTATGTATTTCAAATTAATAATTATTTTTCCATCTTTATACACCAATCATATGTGGCTGGTTATTGCTAAATGAAGCCAAGATTCTATGCCAATTCTTAACATATGCATTATTATTTTCACTAAAAATTTGAGAACTATACCAGGTAAATAGGTGCTAAATTACACACAGTCATGCAATAATGAAAAGTAGGAATATCAGACAAACGTACACATGCATATGAAGGCTCCTGAAAATTACTCAGATGTACAGTACCAGCTGAGCTGTCCTCTATAAAAAAACTAACAACTTTTTTTCAAAAGTCAGATCATCTGAATTTATTTTTCAGTAGTTAAATTACAAACATTCACAATGTAAAACAAATGGAAACAATATAAATGTCATCATTAAGCAAACATTTTTGCTTCAACATTTGTTCTTGGGTTACTCATAGCAAATTATTGAAATTCTATTGTTCGATGCTTTTATTTATAATTTTTTTATTTTAGTGCAAGGTCTACAGAGTCTACAGGGCATCATTGCATAGCTCAGACCTGTAGTAATCATCCTGTTTACAGCCTCCCAAGTGCTGGGATTACAGGCACATGCAATCACACCCAGTCTCAGTCAACTCTCAGTGTGCCCCAGTGGCAGGGCCGGCACTGTAGGCCAGGGGATCAAACTCTCGTCCTCTGCATCTGCCTAAGCAGGCACATTAATCTGCTGAGCTGTATAACCAGCTCTTTTACTTATAAAATTGAAACAGTAACATATTCTATCTCATAATCATAGATTAAAATTGTCTTACACACTTTTGCCTCACCTACAATATTGGTAGGATAAAGTAAGCGTTCAATAAACAATGTTAGCTATCGATGGGTTAGTTTATTCACACTTAACTGTCACTTAAATCTACATTCCTTTAAGAAACTAAAATTTTTGCTATTTGGCAAAATATTTAATTAGTTACATAAAATAATGCAAGGAATTCACTACAATCTTCGATGAATTGTGGAAAGAAATTCTTACCAGTAGCATCTGTCCAATGTGAAATAATTGGGTACTGGGGTTTTTTCAAAAGAAAAGTTATGTGAAACGTTATATAACATATTTCTAAAAATTACTGAAGTAGCAGACAGCTGAGAGGGAGTTTTTAAAAAAATTCTATAGAAAACAGTTTTAGCTCAGGAAGAGTGAATGGCCACCCTCTGCCTTTAATTCTCCTGGAGTTTTCCATGCACTGAGAGAATCCTCTCACATTCATGAGGGGAGACCTTCCTTCTGCAGTCACTTATGCCCTGGCCAATCTCTTTCAGAAAGACCGGCAGATACAACCAAAAAAAATGTGATCAGCTATCTGGGCATCCATTACTCAACTTGATTCATAAACCTGCCATCAGCCATATCCACTAAATAAATAATTTTCATGTATTTGCCTTAGGCCATTTATCATACATCATGTTCCAAGGTATAGAAGCATTTCTTGTTCATTTGTTCATTGCTGTGCCAGGTTGCTTTACCAGGGCATTGTACCACTATCTTCATTGCTGAATGATACTTCATTTTGGGCTTATTCCATATTTTATATTTATTTATTTATTTATTTATTTATTTATTTATTTATTTAGTGGAACCAGGGATTGAGCTCAGGCCCTTGCGCTTGCCAGACAAGTGCTTATTCTACTGAGCCATCTCCCCGGCCCCTCCATATTTTACTGATTGACACCAGAAGTCTCCACAATTATATAATGCTCCAATTTTCATTCTATTATGTTTTTCTGTATTTCAAATTTTTATCTTGGGTTGATATTAAGAGGGGAATTCATGTATCAGGTGATGAGCTTATGTTTCCTAGAAAGATTTTATCATCTGATATTCATGAGAAAGACATGCTGATTCTAGGATTCCCTCATCCTCACAGTACTTGATGCTGTGTCTTTTGATGCAGCCACATTTATCATTTGTATCACAGTTGTTCAATTTTGCACTGTGCTAATTTTATACTTTGTAACTTGCATTCTTTATTTTTTCTGTTTTATTCATGGTATATTCTGAAGTACTAAATTTGTCACATTTGATTTTCTTTTCCCTTGAAGTTTAATTTTTATTTTCCTTGTTTGTTTGCCATTTCATCATTCAGTATTTTGCCTAGAGTGTGAAAAATATTTCCTGCAACATGTGGTAGTTGCTATTTTTCCATGGTTTTGTTTGCTGGTTTGTTGGTATTATGTTTAAGCCACTCTTATGTATGTTGCAAGGTGGTCAGCCAGGGACCGCACGGCTCTTCTCCAGTACCTTGACCCTGTAAAGAATCTGTGCTAGGGATGGATACCTGTGGGCTGGAGAGTCGTCGTGGCTGCCTTGCCCTGAGCATGTCCCTGAACCCCTCTTGGTGCTCCTCAGTGTGCCTATGTTGAGCTTCAGGCTTTCTCAAGAGAACCACTGTGCCTGAGGCCCTCTCTTGTCAACCTGGTGCAAAGCAACCTAAATCAGAATTGTGTTAGCATCAACCAGGACAGAAACTCCAGGCTAGTAAGGCTTTGGCCTTCCTGTTCCCTCCATCTGAGTGAGCTTCTGCAGGTCATGTACAAATGTCTGCCTGTCCTGCAAGCTGTCTCTCTCTAACTTAACATCTGTCCCTCTTCAGGTAGGTCAGGGCAGAGATGCTTTGGCTTAGGGGCAAAAGTGTCATGGATTATTGTGCTCTGCCTTTAGCTTTGGCAGTCCTTTTTTTTTTTTAGTGTAAATCCTTATCTAGTTCTTAAACACATTTAGATTTCCATAACAATAAAATATCTCCTGGTTTGTCTTCTTTTGCTGTGATTTTAATTTTGTACAGATTTATAGTTGATGTTATAGAAAAAATGTTTTAAACTTCGTTTGGCTATGGCCATAGCTACATTCTTGTTCTTCATGAAGTATACCAAGCATGCTGTTGCCTCCGTGTATATAAGCAGAATTCCACCAGCCTGAAAGCAACTGTATATGGGTACAGTGTTTGGCTCCTTTCTTCAAGAAACTGGGGCTTCATGTTCAGTATCATTCTACTATGGAAGCTATTCTATCCAGTGAAAATAGCCCAGTCTTGTGTTAGCTTATCCTTGTCTTATTTTGCTTTAGAAAACAAACAAACAAACAAACCCTAACTTTCTTTTTTTATTCCTTATTTTCCTGACAGCCAACTTTACTTCCCTTGTTGTTGTATGAACAAAATGTATAGACAGTATCCACCACAAGGCACGTGCCCAATATGTACTGAAATAATGATTAGAAAATAAAGTAACAAAGGTGGGGAGTAAGGGTCACTTCGCCAGAGGTGCCCATCATCTCTTCCCATCACAGGGAAGAAGGTCAAAAGCAAGAAGCTGTTGTCCTCTGCTAGGATGAGGAAGACAAAGGAAGGACGTTCTCTTCCACATTCTAGCACAGCTTTAACATTTCATGAATAGTCAGTGAAGAATATATTCTTCTTTCCCATAAGTTAAGAGGAGTTTCAGGCATTTCTTCAACTGATTGCAGTTTCTTAATTATAACTCAGAGTGCCAAATTTGAGGTCAATTCATTGACTAGTATAAAAAAATAATAATTTCCTAGCTTTATTACACTTTGAAGAAATATACAATAAATACTTATCTCTAAGTACAACCATATTTACCTTAAATATAACCAAATCTTCTTGTCCCCATTAACTCCTTGTATTAAGTGATACTGTTACACAAGAATCACTTTGATAAGTGAAATTCTGAATAGGTTGTAATTTTTCTGTTTTAATACTATTTTGTCCCCTCTTTAAAATATTTTTTAAATAAAAAAGAATAATGTCAGAGTACACCATTGCATGAGTAAATATCAAGGAAACAAGAGTAGCAAACACAGAGGTAAGAAACAAGAATAAAACTCAAACATAGTACTGCACCAGGTATTTAGAAACAGGAAAGCTGCATAGGTGTCTTTTCATTAAGTATGAAGCTGTAAGTCCTAGTATATTACAGTGTACAGGTGTAATAGTTACCCTCTGCAGAATATGGTGCTACACAAATTTTGTTTCTATGTTCATGATATGATTTAAAACAAAGTAGCTTGTGTCCTCTGAAGTGGAAAGTTTTGTAACATGTAGATAATTAAATCATGTAATCATTTTCAACTAAGCAGTGGTGATGAAGATTTCAGAACTACTTCAATTTTTCTTTCTGCAGGCTGTCCTTGAAATTACTGAATGAGCTTGAAGCTATAATAATTTTTCCAGGTGTTAGGAAGAAAATATATCATATACAAGTTGTATATGTAAAAAAAAATCACCAATGCATCAAAGTTTACAATTTGTTGCTTCACATGAAAGCAGTAATTTGGAGAAATAGTCTACAATTTTATTCAATTACCTCTGGTATAATAGGTGCTATTTTAGAAAGAAAATGAATGAAAATATTATATATACCTTCATCCAAATGCAAAGAAAAACATGCAGTTTGTTGATAGTACATGCTAATAAGATAGAAAATCCATTTTTTCATAAAAATTTAGTCTCATTGTATAACATATACAAACTCCACAAATAGAATTTTAATTTAGAAGGGAAATTTGTGCTCAGGTTAAATTCTACTTCAAAGCTTGTGCTTGTTCACTAGTTGGATAGTGTAGTTTGTCATCAAATATTCTCTAAAATTATTGCTTTTGCTCTGTGAATGTTTTTTTAAAGAAAATAATAGCCCTTGCCAAAAATTCATGGAAATCTGGGTAGCTAAAATAATTATAGAGAACTATATAAAGAAGATAGATAGATAGATAGATAGATAGATAGATAGATAGATAGATAGATAGATAGATAGATCATATGGTAGGCACTTAAACCACAGTCAAGATGAGAGATATAATCCCGAAACTCGCCGTGCACTGTTTCTGTGCATTGTCTCTTAGCAATTTCATCATATTAAACTTATTAATTGCAACACAAAATAGTTTCTTGTATAATTTCTCTCTTGTTTTGATACAAAATAATACTATTTCAAGTTTATGGGGAACTAGGGACTAGGAACATTTGTTACAGTCTCATTTAACCAATATAGCATTTTAGAATTCTGTCTTTGAATCCCCAACACAATCTGCAGGAAAACAATAAATTCAGACCATATTTTTATGTGAAAACCCATTTTACTTGTAAAAAGAATTCCATCTTTCTTAGGACTTCTAGATATTTCAGTTGCTCGCGCGCGCGCGCGCGTGTGTGTGTGTGTGTGTGTGTATGTGGGTGTATGTGGGTGTGTGAGTGTGTGTGGTGATTATTTTTTCAGGAGTATAATTGATTTAAAATCAATTTTCTTGTCATAAAATATTAATAAAACAATAATATACCAGGTGATAGGAACTTGCATTTCTTGCAATCAAGTTTCAATTGGTCACTTTTGCATTTATTAAACAAGACTAACCCTAAGCAAGAATTATTTACTTGCATAAACATATTGGCAGGTTTATGGAAATAAAGGACAAGAATCCTAAGTTATCAATGGAATTTGTTTTAAAATTCACTCTTCTTTGGATCAGCAGAGAAATTTGGAGTTTGAATAATTCTTTCTACTGTGCTTTTTTGCCTTCTTTGTAGAAAAAGCTATGTGGCAGGATGCATTAATGAAATCATGTAACCTGTGTTTTGTCTTTCTTAGCAACTCCCAGATCTTTCACCTGATCATATAAGAAACAATTACAGGACAGTTACAATCAACGTAGCCTGCCAATGAAAAACTGACGAATCTCAAACAAAACAGTAACAGAAAAATCAGCAATCCTGTGCTGCTTGCTGCAGATACCTTTCTTTAAGTCCCTAGTATTCTCTCTGCCACTGTTGAGACTCTACTTCAATGCCTAAATGATTAGACATTGGCAAGTGATATGTGAGATGGAAAAATGGAGCTTTATACAATCACATATTAAAATTTTGTTGACAGTCAAGATGCCCAAAATGCTTGTCTTGGTGATATAGACCTTAAGATACAGGTTTGTCATAATATTGACTGTCATTCCTCATTGTTCTGAGAGAGTAACTACACTACTATTTGTGAAATAGTTATGGTTGGGCCAGCAAGATAGCTCAGGGACTAAGTTCCTGCTTAGGCAAGCACAAGGACTGGGGGTTCAAACTCCAGTACCACATGCCGCGCCAGCCCTGCTGCTGGGCTCGCTGAGCTGGGAACAGAGCCGCACTGTGGTGACCCACACATGTAATCTCAGGACTGGGGAAGCTCAAAACAGGAGAATTACGATAAGTCCAAGCAGTGTAGTGAGACTCTGCACAAAACACATTTAAAATAAGAAGGAAAATTATAAAAATTGTGGAAATTCACACAAAAGTAGACAGTCATGGCAGTACTCAATTACACCTCTGGTGCCAGAACTACCAGAATGTGCCTGAGCATCAAGTGTACTAATTAATTTACATATTTACTTTTAGCCTTTAGATATTGGCCTTTCACTGATGGCAAAATATGGCTTTATTGTTACTAAACAAATATCTTCATATTTGTTTGCAAAATTTAATCATACAACATTGTAAATATCATATTTCTGTTGTAAAATAATGCTCCAGTAGAGCAAAATAATGAGAATTACATGAGACATTTGAAAGTTTTCTTAATGTACAATATAAGATAAGTGTTATTAAGCTTTTCAAATAATGAACCATATGTATCAACATGTTATCAACATAATTATAGATTATAATACATGCAATTTTGTGAAATATATTCTTTTGATTTATTTTTTATTCCCAACCATGGTCTCAATAAAAAATAGTTTAATAAACAGTGAGATGAGATGAAAGCTTAAAAGTTCAGCGAATCATCAATGAACAATTTATGGAATGGAAAAATACTGATCAGATTCATTAGGCAAAGGGTTACCATCCAGAATACATAGAGATCGTAAATACTCCAGAATTCCCCAAAGTCAAAAAACGAGCCCCTGAAGCAAATAGGCCCTGCACAGAAGAAGAAGTGAAAATGCCAGTGAATGGAAAAAAGTCTCCATCACTGGCCAGTAGAAAAATGTGAATTGTAGCACCCCTGAGAGTCCACCTTATTCCTCAAAGGAAAGCCATCATCAAGCAATCAAATAACTTTTGGAACAATTTTTTTGTTGTTGTTATGTATTTGGTACAGGCTCTACAGGGTCTCACTATGTAGATCGGACTCATAGTGAGTCTCCTGTGTTCAGCTTCCCAATCACTGGGACTACAGGCATGCCCTACCATGCCCAGTCTCAGTCTTCTTCTCCATGCACCTCAGAAGAGGGGCCAGTATGGCACTCCAGGGATCAAACGCCAACCACTGTGCTCGGCCTAAGCAAGCCCTTTAGTCTGCTAAGCTATCTGGCCAGCCAAGAAGTCAAATAATTTTTTAAGAAGTAAAACAAGCCCCTTTACATTACTGGTGAGAAAGTCGGCTGGTACAACCACTGAGAAAACCAGCATAGAGATTCCTCAAGAAACTAAAACTAGAAATTCCGTTCGACCCAGCTATACACCTTCTGGGTTTTTTTTTTTTAAATGAGTTATTACATTCATTCATTGTAATTATATTGTATAGCCCAGATACTTGCATAACTATGGTTACAGCAGCAGAGCTCAACACTCCTGGAAGAGGCCTATATGCCCTCCCACAAAGGAACAAATAAAGTGCAGTATTTTTCCATGATGACATGCTCTGCCATAAAGAAGGAAATGCTTGAGTCTTTTGTGAGAATAATGAGAATAATGGATGCACAGTAAGGACATGCTGTTATTAAGTAAAATAATTCAGACACACAGCTAGCTAGCATATGGTTTTTTGCATATAAAATACCCAAAGCATAAAGAGCAAAACAAAAGACAAATGATAGGAAATGAGGTAGATTATTTTGCAGAAGGTGAGGGGACCAAAAGATGAAGTAGGACAGGGAAATAAAAGCGATGAGACAGAACTGACAAGATGAGGCCGCTGTTCACATCTGCATCTCCAAGGTAACATTGTCAGTTTTTGCCACCAGAGGCTTACCCAGTCCTCTAACCAGCATGAGAATATGAGCCATTGAAATTGTTGACCAAATACAGCTCTTTGTCTGTAACAGTTTTTAGGTTCTTAAGCACCACCTTCCTAAGAGGAGTATTATCATTATGTACCGCAAACATATACCCAGAAAATAAACATTTATAAACTTTATCAATACCATTAATACCATGGGCAAAAATATCAAGCAATGCCATAAGTCCTAAGATCTACAAAAATGAATAAAACCAATTTTAATAATAATCTGATTATAGGTATTGATACTTTGAGTCTATTAGCAGCCAGAAGTGAGACCAGGTATTTTAAACATTTTTGCTTGTTTCTTTATTGTAATTCTTTTTAGGGTTGATCCCATAGAAGGAAAAGGCTAAAACTATGGGCTATTTATTATCACATTGGTGAAATTTCTCTTCTGATATTTACAAACAGAAAGTTAGTTAATATTATTAAACCATAGTGTTGTAATTTTTCATATGGGTATATACAATCCTTGCTGTGCAATTAAGCAGGTTATATGATAAAATGGAAACAAATAATTTAAAACAGTGTCTTAGGAAGTATTCTACATGTGGTAGCTATTTAATTTTTTCTAATTATTTCTTCATTGGAAGAAATACAGTATTTATTATATGTACCTCCAAACACATAAATTTTTGTCAGTAAATATTTATTGTGTACTTAAATTTTCAGGGAGTGAAAATTAACCATATATAGCAGATAACCCTAATACTGCACAGAAATGATTGCATTTTATTTCTATGGAGCCTTGAAATGACTGAAATACCTAAGTCAGGGAGAGAAGAAGAAAATATAGTGCTTTGCTTTAATAGAGATGTCAGCACTGATGAATACAGAACTCTCCTTTCTTGCTGAAAATCTAGGTAGTGGCAGAGTACTAAGCTGTTTAAGTTTTAGTTCAGGAGACCTTCATTTCATAAGGTCGTGATATCCCGGATGAGACTAGAGGGAATCTAGAAGATCTAACTTTTCCTAAAATTATATATTATGAAGCTAGCCTAGTTTGAAATAGATTTCTTCTCACTGGAGAAATTTCATGGAGTTCATAGATTCTGTGCATGTTTTAACTTTTGTTTTCCAATTATAATTTCATTGCTTTCAGTTGTGAAATAGTAAAACAGAACCCTCAGCGCTCTCCGGGGTAGTTGTCTTATCTTTTTCTCAGACTTCTTTGTATCTTTAAATAGAATCTAAATTCACATTTTTTGTCAATAACAATAAATAGAAATTGAAAACTGGATTTGTATTGCAAAGTGTTCACCTATGGAAGTGCCTTCCACAGCAAAAGTGTGACTTCATGTTACATAAATTATTCACTAAGATGAAGCATTTTGACTTAATGATTTTTATTGCGGTACCAAAGACTGCAGTTGAAAACTTGTGAATGTAAAGCATACTAACTGCAAATCAATGCTATATATAAGTCTTCGTGCTACAATTCTTTGCACCTAAAACCGGGAAAATACACGATGCTAGGAAATAACCTAAGGCAGCCCCTGGCATGCATGCTTAGCTGGAACCTCTTCCTTCTGAAAGTATGGATATAGTGGTCTGCACAACTGACGGCTGTTCCTTTTATAGCTCGTGAACTTCTTTCTACCTCTCCAAGATACTTCATTTTTTTTTGTTTACTCTATTCTCCAAAACATTTCCATTTATTTGTAATTTTTATTCTTAAGTAGAATAAGAGTTATAAAAGAGACATTAGAAATGATACCGAATTTTACTAAACTAGGGCTGGCCAAATAGCTCAGCAGATTAAAGAGCCTATGAGCAGGCACAGGGGCCAGGGGTTCTATTCCCAGGCCTGCCATGCTGGCCCCAGCCCCGGGGCCCACAGAGAGGGCAATTGAGACTGAGCGTGGTGGTGCGCCTGTAATCCCAGCTCTTGGGAGGCTCTAAATAGGCAGATTGTGAGAGTCCTATCTAGTAGTGAGACCCTGAACACCCTGTACACCCTTCTCTAAAATACCAAAAAAGAAAAGAAATGAAAAGAAAAGAAAAAAATTTTACTGAACAAAATAATAGGAATTCAACAATGGTTGTTACATTACACTTGGTCTTCAAATCAGTTGTTTAGATTACCAGACATAAGCACACAAAATTCATGTTAAAAAAGTTAGATGGCATTAAAAAGGAAATGAAAAAAATGTAAGCATTAACTGCTCCTTTCAATGGACCAGCAGAAATCAGCAAGATAACCACCCATGCTATCCTGTATATGTACATAAATATATCTTTTCCTTTCCATCTTTCTTTCTTTTGTCCTTGCCCCCTTCCCATTTTCCTTTCCTTTGAACATGTAATTTTATATTCCCTGACCACCTTAAGTATCATAGATACCTACCCACCCACTGACAGCATAAAGTTGGAACAAAACAATGCAATAGATAAAAATCCTTAGGAAAGTTCAGATTAATCTGTAAATTTTTCATGATAAATTATTCTGTAACACCTTAGCATTGACTCATTTACATATATCTGACATGTATGTGAAAGATATCACTTATGTACAATGGCCATGCTACCTATTATTTAAGGGTCAACTTTGAGAATACTAAAGTCAGAATGTTTCCAAAATATTACCATTTCATGTCCTTATGTTAACAAAATGTTTTCTACACATGTAATTTCTAAATTGAATAATTTTCTGGATATAAAGGGATTTCTTAGAAGTTTCTTATTTTTAGGCATATTTATGACATAAATAAAATATCTTCATGAAAGGGTTTTATTTATTTTTCTTACTTTTATTTTAAAGAGAAAAGTAAAAAATAAACATGACACATATGTTCAAAACAAGATGATAGAAAATTAACAAATGTTATTATATTAAAGGGCTTTCATGGAAAAAATACTGAGAAAAAGAGAATTTATAAAAAGCTTGGGGTAAAAATATGTATGATAGACGTAGCAGTACATCATCCAGCTTGTTTGCTAGGTAGGGAGATAGTCCTGAATATTTCACACAGTGATTTTGTGAGTGTGTGAATCAGATTGGCCTTTGATCTTTAATTAATCACAAACGCCGGTCGTTAGACCTGTAAGGACATGTGCTCTGTAGCTCTGTGTGCGTTGCCTCTCAGCACATCAGAGCACTTCCTCCCGAGCAGTGGAGCAAGTTGCAGCATGCTTGGGAGACACTGGAAGAAACAGAATTTAAAAGGAAAAAACTTTTTTAGTGTGCTATAATGTGAAACCAAGAATGATTGGTCATAAAAGTGCCTTAGTACATGCTCCAGTTCCTAAAAGCAATGTCTTTCATTAATTTTCTCTTGTTTCCTTTATTTGTTTTACCTGCTTTCTCTAAGAGCTACCAGGATGCACATTAAATAAAGCGATATCTTTCCAATTACCAAAACAGCAGTTAGATACAGATAAATGTATGAGGGGGAGGCACCCTATACAATAAGTTTACAAAGCTTAATTCTCATTCATATTAATACATGTTAAGTTAGAACAGGATGACAGGCATGGTTAACCAAGCAAGATGATTATTAATCTTAATATTGGAAACTTTTACTTGTATAGGCACTTAAAATGATAGAGGAAGTGTTTAATATATAACAGGATGAAGTCATCACCAATGGGAGGATAGCAAGGCGGAGTGGAATTTCAAATTTAAAATTCTAAGTCATGTCTCATGAACTAGCAGAGATAATAGGCATTTATAGTGCAGAGGGAACACAATAGATCAGAGACCATGATTGCTATGAAATCAAAGAGGTTGTATGCTAAGGAATTTAGAGTTTTACCTGCACAGTAATTCACATTCATGTAAGCGCTTTAAATAGGGAAGTGACTTATCTGATAAAAGCGTTCACATATTATTACTGATGATCTGTGGAAAATAATTTATGCAGGAGTAGATATAGAAGCAAGGAGGCTCAGCAGAGGATACTGCGGTTGCAGAGGTAAGACTTAATGTGGCCTGGATAAAAGGGATAGCAGGAAAAACCGCAATGTGAGTGAACACTAGGTGCGTTAGAAGCTAAAATATGTGGCTTGCCTCTTCATTTGTGGTACAGAATGAAAGATAGTAATTAAAGGTGATAGCTAACCTTTTTTGTTTGGCTTGCGGGATGAGCACGGTTGCTTTCATACAGCAAAAAATATGGAAAGAACAAATTTGAGTATAAAATGGTTTGTTTTTCATTTACTACAATTGTCGCAAGGATTAATACTAAAATATTCCAACTTTCTTATTATCTTTGATCAAATTTCTAAATTTTTCTCTTTCGTACAGCTTAAAAATCTTTTTGCACCATTTCTAGATTGCCATACCCTAAAATGTCTTGAAATCTTTGTGTAGAAGTCATCAGAAAGTCTTGTCATCATTCAACCACCTGATCATTTGTCTTTTCTTTCCCAATACAATCAATCTGGAAAGAGAAACTGCTTTTGTGTCTTTTCCCTTAGACAGTAGCCTAACAATAAACCTTTGTGTGTCAGAAGATCTTTCTATTTTGTGTTCTTACAAGATAAATAATTGAGGCTTCTGAGGGAAGCACTCCAATGTTTGAATCCATCTGTAGGTGAAATATGCCAATCCACAAACAGAATAAACAAAGGGTGAACTCTTCGCATAAACAAAGCATGGATCATACCGTGTGCATCTGATTTGACATCAGTACATTTTCATACCCTTGGAGACAGGAACAATATTTGGGTATTTTGGTTATGTTAGCTTCTCTACTTGGGCCAGTTAACACCTCGGGACAAAGAACTGCTGGCCTTTAAAACATGACAAACAGGACCCTGTTAAAAGGGAAAATGTATAAATATACTGTAGGCCAACAAATATTATGTCCTTAATATAGCAGAGACAATTAATGGAAGTATGGAGGAAGCAAAATAAGACAAATATGACACACAAGTGTCTCTCCACAACTCCTTTCTCCACACTTATAGGAGAGACACTAATGTTTCAGAATATAGTATTTCCTTTCAGACAAACCTTCATTCCATATCTTGGAAAGGGTATCCTAAACCTATGATTTTAGTAATGAGGGTGCAGCTTGAAAGAGAGAAGAGTGTATTTCATCGTATTTCTAATAATTAGGTTAGCAAAATGCAACCCTTGTTTGTATTATGAAATCAGGTTTTTGTTTTATTTTGCTTTGTTATTCAAATTGTATCCTTCTTCTACATTAATGGAGTGATTCATTAAGAAAAGGCAGATTAAAAACTAAACTCAAGAGTAATGGCTTACTTTGGACTTGTGTTGTCACATTAATTAAGTTTGGTTAGAGTGACTTTTGAATTGATTAAACTTATTGATGTGAGGTAGAAATAGATCTAGGAGTTGAATCCATCTGCCAGTACAAAATAGGGTCAGTTATGATGTATTCATTCTTGAAGCCTATGTAATTTATGAGATTAGAATGTGAAATCTAGATGTTAATTTAATTCTATGAGATTTTCTAGCAAATTATTTCTTCATTCATTTCAACTTCTAAGCAGAGTGATTGTCATTATGAATTCTTAGCTTTTGTTTGTATTGTTTTCTACTCACCACATAATTGCTCATACCTTGGATTTATTCTTTGAATTATCTACAAATATTTTGGAAATTGAAAGGAAGAGATTTCCCTTTTTTTGGTACCAGAGATTAAACTCAGGATTTTTGTGCTTGCCAGGCAGGCACTTACACTGCTGAGCTACCTCCCTGGTCCTCTTTTTGAATTTTATTCTACACACTGTTTCATTATTTAAAATAGTATGGCATGTTCGTTTTAGTACAGATACAAGGCTTAGTTGCAGCTGCAGTTCTCAATTTTTGAGTTGCTATAGTTAGATCTAAGATTTAGTAAAATAGCAAGAGAAACAAAAGAGAAAAATAGTCATGATTAAAATATGCTTTTAAACTTCGGAAAATAAAGATAGGAGCTGAGGACTGTGATGGAACCCTTTGTCCTCCATGGGTCACGGTGTCTAATTATATCATACCAGAGTTCACGGGTTATGGTCTCTAATTATATCGTACCTGATTTCTACACACTGGGATACCAACTCAGACCCTAAAGATCAATCAGGAGCATGGCAGCTAGAGCTCTGGGGCCTGTCTGTGAGTGCACACAAAACCATATACATATATGTTTATGGTTTTGTGTGTAATGCATATGGTTTTGTGTGTAAATTTGCATGCAGTTTCCATATATATATGAAATA
>NW_004524589.1:15526434-15577810 GCF_000260255.1 Octodon degus
TTATATATTATATATATATATAAAATTTTGGTGGACTCCATATCTATACATATAATTTTGTCAGGATTATATAATATACATATGTATAGATATATATACATACATATATATCTCAAGATATCTATGAATCATCCTGTATTTGTCAAAAATATAAACTAGAATTAATGTTTGTCATTAAAGGTTATCATTAGTGCTTTTCAGTTTTGTAGACTGTCCTGTTGGTACTTAGTTTCTATTCGCAGAAAGTCTTTCATGATGCATTTATTACAATTTATCATGGTTAATTTATTCATCAGTATTTAATTCCTGACTGTCTTTATTCTAGTGTCGCTATATATTCCTTAATGGAGATATTTAATTATAATTGATCATCTGTTACAATGTGTGTGTTTAATTAATGGCTAAAAATTAAATATAATAAACTATATTTAATAGTTTACTAAACTTCTTAGTTTGATAATGATTCTATTTATAAAATATAATGACAACAATGTTTACACTTTTACTAATAGAGTAAAAACATGTTTTTACTAATATAGCAATCTTGAAATTACAGTGAAAAGTCATTCCAGGTATTATGCAGCATCTTTTTAAATTTAAGTGTATGGGGTTATACTACCGTTATTATTGTATAAATAACACTCAATTTGCTTCCTTCTGAAAGAAATTCCTTTTTAATTCTTTTTGTTCTTTTCTTTCCAAGTTTTTCCTATAAGACTATCTAAGTTCATTTTTTCTGTATTTTACTTGCGTAAAAATACTTTATTTTTTCTAATTTGAAATATACACAAATATATTAAATGCTTTCCAAACTTTGTTGTTGCTGGATTTTTAATTTTTTAATTGTATTTTAATTTATCTTGAAGAGTAAAAACAGAAGGAAAAACAAATATAAAAAAAAGGACAGAAACTGGGCAATAGTCAACAATGTATCTATTCCATATTTTCAAAACAGGAAGAGATAATTAACAATGGTTGCTATGTTATTTATTTTTATCATCAAGTCTGTTGCTCAGATTGACAGATATAGTTATGCAGGATTGGGGAAATAATTGCATATTGGCTCTTGCTTTCAAGAAATATTATATTTTTTCCTTGTCTTTTTTCTTTTATTTTAAAGAGAGTAGGATAATTGATAAGACATTAGAAGTGGTACACATCTAGAAAACCACAATGAGAGGCATTCAACCATCAGTTCTGTATTATTCATGGCTGTCCTCGATATACTTCTCAGATCACAGATATCAGCATACTGAGGTTTTATTTAAAAAATCTAATATAGTTATCTTTTGTTCTAGTAGTCTAATATGTCTTCATGAACACTATAACCATTATCACACGTTTCCTCTATTTTGCACATGAACTTGTATTCTACTGATCAGCATGGGAGTTTTAAACTGCTCCATTTCCAACAAGAGCCAGTTCAGGTATTTTATAACTTAAGGTGGTTGCTATTTTATGCTGCATTCTGCTTTTATAGCTCTTATTATTTTATACAATTTCTGATGAAAGTTTATCCCTGCTCCAAACATTCACTATATACTGATGAATAGTATACACAAGTATAAGTTTCTCAGATTCCCATTTTGAATAATTTTTACACAGTCTTTAAGAATATCCAAAGTCACAAGTAAATACTGACACTCAAAACTGTATCCATCAGGGTTATACTGGAGTACAGATGTAACACAAGATGTACAAATGTATATGAAATTCCAAGATTGTCTTACAACAATCAGCCACAGTGTTGGATGAGGAAGAGTGTGCAAAAGGCACCTGCATACTGGAGACTGAAGGACTCGGTCCAAGGGCTGGGGCCCACTGCAGTGCTCTCTGCCAGTCCATATCAGGAGGCTGATGGATCTGCAATGGAAGGCTAATGAGTCTACACCAGAAGGCTGAAGGATCCAAGCAGAAGCCAAGAGTCTGCACTAGAGCCAGGAGATGGTGTTCAAGCTGATGGTGAAGACTGAAGCTTCTCCGAGAAAGAATTGGACCCTTGGTCCTTCTCATTCTCCTTTAAGTAATGAGTCATTCTAGGGTGGGGCCTCTACAATTAACGTATGGAATTGCTGAGTTGATGTAGTTAAGCTCTTCCCTTCTCAAGTTAATGCAATCAACCACTACAAAAACAAAATTAATCCCTACCCTAGCATTTCACTCCAATTTCTGTCTGTGTATCTTTCATAAAATCAACGTGGGCCCATTTCCCAGAATCAGCAGTCCATGAACATCAAGATCCATTCTCCTCTTTCATGACACTTGTTTGTTGGCGCTGGTTAATCTGTATTATTAAAAAGATGTAAAAGACACCTAAAATGGCAAAAGCAATCCTAGGCAACAAAAGCAAGGCAGGATAAACTCAAGGCTTCTATACATAGATGGATACAACTGGAGATCATAGTCATAAGTGAAATAAATCAGACCTGCATGTGTAAACATCATATTGTCTCCCTAGTATAAGAAACTGAAAGAGCAAATAAATTCCTAAAGGTATAATACATATCGTGAAAGGGAATGAAACTGCTCAAATGGAAAGAACAACTAGGCTGAGGGAAAGGTGAACAGAAAAAATAAAAGGGAAAATATATTTATATACAAGACAGCCAAGATGACTGTGATACTGATTTCCATTGGTTTATTGAAATAAATAGTTGATGATTAATTTTTATCAAATTTGCATGCCTATATCTGGTAATCTGAACAACTACTTTGAAAAGGACAATATATAACATTATTGATTTCTTATCATCTTGTTTTGTAATTCTGTATCATTTTAAATGTATTGCAGTTTTTATTCACTAAAAAAAATAACACTGGTTGGAGATCTTCTCTGCATACCATTATTTGAACAATTCCAATCTACTATTTCATTGCTGTGAAAGGGAATTTGGAAAATAAAGTATTTACAAATTAACATTCATGTTATTCTAACACTTAAACTTTTTTCCTGGCTGCTTTCTAACTCCAGGAGTAGAACAAATTCCAAATCTGATCATGGCTAATAAGAGTAATTGTGATGCTGCTTTGCGTTTCCTGCTGCCCCAACTATATTTCCTCAGCTCCTCAGTAAAACCAAAGCTGCACTAAAACCACACCACAGTGTGTGCCATTTCTTGTTTGCACAAAGTCCGTCTTGTTATAAGCCTTTTACCATATATGCTTCATTAATTTGACAAAAGCTTCTGTTACACACTCGTACCTCAAACATCTAAGACACACTATTTAAGGTCTTTTGTTCAGTCTCAGTTCTTTTTTTTTTTTAATCAATACACAATAAAATTAGTTTACGTAAAAGAAAAAAATTGTAGTTAATGGAAAAATTCAGTAGAAAACAGTTCTGCTTTATGTTGGGGCTCAAAAGTAGAAGGAGCTTATTAGTGAAATCTCAGGAGAAAGAGAATTTTATAAGAAAATGTTCTTGGCATGAAAGTGATAACAAACTTTTCGTGAAATATTTAGCATGAAACTTTATTGGCAGGGGGCTGGTTTCTGATGGCTGGGTTTTTGTTTTTGCTTTCCATTCTCTTAGGACATTATCAAGGAAGAGACTGAAACCTGCTATATTTGGAGTTATTTATGTATAAATATGATAACAAAATGAGTAAGTTTTGCAGAGTCTACCTGTTTAATTGAGCAGTTCGAGGTAGGTAATTGGTGCCTTGCCATTCTGACTTCCTTCTCCCCATTAGCAAGTCTGAATCCATTCCAAGGACACTGAACAGTGACCACCTCATTCATCAGAAAGGACACCTCAGTGTGGCTTGCAGGATCATATTCATAGACAACGTAGCCTTCCTGCTTCAGGTAGCGACACTGGAAGGAGGGGTGGTTCTGAGGCCACTGGTTGAGGCCATGGCAGAAGAAACAATCGCATTTGATAAACTGGATGGCACAGGAGTCCAGGGAGTCTGACTGTTGTTAGATAATTGGACAAAAAGCTTCCCAGTTATTTCTGGAGATCGAGCAGGGATTGGTAACACTGTGCATAGTAAGTCACCCGGGCTTCTACAAAGTCATTCAGACAACAGAGATGATGAGCGTGTGTACTGCTGAGTCCCTCTTAGCTGAGGTCTGGTAACTCAGCCTCAGGATCAAACTCACTTTGAGTTAGTCTTAATTCCTGTCGAGATGAACTTCCACTTTCTGCAGCTATTTCCTCTTTCAGTCTGTTTTTTGCTGCATATAAATCCAGTCTATTATTCTGTAGCAGTTTCCTTTCTTTAACAAGTGTTTTGTAATCTCCTTCTATGAAGTTTCTTAAAGGAATAAGAAAATTTAAGACTGATGTTTGAATCAGCTCTCAATTCTTAGATTTAAAAAATTTCCTCTTAGATCTTAATTCTGTAAATTATGAGGCCATAAGATTCTGCATATTAGTAGTAGTTACAGAAATGGCATTTGTGCTTGCTTTAGCTTTCTTTAGGTACACACGTTCTCTATTATAATACCTGTGATCTTTGGTTTGATTATTCATGGTTCCCATTATATTGCTTCCCCAGTATAATATGACTGATTCTTCTTATCATTTTAATCAACCAGAACTTATCCCAGCAGCTAACATAGAATAGGCATTTGACAATGTTAATGAAATAGTTGAATGGCAAGTGGTAATTTCCATTTGACTTAATAGTCTGTAAACTAACTTGCTGTTCATACTGTTTTTGATTCTTAAATAAATAACTGAAACCTATCTACATAATAATGAGAATAAAGGCAGTGAGACCTGATATTCTAAACTCACTAGCTCAGCTGTCCTCTCTATTTGCTCTCTAGGAATAAATGTTGCTCTCTGAAGCCTAAATCCAAATAATTAGATTCTGAAGCCCATGCATGATATAGTTGTCATCACTGTTTCTTCTCTCCATTGACCTCAGGAGGCTCAGGAGGTTACAGTATTGCTGCTAATTAATAACTTGAGCTATTTATTCCTTAGCAAAGTAGAAAGAGCTGCCAGCTGTTATGCTTTGTTGAACAAATTTTTCAACATGAAAAATATTTCACAAGTTATTTTTCTATCATGTTCAGAATGAGATCTATTCCTATTTAATTTTTTGTTTGTTTCTTGATACCTGTTTTCCTTTTCATTTTATGTGAGCATTCTCTAGAGTAAATGAACTCATTCACAACCTTGATCTATGACTGCACAGTTGAAGGTTCTTTGCTGCTTCCCTGGCACCAAAGGTCCAGACATCCTACAGTAGAATTTGGCATCCCCTGAGCTGTTAATACATCACATGTAGTGCAAGTAACTGTTGAATTACTCTTTCAGCCAAGTTTCATCCCTTTGAGGAGCCATCAAAACATGAAATATGACTCTGGGTCTGTAACCAACAAACCGTATGGAAGAAAAAAAGAGAAAATCCTCAAAATCAGTATATACAATTGCGCTTTCATTCATTTTCTACTTGCATGGAACTTTGTGCTCTGCATGTCTATTATTTTTGTCTATCTCTTCCTCCTCAGAATTCCTATATATCCACTACCCAGACATAAGTGAGAAGGCAGGGACACACATGCATGGCCATGTGGGTCACACCTTCACATCTGGACTTCATTCATTTCCTCCTTGCAACTTTGTTTCCCCTATCTTACCAGAATTTGTTTGTTTGTGTGCACATTAAAAAACACCTCTAGGATTTTGGGATGAGATATAGAACTTGAAAGAGTAATGAAAATTCATATTTTAATTAATTTTGTTCTAAGATTTGTGAAGCAGGGAGAACTGATTTTCATCAAAAGTATTATTCAGAAACTCAAGAAAAAGCTGATAAAATGTGAAATGCTTAAAGATCAAGCACTAGTCAAAGAAAAAAATATTTAATTTGATACTTTTTCCTTACAATAAAAGTACACGGGGAATGTAGAGGGTATTAAGCATGTGATGGGGCATTTGGGCATATGGGAAATTAAACCACCTGTAAAGAACCTTGATTGTCCACGGAGAGACCTGGCTGGCCTGGGAAGAGCACTAAGAGAGAAAATGAGGCTGAGGCTAGTCACTGGCCTCACCTTTAGCAACAGGTTCTTTGTTCATTCTTTCTTTTGGAGATCCAAGCTTTCACGTGTGGGGTCTGACTGCCTCGTTGAGGGTTTGTAGAAGTCATGAAAAGATGAGAGAGACTAAGGGACACAGGGGAAGCAGCAGAGCCTGTCTTAGCAGATGTCACTTCCTGCAAAACACGCAGGGAAGGGAAGCTTCTTGGACCCTTCATACCAGCTTAGCTTCTGTGAATAGCCCCAGATCCTCTTTGCCAATGCTATAGGCAGCAGAATTGCCCATTCGAATGCTTGCCAAATTCCTGATTTACCAGTGTGAAAATAATCACCCTTACTTTAAGGTACTAGGTCTTGGAAAAGTCTGTTGTGGAGAAGTGGGCAAAGGAAACTATGGTTTGACATGATTATATTGGTGGAGAATTGTTTCACTCAATACAAGTTTAACATGCAAAACATGGCTTTCTCAAAAAAAATTAAGCATCGAGCCAGGGAGATAGCTCACTAGAATAAGCACTTGCCTAGCAAGTGTAAGGTCCTTAGTTCAATCCACAGTACCACAAAAAAAGCATTAAAAATTATTTCTGGAGTTTTTCCGACATTGGGACTTTTGTTTAATATATAGTTAGTCTGTATGATGGCAAAGGTAAGTCAGGCATGGTATTACAAGCCTGCAATCACAGCACTCTGGAGGTCTGAGGCAAGAAGATTATAATTTTGAGCACAGCCTGAGTAATTTAGCAATTTTCTGAGATCCTGTTTCAAAAACAAAGAATCAAAAGATGCTGAGACTATAGCTCAATTCTCAATACAAGAAAAAAAAAAAAGCAAAAGCTCACAGTGACAGTCAATAATGAAGGACGTAATCAATATCTTATGTAAAATTTTATCTAAAACCCTATTAAATCAGATAGCATAATTATATAATCCATTATTTCCAACATTCAGGATTTTATATGCCAGCTGACTTTCGATATTTTCCTGAATTAATATTTTCATGATACGTCAAACATAGAGAAAAATAGGAATCAGTGGTATGAGTCTTAGGTCGAATCTATTATGCAAAGTAATTTATCAGACAATGAAAACAAAAAAGAAAACTTTCCAATAGTCTGTTTTAAAAGGACAACAGCAACATCAGCAATTCTATCTTTTTAAGAAAGAAAAATAAGGTAACAAAGGAAATCATTTCAAAAGCAATAAGAATTCTAATCAAAATATAAAATATGTAGTTTAAAAGTGTAATTTTTTAAAATTACATTTGCTAGTGCTTACATTTAGGTAAAATATGTTTCTGTCTTGACTGCAGTAGAGACAAGCAGCTGAATATTACAAATCTGCTACTTTATCTAGTTAACATAGCAAAACCAGAAATGTTTACAAATACGCATGTGCCTTTGCTATTTCACTAGATACTCAGTTTTACTGAGTTCCTTTTTCTGTGTGCAGCATGAAGTGCTTCTTCCTTACTTAAATTGCAAGCCTGTTATCCCTCTCAGAAAGAAATATAATCAAAGTAATTTGTGGAGCTATGATTTCACAAAAAAGAGAGCTGTTAAAAAGAAATAAATCATTGCATTTTTACATTTCTTGAAAACATATATTTTTAAGTGATATGTATATTTCATGACAAAAGCACAAACAACAGAAACATAGGAGTGACAAAGACAGCAATAGTTAGCTAGTATTTATTATTTCAAAATGAGGAACTTCTGAAGTTTCAATGTATGGTATTTAATAATTAATTGTCAAATAGTTTATTTCTGTTACACAATACTTATTTTTTATAACACTATAATGTTGTTATTTCTAATTGTTAATATGTTTTAGATTCTTTTAGATATAATATCAAAATATATTATAATACCAATAAAACATCCTGGTATATGCATTATTATTTTTCTGGGAGAAATAATGAAGTTGCAATTTACTAGTGATCTTTCTGGAGCAACATTATTTTTCCCTGCATTAATCAAGATATTTTGACATATTTGTTGAAAATCAACCATTCACAGAACACACAAGAACATTGAATTTTGCTAAGTCTCTGCATGCTATCAACACACTGCACTGCAAGTTGATGGATCACTTAGTATATATATTTTGGCTTAGTCTTCATATTTTAATATGTTGCTTTAAGAATTGTCTCTTCTGTCTCTCTCTGTTTTTACAAGCAAGTATCAGTCTTGGATAAAACATCAAGAGTAATTAAACTTGTGTAGCATTCTATATTTTGTACTCTTTTTATGGAACACTGAACTAAATGCTCTTAGAAAGAGGTAGAAATTCTAATGAGATCATTGGTATTTTTAAATAAGGAAATCAAGCAACACTTAAAGTACTAAAGGTTAGATATTGAGAAAAGACACATGAAAATTCACAAGAAACCCCTCTAAAGTTACTAATTCACAGGGACACCTAAGATCTCTTCAATGGGAGTTTTAAAAATCAAAGCAGTACAAAGTATCAAATAACAAGCTATTGAATAAATCAGGAGGTATGAAAAAGCAGCCACTTCATTCCTCTGCTGTCCAGTAAATATTTATATGCTTTCACCATTCTACAAATGCCTTGTAGCTTTGGGAGTCTTAAGAAATTTGAGTAAGACATCATTCCTGCTCTAAAGGAATTCACTGTTGTATCAAACAAACAAGACAAAATGAGATAGAAGTTAGGCGGGGGTCTGTAAAGTCCATGACGAACACAGAGGCCGTGGGCTCTGCTCCTGATCCCGGTAGATTTTACACTTCACAGCCGAAGGTGTGTTCTCATCTCTGTTACAAAGTTCACAGATGTAGAGCAAGACAGGAACTGGAGAGCAAACAACCGAGGAATGGCTGTGCGAGTCTGTACCTGTCAGAATCGAAGGGATAAGGAAGAAATTGAATTTAAAGGTGTTGAACATGCACATAAAATATAACATTGATTCAGGAGAGAGAAAGGACTTCATAGTGTCCCAGTGTGTTGCACTTATGTCTAGCAGGGAGAGGTTGCTCTGACAAAAAATTCAACCCTACTAGGCAGTTAAATATAAAGAACGTACTCCGTTAAAATTAGCTGGTCATCACCACTAACAAAACTATCACAATAACTTCCGATGTCTACATTATATGCCTCCTAACTTCCATCATGCAATGTATTTCCTTTGTGTATAAAGGAAGAGGATGTGCTCTTTTATTAATGAAAATGCCCAGCCCTCTTCAGGTTTGGTAAAGTGCTTTAAAATGAGGTCAAATGCTATAATTCTTCTACAAAATCCACCACCATTAATCTCCACAGCACTCTGAATCAAAGAGTTTTGTTTTGTATCATTTGGGTTACTGGAATATATCATTAAACCTTTTCTGAGTAATTTGTTCTTAAATATTGAGATGTAGCCAGGTGTGGTGGCACATACCTGTAATCCCAGCACTCAGGAGGCTGAGGCAGGAGGATCATTGTGAGTTCAAGCCCATCCTGGTTACAAAGTGAGTTCAAGGCCAGCCTAAATTGCATACTGAGATCCTGTCTAAAAACAAACAAACAAACAAACAAACAAACAAACAAAAAGAGTGCATTTCCTGACATCAGCTATGGAAATTCCTTTGTAATGCCCTGTTCCTAAGTATACCTTCAAAAAAGTGGCTCTACTGATGGGGAACACTGGCTCCAGATGGGGTCAGTTCATGAGTTCGGAGTAGCTAGGCGAAGTATGCTTTCATAGCAGCCTGTACGAATTAGGAGCACCTCTCCTGGAGGACTTAAATATTAGAGGTGAAGAGACACCCCACTATTTAATGGCAGTACAAGCTAGCAGACAGGAAGACTTAGGCTAAAGAATCCATGAAGGCTGGGCACAATAGTGTGTAGCTATAACCTCTGTTACTAGAGAGGCAGAGGCAGGAGAATCACAACTTGGAACTGCGAAACTTAGCAAAAAGCATTTCAAAATTTAAATAAGTAAATAAACAAATAAATAGGATTGGGCCATAACTCAGTGTTTACTGTGTTCAACACTTCCCCAAGCTCCATAGCACAAGTACCTGCCTGGCAAGCACAAGGTCCCGAGTTTGATTCCTGGTACAAATAACTAAATAACTAAATAAAATAAAATACCCCCCCCCCAAAAAAAAAAGGAATTCATATAGTGATTCCTCGCTAGTAATTATTCTGGAAAAAAAAGATACAAAGTTAGAAGAACTTAACAAAGGGGAGAGCAGCTAGCAGAATGTTAAGCAATGCTGAGGGAACTCTTTCCTGAGTATGGGATAGAGTGTTGGCAAAGGGTACCTGTCAGTCTTAATCTCCCACTGGATAAAGAAGTCCCTGAAGTTGTTGCCTCTCTGCATTAATCCCTGACAGTCACACAGCTAAAGGTTCCACTAGGTGGTGAGGTCAACTGAAGATGCATCACCAGGACCTGGCCTTTGGAGAGAAGGCCCCTCTCAGGTCTTCGAAGGAGTCAGAGTGGCTCCTTCTCAGCCACTGTGGAATCAGCAGCTGTGCACCACCATGCCCCTCTGACTTAATGTTCCTACCTTGTAGCTGGCAAGTTGGAGTAAAAGTTCTAAAAATCTAAACCAAAATAAAAAACCAAAACCTCTGTCTTCTTTTAGCAGAGGGTATCAGATATTTCAGCCCTGCAACTGTCTTGACCCATGCAGCCAGTAGGGTCCCGAGATGGGGTGACAGGAGATTAAGAAAAATGTAGACACCCAGAAAAGGAAATCCTGGGACTGAGTGGTACTTTGTTGCTCCTCTGGAGAAGTGGAGACAATCCAGTGCAGTCTGTGTCATAATGCTCAGTACAAATAAAAGGAGGGAAGTGTGTGATAGCGCCCGAAGCTCAGGATCTGTGTGTTGCTGAGAGCCCTGAAAACAGAACATTCTCAGAGCTCTCTGTGCTGTACTTAAATGTGAGGAGCATCAAGGCCGGACAACTGCTGCACTGGCATTTCTCTCAGCAAAAACATGTTTGCATGACTGCTTTGTGGGGCTCCACCACTCCCCTGCACAATTGAATGTATATGAGAAAGATGGAAGAAACAAGTTCCTACAGCTGTGTAATGACCACGGTTAATTTCTGTGAGGCCCAGTGCAGTAAGCATCCTTGGATTTTCCACAAAAACTTATCTTTGTCTTTTGTTGTTGGGGTTTACAGAGGTCCCTGAGTTCTGCTGATATTGAGATGCCTGTCAGTGAAGTTATGACACAAATTTTACATCACAAGTTGGGCTGGGGCAATCACTCCACGGAACAGCACTCATATGGCAAGTGCAAGGGCCGCAATTCAGTTCTCCACACTCCCAAAATAATAATAATAATTTCAATCTCAACACATCCCTATCAATATCTCTGTAATTTGCAGTCACATAGAACTATCCAATTGTCCTACTAACACAAAAGCCTGCATTAATTTCTCTCCACTGAAAAAAAAATAGAAATGAGTCCCAATCCAATTTGTTTAGGGCCAGAGAGATGGCTCAGAAGAATAAGCGTTTCTCTGGCAAGTGCAAGGGCCTGAGTTCAATCCCCAGTTCCAAAAAAAAGAATTCTCTTTACTGATATCCAAGAGAATTAATACAATCGTGTAGCCTTATTAACTGGTCCCAACGAGTCTCCTATTTTGGGACTATTCACAGCCAGTCCATGTGATATGTGCTGATAATTACCAGAGGAAAGCCTGACAGGACAGCAGGCAGAGGAAACTGTGGATTGTCCTCTCATCAGATACCCTTCTAAATGTCAGATCAGTATGAGAGAAATGTTACTTCCAGATGATGAGAAGAATACAAAAGGGTGGAATACTGTGATAGGCTCCAACGTCAGGTCAAGGTTAAAATACAGGTGCATGAGTTCCTGAGGTAAGGGAAGCAGCCCAGACAAATATCCTAAGGCAAGAACATGTAGAGACAGAATAGCACAGGGGAGATGTGTAAACAATGGCACTGAGGAGAAATATGTTACAGAAAAGACATAGTGTAGGACCTTGTGGGTCATTGGGAAAAAAAAAAAAGCTTCAATTTGTACTCAGAATTCTGTATGAATTCATGGTGGTGATTTTTGTAGAGAAGTTACGTGACCTGACTTTATTTTTTAAAGAGCTTTCAGAAACAGGAGGGAGGACTGGATATGCTCATTAATAAAAAAAAAATATTTTCTTCCTTTATATAAGCAAAGTGAATGCATAATATGATGGAAGTTAGCAATCATATAATATACACATGGGAAGTTATCATGATAATTATCTTAACAAAAATTAATAGCTAATTATAGCTGGACACTTTATCCTGCTGTTTCTCTGTCTGCTGGTCTGTAGTGTCACGAAATATTGGGGTGTCTCTTCTCCTAACTGCCAAAATTCATAAACGGACCTCATTTTGAGCCTGTGTTCCCCACCAGCAAAAAAGCTTCCCTTGAAGGACACCTTCGGAGCAGGGCAATGCAGAGGAAGTCAGGCTGTTGGCTTCTGGATAAGCACTACCAGTTTTCCTTGGTCACATGATAGAAATAGGAGTCTTTACTTCAGATAGAATGGATCAGACACACTTAGTGCAAGGTTCAGTATCTCGATTTCAATTCACCTTTACATCCTGTTATTCAAGAACAACTCACTTGGAAGAATGTTGGGGATATAATTGTATTGTTAGGTGTTTAATACAGAATACCCCTCTGTATCCTTATGGATTTTAGGAACATTAACAACAAGTTTTCATCAGAGGGATTATTTTATGGACCAATATAAAAAATCGGTTTGACTAATAGGGCCTTCAAGGTTACTGTGGGAATCCATGTTAGATGTCCACAGGGTCCTCTCAATAGGTTCCTAAATCGTGACTTTCCTATTCTACCTAAATACATATGGATGCTTTTAAATATGGGTGAAAAGTTCAAGCTATAAAAAACAGATAGCTTTACATATTCATCTGGAGTCACAGAGGTAGGGACGGAACAAAGGTGAAGGGATGATTCAGAGGTAATTAAGGTCCCAAATAAATGGGCTCGGTGTTAAACTTCGAACCTAGAGTGACTTTAAAGGCTCAGGTGTTAAAGGTCTGATGCCCTGCCTAGGGCTGTGCTGGAGGTGCTGGAAACTCAAAAATGTTGGAGTGCACTGGAGAAAATTAGGGCAGTAGGAAAATGCCCTTGAAGGGACTGGAGGACCCAGGCACCCTCCTGTCCAGCCTCATCTTCCCCACTTCAGGCTGCTCCAAGCAACTGGACCAAGAAATTATGGGTTGAAAACTTCTGAATCTCAGTGTGAGCATAAACCTCTTGTCCTTTAAGTCGATTTATCTCAGATATATATAGCCAGGGTCAAAAACCCAACAAACACATTGGAGTTAATCAGAAAAGGGTGATTCTCCACGGGACTACCTTAATCAGGTAAAATCCCATTAAAGCAGGGCCTGAGCTCCAGCGGAAGGCAGAAAAGCTCCTGCCTGACTTGATGGCCTCAGCTGCTGAGGAGGAAAGCACTCAGGGTCGGGAGGTGTGCGCAGCCCCTGGGAACTGCCAGGGGCTTCGGTAGCCAGGGGCAGGCTCTTGCCAACATCCAGCCCAGAGATGTATGACACAAAACCAGAAAAGCTCTCAGATAAACTTGAAAAAGATGCTTCCAGCCTCCAGCTCAGAATGCAGGAAAGCTGACACCTTGATTATGAATCCTAAGACCCTCCGCAGAGAAGTCTGGAGTCTGGTAACTACGTCCAAATTCAACCCATAGAAAATGTGAAATGATAAATGTGTGCTATTTTAAGCTGCCAGTTCTGGTAATTTCTTATATAGCATTAAAAAGCTAATTTCAGGTTCTTACAGTATATAAACACATACACCTATTTTAAGGGTAATCTATTTGTATATAGTTGGAAAAGAAAAAGAAAAAAAAAAGATACTGCCTATTTTGTTTGTTTCTATGTTTCTCTTCCCTTATACTTTCTCCACTTTACACTGAGGCCCCAAAACTTAAAAAGTTTCCACAGTGCTACTTTGAAATTCTATTAAGATACCAACTTGTTGAGTGAACTAATAAAAGAAATACACACACACACACACACACACACACACACACACACACACCCCATCAGCGATAAACCCAGACTTGCAGGAAAACCTGTCTCCTAAAGCCTTCATAGCACTTAGAAAACCCTGAGGCCAAAGGAAATATTTTCTAGTGCCACGCGGAGACCTTTCTGGAAGGCGAATACATTGCCATCAGCGTGGAATTCACACCTAATAAGTTCTGTATTAGAAAAAATAAAAATAATCTCACACCAAGGAAAAATGGGCAGGAAAGCAGAAACTGGAAAGTGGAACATACTCATTCATCTTATACCTTCTGACCCTTAGTTCATCCTAAGGTACAAATGAGCAACACAGAAAAACTAACTAAGAAAATACGAATTTTGGTGTTTATTTTGTAAGATCTTGTCTCAAAATGACATTTAGAGCAAATCTCTTTAAACATTCCTCTCTTATCACCCTAATGAGGTGCTTACATCTTCCGACAATTATTTTGAATAATTTGACTGCTAATTATGGAGGCAGATGGACAGCCTATTGTAGTGTGGTGTAGGACAACAGGAAAAGTAATGACATTTCCAAAATTAAAAAAAAAAACTCCATTAAGTCTCTTTCACTGATCCATTATGGATGTGCTCTTTAAAAATCTGCATTCTCTCTTGTCTCCTTAAATCTAGCTTTGTTTCATTTATGGTTCTTCCTCACTTTTGCTGATTTGTAGTTTTTCTTTATAATTTTAACTATGACATGTGCCATAGCCCTGCTCTTATGGTTTATATCCAAGTGTTCCTCCAGAGCCTCCTATGTTCCTAGGTGGGGACTTGAGAAGGGGATTCCATCGTGTAGTACAATACTTATCAGTGGAGTAATGTGCTGGTGACTATAGTTGAGTGTGGTGTTGGCAGGGAAGCTGGCTGAAGGGGGTGGGTCATGAAGGCATGGCTCAGGGCTTTGTCTCCCTCTCCCCTCCCTCAGTTGTCCCTTCTCTTCCTCTCTCACCATGCCATAAGATGTTTTTCCTCTACTGTGCCCTTCTGCCATGCAAACTTATTCAGACCTGGCTGACTATGTACTGAATCCCCTACAAGGGATGAGCCTAAATAAACCTCTCTCCTTTTCACTTTAATCAGGTATTTCATTCAAGCAGCAAGAGCAACAATAACATAACTAAGACTCTTACTATGCAGTCATAAATCTGGAATCCAGAGTTGTAGAACTCTAAATTTGCATTCTCTCCTCTTCTGTTCTAAGTGCACAAATCAGCATCATTGCTTGTCCTTAAATATACATGAGCAAGTCTCTCTGGTGGTGTGGAGATGCAGGGGGCAAGTCTTAGTCTAATTAAAGCACTCAAGTTTGATTCCCTTAAAATTTCAATTCCCAAAATTAGTATGTATGGCTACTGATGATTAAAATTTATGTATGTAGTAAGAGCAGCACAGTATGTGCATCTATAGTTGAATGCGTTATCCCCAGTTATTTTTTGCAAATAGCCCATGTACCCAAGCTTTGTACCCAAGCCAAAACCCTGCGTCCCTGTGGGAAATCCATCTACATATGTCCTGTGCTCCTCAACTCGCCTTATTTCCTCAATCATCCCACCATGTGCCCTATCCACTCTCCTCCGGAGTAGCTCATTAGTTTGCTCTCTACTCTGAATGTCTTTGACAAATGTCTAACTAAGTCTTCTATAAAAGAGCTGCGGTAATGCACAAGCAAAGGAGCAGAATCATATGATGAACACGGTTGAATGTGTTGCATGGTGTTAATGATGAGTCTTTTGTATAGAGAAATTATGAAGACTGAAGTCAATGATATTTCAATGAGAATTTCATTAAAACAATAATGACATACGTGCATATTAATAATAATACTGGCGGGGGAGATAGCTTAGTGGCATAAGTGCCTGCCTGGCAAGTACAAGGTCCTGAATTCAATCCCTAGTACCAAATAATAATAATAATAATAATACTTCAGAAATGTAAAGGGCAAAAAAATGAACATAACCTAACAGGCTTTGAGCAATCCTGTACAGAATTTAAATGCATTATCAAATTATTCAAAAACTCTACACCTTTTAGATGGCAGAATAATTAGAGTTTATAGCCTGGTCTGTGGATAAAGCCTGACTTCCAGTTGAGTTTTAGCTTTCCAAAATGTATGATGAGTGGTCTTCGGCATCACTCTCTGGGACATCATCTTCCTAATATGGATAAGGAAGATTATAATTTTTATCTACTGGGAGGAGTCAGTCTTAAGATGTAGAACTCTAGTGTCAGCGAGATAGCTCAGTGGACTAAGTGCCTGCTTAGGTAAGCACAGGGACCAGTCCCTGGCACCACATGCCATGCCAGCCCCAACCCCAGGGGTGCTGAGCCAGTCACTGAGACTGGGCATTGTGGCAGATGCCTGTAATCCCAGTGCTGGGGAGGCTGAAAACAGGTGGGTTACCATGAGTCTGAGCAATGTAGTGAGACCCTGTACCAAACACAAAAATTAAACAAAAAACCAAAAAGATGTAGAGCTCCTTCAATATATGTTGCCTTATCTTTACTTTTATTATTATATATTTCTTGAAAAAAGACATTCCAAATAATATGCCACAACTTATAAGGTCAATATGGTAATATAAACTGGATTAAAATATAAATATATTTCACTCCATACAACATAATTATAATACTTCTTTATCACATTCTGACAGTGAACTTCTACAAGTATGAAAATTAACAATTTTCCCTTTGCTTTAAAAAGTACATTTTACAGATTCTTCATTTACTGTCAAACGTTTTTGTCATAAAATTCATGGCAATCTTAGCATTGTTGAGCATTGCATTAACACTTTAAGAAACTAAAACTTTGCCTGACCTTTTCCTTTATAGCTAGCACCTGGAAGAAAGAAAGGAAAATAGCAAGTGTGCAGTTAGCCCCTCTTCTGTCTATTAATCAAATCTAAAAATTAGCACTCGCTGGAGAGATTATTTTCAGTTATGATATTTTAAGGTATTTTTTTAATTTTATACAAAAAGAAAATGGTCAGTTCCAGATATTTAGAGGATAATGTAGAGTGTTCCTTGCTTTCACTTCAGTTCTTTATGTGTATGATTAAAAGATAACTTTTAAAGTTTAACAAGACTATTTTACAGTAGTTTAAACCTTAAATAAATAAAATGCATTTGGTATTTCTATCCTGCTTATTGAATGAATAGTTTCCTGTTACAGGGACACAATACCCAACACCCTCAACTGAAAAGGCTCTGGGGTTCAGTCCAGAATGGGCAGGCTCTAAGTAGAACCATCATGACAATCGGATGAAACAGAGCAGAGGTGCTTGGTCCCAAATGCAAGGGACGCAGAACAGGAGAACAGTGCCAGAAAGGAAGAAGTAGGGTCCAGACACAGGCCCCAGAGTAACACCTCCACGGTCTACTTAGACATACCCAGAGTGGTGTTCCCCAAATACCCTAGTGAACCTCAAAGCCAAAAAGGTGTACACTGCACTCTAACTATCCTGTGTGTCATTTATTTTAAATCTTCATTAGCTGTTGTTGTTTTTGTTCATGATGAAAGATTTGAAGAATTAAATAACTGTTTCTGAAATGCTATCATCAGGTAGGTGTGAAGTATGTGATAAGAGATAACTGTATAGATTGAGGATAGAGGAGATGGATGAAAATGCTAATGACTAAGTCATAATCCAGGCTTATTGACTAAACTGGAAGCAGGAGGTGAGAAGGAATGCACACAGTAGCTTACACTGTCCTCACATCACTGAGCTGTGACTGTGCATCAGACACCCTGGTGGTGGGGAGCCCATCCCGTTCCTGTTACTCTGCCCCTTCTGTGACAAGAAGCACCAGAACCTTTATGTAATGATGGAAGCTTTTACATCCACACAGTGGCTCTTCATTGTGCTATATTCTTTATTTAAAGAAATATTTTCAGAAATTAACACCAATATATTTTAGCATCTCAAAGCTTAAGTAACTTGTGTGCAGAGTACAGGGTTTATTTAATTATACTTGGGTGAAAACAACAAAAGCTATAAAAGCTAGATTAAATAGATTTATAACACTCATTAAGGCAGGTCAAAAAAAATCTCTTGCAGGGGTTGAAAACCAAGCTCAGAACTCTACAAAACCAGAAAAACTACACAATCAATCAGAGATTTTGGATGTCCCCAAATCTCTGGCCAGAACAGGAAAGGATAAGAATCCATGGAGGTAGAGCATTTATTTTATGGGCGAGTGCTTATCCTCACTTGACTTCAACGAAGGTTGGTGAGTAGATTCTAGCACCTAGTAGTGATACGCTGTTAGTATGGGAAAAGAGGAATGTAAATTTGCTGGATACTTTAGGTTCTTTAGTCTGCTTTCTTTCCTTAATAACTGATTCTGTTTGTTTGTTACAGGTGCCGGGGAAAGAACTAGGGACCTTGCACTTACCAGGCAGTCACTCATGCTGCTGAGCTCTAACCCTGGCCCTTGACTCTGTATTTTTACATGAAGCATTTGTATTTTTATTTTTTAAGTTTCTAGTTGAGATAATATATAATGCCCTTGAATATGGTAAATATAGATCTCAAAATCTTTTAATGTCTATCCTACCTCTAATACTGTCATGCCATTTTAGTTACAAATAAATAAATGTTTATATCATTGTTTGTACAGATACTTTGACACTGAGCTGTTTTTCTTTGAAGAGACATTCTGTATGAATAATTCCCCAGTGTTTCCATTTTATTCGTATTATTGGCCACATACATTTCAATTCAGGTACATCTTCCCAGAAACTAGCATGCCTTTCTCCTATTTTAAGTTTGTTATTTTACCCATGAATTACAGAATAAGGCCCTCTTTCCCTTGAACCAATTTATTTGGCATTTCTCTTCTAAAAACGCACCATATCACCTTGTCTACAACATTGTATTTAATATCTGCTGAGATAAAAATATTCAGCTGTTGATGGAACAGTCTCTCATTTTGCTGAGGAATTTTTTTTTCATGGTGTTCATTCCAGGACCAAGTCTCAAATGTTGATTGAATGTTGATTATCAATCATGATAAATCTCTGCTGGCTAGCAATTATTTTTGATGCTTTTGAGTTAAATAGGCTTCTCTTATGTGGTAAAATGGAGGCAATTACTGGAGATGATTGTCCTAAACAGCTGTAAAACCACCACTGGTCTCTCCTTGGCTTTGGGTAATCTCTGAGAACATGGTATGTTTTAGTGCTTAACCCCTTTGCCACCATAAAGATAAGAGTGGGATAGTTTCCTGGGATCCTCTTGACTGTGAATTCTTGTGAGATACAGAAAGATTTAAAAAAACTTTCATTAATGTATTTTGCTATGTATTTTTAAGTTTAGCCATCATCTTTTCTTTCTCATGAGCAGAAAAGCGATTTGCTCTACTTCATTAACCTGTGTTTTCCATCATTTTGCTGCCACTTTTAAATAAGTTTTAAGTTAGAGTTTGTTTCCAACCCTCGGGTAACACTAAGTATTATCATACTTAAGGAACTTCAATTCTCACATTTTATTAAATCTTAATAATTTTTTCTCACTTTAACAAAGTACTTCTCTGACAGTGTTTGCAAAGAGGTTCATCTGTCGTAAAACACTTATGGTTGCCTGAAGATGTGTTTCCTTTTTCCTGGCATTTAAACATGTCAGCTGGTGTTAGATTTCTATTTATTAAGCTACATTCAGGAACACCTTTGCACTACTACTCTACTATCTTCCCACATCTAGAATTGTTCTTAAAATAAGATACCATTATAATTATAAGTTTTTGCAAGTTACTGGAGTTTATTTTTTAATTTTAAAATACAGTTTCTTTTATTCTATATATACCATTGTTCTTAAATGGCATTTAATTTGGATAGGGGATGATGTCTTAAGAGTGTGTAAGGAATTTGTATGTTTGTGTGTTGCAATTCTCTTTACTTTTCTAAGAATATTTTTAAAGTGAAGTGTATTTCCTAAAATAGAAAGATCTAAGTCATTTGATCATAACTCTACTGCACTTACTTTTTCTGAACCTCAGTAAAGATATGATCACACTCACAGTTTCTGGCCCAACATGCAGAGCTGAAATCCCTGGTCTTATCAACACAACAATGACAAGAAATGTCTGAATTTAGTGTCAAAACCATGTATAGAATGAAGCAAGGGGGAAAAGCATGTTCTAAGAAATGGGGACAGCTAGGTATGAAACTAAAAATGTAACTGACAAAGTTGCCAGATATCATATACATTGCACCTCTGGCAAGCGTGAGAATTAAAAAATTAGGCAGGGGACTGGAAAGCTCCCTTAAACATTTTCCAGATAAAATGAAGACAACTGCGCAAACAAGTTAAGAGTATGAGTATGAGAGAAAAAGTTTCCCACCAACACCTGTCATTACAGCAAATAAGCATTACCCATCTCCTACCAAGATGAACATAAAACCTTATGCTAAAGGATTTCTCTTAGTTTTGTTTTTTTTTTCCTAGTATACCATGTCCAGCTTCCAACAAAAAGCTGAAAGAAATACTACAACACAAAAAAAAAAAAAACACAACTGAAAAAAAGGACAAGACCACACCAAGAGGGAAAATGTCAGAAACAAAGAGGCTGGACACGAGACAAGCCCTTCACATGCTCAGCCTGGGTCATCCAGTGATGACCTCATCAAAGATTAAGGAACATTGCCCTATGTGTCACAGAGGTCTTACCTCTGAACACCACTACACAGAGGATCACTCTCAGTATGAGAATCTTTAGAAAATGCTTCATTTTTAAAACCAATGCATGACTCAGTTTAAAAGAGAAAAAATGTGTAATCCGCAAAAGTAAAGAATCAAAATAAAAGGCTAGAAAACAAAAACGCAGTAACAGAAAGTAGAATAAGATTTACGTAAGTTTTATATGAAATTCTGCATCAATGCTTACAAAAGCTTTTAATTGGTAATTTTATTTTGCTTAATGCATGTGCTTGCTTCCGGTATGATGTAAATACTGACCTCACTGAGTGATTAAGGCTAAGAGTTAGTAAACAGGTTCATTGTTTGCTCTAGCTGTTTGTGTCACAGGATCAAATTTACATACAGAGTATGTAAAATTACGCTTGTATTTTTGTTTGCTTCTTGTTTCTCTAGAGACTTCTTCAGTAGTGCTTGAGCCATTTAGTTCCTTCTGGTACTTTCCTGATTGTTATACAGCACCTGTATTAATGTGATGGAGTGATGCAGGGACAGCCAACCCCATAACTAAGTTTCAAACTTTCAATGGCTTTGTGCCCATACACTGTGATCTTTATGGAAAACTCAGATTTCCTGTCCCTACCCACTCCTTTTCCACTTTCTTACATGGAAAAGAAAGGCTAAAAAAAGAAGGCAGTCTATGTTTCCCTTACCCTAGGCACAAAATGTTCTAATAAAACAGTTTTACTTGGGTGTTTCCTCTTTGCTAAAGAAAAGAGTGTGGTATCTGTCTGTTTTAAACAACTATTTTCTGCTTCCTGTACCAGAAGTACAGATGTTTTCTCCAAATTTGCCCTGAGAAGGTAGAAGGGGTTTAATGGAAGGCTGAGATGGGGCCCCTTGGAGGTTTTATCTCTTAATGTAATCCACATGCAGGCCCCAGGAAGCAATTACCTTAAATCCTACTTGTCTGAGACTCCAGGTGCAGCTTCTTCAGTTTGCAAGTGTCTGTGATTCTTTAATCACCTATCTTGCCAGCTTTTACTGCAGCAAGTTAACAAGCAACCTCCAATAGAACTAGAAAGAATTGTTGAGTTTCACTTTGTATATCCTTTTATTGTTGAAAAGATTAAAGCACCAACTTTTGTGCTTTTTATCTGCTCTACTGCAAACCAGAAATCTGTTTTGGCTTTTAATTAGGGTTGAATTCCTCACCGCTCATTGTATTTCTCCATGGCTGCAATATTTCTCTGGAGTTTGGAGTTAGGGACCATTTTTGATTCTGACTTCTATTTAGAAGAGATAGACTCCATTGAGTATTAAACTTAATGTGTTCAGATTATATGAAGAGAGACCTTTGGGCATACATCGTTTGATACTACCTTCCTTTATTTGATTTATAACATGCTACTCAAGAGCTATCCATTGCAACTTCTATATTCCAGTCCTCTGGATAAAGAGAGAATAGGGAAAATAAAAACAAATGGGCTAATCAATATTCCTGGATCTATTAGAGGGCCAGTATCTAAGAAAAGAAAACCATTAACCATATATTTTCCACCTCGCTTGCATGCATTTCCACCATCTTCCTTCCTATGTACGATCATGTTGTAAACATTTTCTTTTTTTGTTAAGGTGCTTCTTATATAAAAGTCAGAGCTATTAACTCTTTTCTTTATCTTCTGAAATCATAGAAATATATAAATTATAATCTGTAATGTAAATTATCCATGCCAGATAATTTGTCACCTCTAGCGCTTCATATATCTCATTATAAAACAGTATATTTCCATTTTATTGACTTCAAGATATTTTCAAACTTGTAGTTTTTTAAGTTTTACTCCCAAAGTTCTAGAGCATGTTATATCATGTATGCTGTTTCTTATTACTTTCATAAAGAATTTCTTAATTTTACCTGACATGACTTATTTTTGAATTCTCCTGTTTTAATTATTTGAATTGAAAACTTGTTTTCCTCTTATGACTCGTGCCTTTGAATAATGATTGCAATGTGTATCAATATACTGGTCAATTAGAGCTTTTGAAAATATTTTTATCTGTATGAAATTTATAAGATAATGTTTAAGTGACAAATGATCGTACTGAAGGTCACAAAGGATAGTAACAAATGATTGTCCTTTTAATCCACATCTCAAGACCACAACTCCCTTTATCAAGGTCAACCTCTACCATTCATGAAATTCTCCCTCTGGAATCTAGACAATCTCAGTCTACAAACCATGAAATTGCAGGTTTAGAAGAGCATATATTGGCTGGGATACTGACAGTGTCCACTAAAATTTGACTTACACAAAAAGTTCACTCAGGACTGCCAGTTTGCCTGCATGACATTTACTAAAAAATGCTCTGAGTATCAAAGACTATGGAAAACCTAAGAAAGTAAGGTTTGGCAGCGGGAAATGATACTGTAATACCGCCAATGAAGACTTTAATTACTACTGGTGAGACTTCTAAAGCTATGTGAAAAAGATAGATTATATTATATCACCACATATTGATCATAATGTCCCTCCAAAACTCATATCCTCAGTGTCCCAGCTAATGGGGACTAAGTAACCAATAGCTCCTATTCAATCCCTCTTCTTTATTGGAGCCTTTCCCTGAAAACCATCAGGAGCTTAGGAATAGAATCCCAAGGGAATTAGCTTAGGCCTGGACTGAAATCTCATTTCAGTTTGGCATTGATCCCTGCTTCCTGCTTAGTCCTCTGATATCTGTCCAGATCCACATAAACTCTATTACTGTCGCATTCCATCTCAGCGTCATCTGCTAGGGGAGCTCTCACATTTTTATGATCTACTTCGAATAGTTCCTCAAGTGCAGTTAATTAAGAAAGTGAACTCACATGTGAAAATGTTGTGTAGTTATACTGACAATTTCTCCTGAGACTTTTTAGCTTTTAATGAAAATACTGCAGTGTCCCACTGACTTTTTCTCTTCACGTTAAGGACTCTATTCTCTGTCTAGCCCCTGCATGTAAAAACAGGATTAGTGCTCTAGTTGTTCCATGTTCAGCTTTTTATCTCATCCACTTATACTTGGCTTTATTTGTCCTCTACTTATTTGGACTTTTTGTTTTGTTTTCTGTCTTTTTGAGACAATTTCGCTCCGTGCTTCAGGCTGGCCCTGAACTCACTCTTGGACACTTTAAGCAGTGGTTTACTTTAATGGCACTTTCCACCTATAAATAGGAAAAATGGGACACTTGGGCCTGTAGAGATTTCAAAAATATTTGTTTATTTTACCCTTATTATATATACATATATTTAAAAATATATTATATAATATATAGTATACATATAGTATGTATATGTATTCTTTCAAGTCTTTTGGCAGCGCAGTGAAGCAGAGTGGTTTTCTCCTCTTCAATGATACTCTTTACAGCTTGTATCCTCCACTGCTCACATAGAAATACAAATTCTTAAAATGTTATAAATTCTAACTTGAAACATCCTAAATATATTTTTATCCAGAAATACTCAGCAGGTAATCCCATCATTTCATGGGAAATGATGTTGAACATAGTAACCTCACTGAACCAGGCACAGGTACGGGCTATGAGACAAGTAAGATGAAAATTAGAATTATCTCATCAACAAATAGCACAAGAAATAGCACACAGTAACTGAATGAAGAAAAAGACTTCTGAACAGCCTGACTCATTGCTGCTAGGCTATGTTCACTACCTTGATGTACTGGAAAATGACATCCAGTATCCACAGTGAATCTTTTCTTTTGGACTCATCTGAGATATACCATCTTTGGAAACTTCACAGTTCCTCCAAAGAGAAAAACTTTTTGTTTTTTGTTTGTTTTTCCAATCTTCAAATATTTAATGAGTATATTTATCTCTGGACACAGGGGTTAATTTCAGTATAGTAGACGGAATCTCAAATGACGTTTAGAATAAGAGTATTCTTGGGACTGTGACCATGACCCTGGCTTAAAAAAATGTGCTTATTTTTTATGCTTTTAAGCATAATTGTCCTTGATCTCCATTTTTGTGTTTAAACTTTCAGTTTAGCATTAACAATTTTTCTAATGTCATTAACTGAGATCTAGGAAAAATATTTTAAAAATCCCTTTTGTTTCAATTCATTTTATAACAGGTTTTTCTTTTATTGACACAAGCCTTGCCTTGGAATTTGTCCTTTATAAAATTATGTGATAGTTAACCATTTCAGGTTACTTTTGATTTCCAATAGATTTGACAAGTAGTCACAAAATGTGAGTTTTCTTTGAGATCCACACTGACATAAAGTACAGACATGAAAATAACTAATGGCAGTCAAATAACAGAACTAATTGATTAAACTACTGTGAGTCAGTAATTTGTCATTTTGCAAACTCTGTCAAATATCAAGAAAACAGCAAATGCACACTTAAAAGTGTGCCATTTTTGAATACATTGTCCATATGAATTTGTCAGTAGATATAGATACAATATTTATATCTACTGAATTTATCAGTAAGTATAAATATTATATTGCTTTTTACTTTCTAGATTATTGAATCACTTTATTTATCAAAAATTCTACCTTAAAACTGTTTAGCAGGCCGGACAGATAGCTCAGTGGATTAAACTGCCTGCGTAGGCAGACATAGCAACCAGGGTTCCATCCCAGCCTGCTGTGCCAGCCCTGCCCCCGGGGGCATGCCAGAAGGAAATCGAAATTGGGAGTAGGGGCCCATGCCTGGTATCCTGGCATTTGGGAGGCTGAAAAACAGGAGGATCACTGTGAGTCTGATCTGTGTATTGAGACCCTGTAGGCCCTGTACTAAATACTAAATAAATAAACACTGTTTAGAGATTAAACATTATATAAACTGTGCCATTCGTCTAATATCTTTGAGGAAAAAAAGAGAGAGAAATGTTACTGCTGTCCTGTGTGGACCATGTATCTAAAAGGGTGTCTTAACATAGTACAGTTGTCTTACATGTTCCGTAATTTTTTTTTTTACTAATTACTCTGTGTTTTAAACTCTATATACATAATAATTAACTTTATAAGGTCTTTGAAATAACTGTATCTGATGCTAACAAAGTAAAAGGGAGCTGAATTTAAAGAGAAATGTGTCCATGTACCAATTCCCTCCAATAAATGTAATCATTATGGTCCACAAATATGTACTAATGAAAGTTTTAAGAAGAATATGGAATACTTTTTAAAATAAAATTTCAAATATGAATGTTTCAAATGTTTGAAAGTTATAAAGTAGGAAATATGTGCTAAAGATATCTCTTTGAACTGTTTTATTTATAAGGTACATCTAGATATTCTAAATTTTGAAAAAATTTTCCCTTGTCCTTATTTTAGCATATTATTCCCTAACAACTCATCTTTAATATCCTCTTTCCAGGAAGTCAAAAAGATTCCTCTTTACATTATCCAATTTATTGAACTTCTTTTCAAAAGTAATTTTTTGATTTTAAACTAAATTTGATCACAGCCTGATCCTTTTTCACTGTTAAAAGTAATGGATTCTGACACTGTTTAATTAAGCAAAATGAAAACTACATCAATTTTATAGGAAATAATTAACAATTGTCTTTGGAATTTAAAGCATTTTGCCAATATTTCTATATAACTTGTATAATAGAAAATCATTTTGCAGATGTCTACTCTATAATAGATTTTTATTCATTTGCTCTTTAGAACAAAGTGACAAAGAGGCAAGTATTCAGACCTGTAGATAATTTTTAAAAGATATATTTTTCCTCCTTTCTTTGACAAATTATCAAAAATGCTCTGTCAGTATATTCAAGTTTAAGTTTATAATCACCTGTGAAATTCTGGAAATACATATTTCAAAAGATCTTCCATGCTAGTCTAGCATCACATTATGTGGAGAATAATAACTCCACACCACATTCATGCCTTGATGCAAAGTATTTCTGTAGAACTCCGTCACCTTACTAAGTTATATTAAGTATAAAAGACTGGTAAGAATATGGAAAAAATGGACTGGTGCAAGAAAGCAGTGACAAAAAATTAATTATAGACTCTGTGTCTCTAGCATTATCAAAAGAACAGTCTTTTTATTTAAGGTGTTTTAGTTTGCATCTCAGTTATTATGTCTCCTTTCCCTTTATATCTCTCTCCACAGAAAAAAAGAGAATTAAGTCCACATAAATGCCTAGCTCTGAGAAACATAAAGAAGGTAAAAAAAATAAGAACATTTAGTCAAGAAATAAAAATAAGAATCTTTAAATGCATATGACACCAGAAGAGACCAAAAGCAACAACTACTATGAAATCAGTATGAAAATTCCTCAAAAGCCTAAACCTTGGAACTTCATTTCACATGGCTTTTCCCCTCCTAGACATATTTCTGAAAGATTTAAGGCAACATGTTACAGCGACACATACATACTAATGTTTATAGCAGCACAGATCAGGAAGACCAGATCTTGGCAGCAGGGTGTATGGCCTGCAACAGATGCATGGAAACTGTGTTATTTCTTCCCAATGGGTAATATTTTGCCACACAGAGAGATAAATGTGAGTCTTTCATAAGTAAGTCTTTTAATCACATAAAAATGGATTCACCTTGAGAGCATAGTATAAAGTTAAATAAACCAGACACACAACTTAAATTTGCATGGTTTTTCTTATATGAGAAATACAACTTATAAATAAAAAGTGAAGTTAAAGATGCCTAATAGAAAGTAGGGAGAGAAGGGCCTGGGGAGTCAGCTCAGCAATTTAAGTGCCTGGCCGGCAAACACCAAGGACCCGAGTTTGAGTCCCAGTACCTCATGCTGTGCTGGCTCCATAACTCTGAGCTCGCTGTGCTTGCCCCAAACCTCAGTATGTTGGCATATGGCTGTAATCCCCGCTCTGGGGAGGCTGAGGCAGGAGTATCACTACAAGTCTGAGCTACATAGAGAGACCCTGTATCAAATAAATAAATAAATAAATAAATAAATAAATAGTAGAGAGCCAGAAATTTTGCACATTAGAAGGGAATTGGACATGGAGGAAGAGGGCAAAAAGGAGACGAAAACAAGGTACAAAAAGAGTTAAGATCTGCTAGGCCCAGGTACTGACTCTGCACAAAGAGTGGGTATTTAGGTACTGCCAAAAAAGATAATGAGACAGATCAAGGAAGAGAAACAAAATTAACTTCTTGACTTTAGCTGGAACTTATAAAATACTTTGTTGGGAAGGCAAAAAATTATCTATACATTTTTTGTACCTTCTGTGTATGGCAACTAACTAAAATAAGATGTTTTTCTTATGGCTGGTGATCATTTACTAATATTTGGACACATAAATACATTATCTGGAGAAATTTAAAAATTAGCCAGAAAACCCAAAATATGCATAAGTTTTATAGTGCAGCATATAAGTTTTTCATTTATGTTAAATATTTTGCTAGTTGTCTTGAAGTCCAAATATTTAAGCTATTTTGCAAGTTACCCAAAAGTTCAAATGCTTAAGCTAATGGTTGAAGGCCAGATGTGGGCTGTGTGCGCTGGCATCAGTTGCTCTGGCCCTCTTCTTCCACAGCTGGTCGGTGCTTCCAGCAGATGCCTTTCTGCAATCTTTATCCTTGCTCTGATAGAGCGGACATGTAAATCAAGTCTTTCTGTCTGTTTCTCTTTCACATTGGGCTTTTAATTCATTGTGATAGATTTTGTCTTTCAAGCCATGCCAGACCTACCGGGATTGATGTGCTTTTCATCTGTCACTCTCTTCACACTGTTTGATTAAATTGGTTCTCCTGCTTTCAGGAAGACAGGCTAAAAAGCCTAAGAGGGCATTTCTAACTCAGATGTGTAATTCAACATTTTTACTTTCCGAATTCTAGTCATTAGACTGGGTTTGGGTACAAAGGACTTGCCATCATCTATAAATTTGTCTTCTAACACCCTTTGAAGACAAGAATTTTAAATGCATGACCACAGTCTATGTCACAGCAGTTTTACACAGATTATGAAAATGCATTTTCTAAAAGATATTTTGCATTTCATTCTTTTCCTTTAAAATAAAAGCAGATGCCATATTAAAAATCAAATACATATGAACTTTCTTCAATAAGAGAAGCAATAAAGAAAACCATTAGTGCTAGGGTAGCATGTATAGCTAGTAGTATGTATAGTACTATAGTATTTAGGAGGTAGTTAATATCAAGGAAACTGCACAAGAGCAGACATAGTGATATGAAAAACCCCAAGATGTGGTGCCGTCATCTATAAAGCATTTTAATACTCCCAATTCTCTAGGAACTTAAGGCTTTGCTATTTCTGTCTTTACACCTCTATCATGTAGTTTAAATTTTCTTTAGCGATAAAAGTATGTCACTGTTTATGATACTGAAATATCACTCCATTAACAGAAAATATTTTATGTTACCTCTGTTTGAGCTGCATTATTTGTGATATATACAATATCAATGTTTTGTATTAGACTGGAATCCAATAATGATTTTCTGCATATTGCTTGAAATTTTCAACTTCTATTGAAATAGAATAGGTGGCCTGACTTCTACATTATAATAATTTCATAAGCTTAAGAGATATACATCTTCAGAGCTTTAAAAATAGTAGGATGGGGAATCCTGTCAATATCAGTCAGTATCTATCTACACTCAAACTCATTTGGCACAAAGAGGTCTTGTTCATTTTCAGTTAAGCAGATAACTGCTCATTTCCAGATAGTTGTTTTTCTTAGACTTAGGTATTAGTAGTGAGAAACTAGACTCCTAAGAGTATATGAAGGAATAAATCATCAAATAAGTATTTTTTTTTTGTGTGTGTGTGTGTGTGTGTGTGTGTGTGTGTGAAGTGATGTGCTAGTTTGTTTTATCACCAGTTCTCTGGAAAAACAAATTAGCTTGTATGCATGCACATAAATTTATTATGAACTTTATTGGTATGTATGATATATGGCATCAAATTCTAAAATAATAAATATGTAATATACTCATTATAAATTCCATATAGTTCAGCAATTCTCACAAAACACTTTTATTGATTTTTCCTGTCTGTAGCCTGAACAATGATAATATATGACATAGAGTACTTCAAACATAAAAATTTGTTACTATTTTCACTTACATTTTAAGTGACATAAAAACAAAATCAGGATGATATATATTGGAACATCAGTTTTGCAACCATGTCAATATTTTATTTGCTGCATCTGCTCTTACTTTCTCAATGTCAGAATCATATATCCTTAAGTTTTGACTTTTTTGGAAGTAATAGCCATGGCTCTAACTGTACTTTAATCTACAATTAGTATTTTATCCCTTACTGTGTTGCATCTGGGTAAAAAATAACTAATTCTTATTTTTGCTTTTATATCCTTGATATAAGTAGGATCCTTATTTTTGATTGAAAGCTGCCAAATTGACAGTTGAATGCTGCCTTATGAAGAGATATACTAAACTATGTCACTGTTTCATTATACAGACATGATAGCCATGATTTCCTCAATAAAATGTAGCATAATAGAAAAATATTAATTCATTACAATGACTTTTGGATGTGCATTTTTAAAATAATTTAAATCGGGCCCTGGAGATAGCTCAGTAGAATAAGCGCTTGCCTGGCAAGTGCAAGATCCTGAGTTCAATCCCCGGTACTGCAATAATAATAATAATAATAATTTAAATGGCATATTTTCACAATTTAAGATTTTTTATTTTTAAAGAGAATGCAAAAAAATAAGAAACTACAGATTTTCACTAAACCAAATGGTAAGACTTCAACGTTGGTTGTTAAATTACATATTGTTGTCTTCAAGTTAGTTGTTCAGATTGCCAGATATAAGCCTCTAAGATTGGTCAAAAAATTATAAAAATTAAAAAGAAGAGAGAGAAAAATTTAAGTATTAACTTCTCCCTCCTTTCGACAGACAAGCAGAAATCAGCTGTACAATAATATTCTCTCTCTCTACATATATATATGTATGTATATGTGTGTGTATATATATATATATATATATATATATATCATTTACCTTTCTTTTTCTTTCTTAAATCATGTATACTTTTTTTTTTTCAGAATCAGGGATTGAACTCAGACCCTTATTCTACTGAGCCATCTCCCCGGCCCCCTACTTTTAATTTTATAAAGAGAATAAAACTAGTAAAAAGTTAGAAATGATATAAACTATACAGAATTTCACTAATCTTCATTTTTAATAATGACACTGATTGTCCAACAGTTCACAAAATTTCTGAAACTCCAGCAAAGTTATTGATATTTTTTCTCAACATCTGGCAAACGTGAACACCAAATCTCCACTGAATACACATAACTAATTTATGAGTATGCTGATGGATAAATTCCTGGGGATGAGAGATTTACAAACCTACTAAGTTCAAACAAGCGAGGAATTGGCTATAAACACAACTGAATTCTCAATGCCGACAGACAGCTGTCTTACACTGTATCAGGACTAGACAAGTAAGCGTTCTTGAACCCACTAAACGTCCGCTGTTGTCCAACGTTCCACATTAACTAGCAGGACCAGGGAGATGGCACAGTGGAATAAGCGCTTCCCTGGCAAGCACAAGGACCTGAGTTCAATCCCTGGTTCCAAAAAAAAAAAAAAAAAAAAAAACCATCAACTAGCAGCCCAACCTGAAAGGAAAGAAGGAAAAACCCATCAGAGTTCTCTTCATCTAATGCAGATTCATCACTACCAATTGTGTGGGCAACTGTTAACTTTAAATTCAGCATTTTCATTATTACATTGAACCGGAAACAAAAATTTCTAATTCTATAAAGCATCGTATGAGGCAGATTTTTGTTGCTAGGACCAAACAGCTGACATCCGCAGTTTATTTATTTATTTATTTATAGGAAAAAAATTATTTATTTATTTGGTACAGGGTTTCGCTACGCAGCTCAGCTTCATAGTGATCCTCCTGTCTCAGCCTCCTCAGAGCTGGGACTACAGGCGTGCACCACCACGCCCAGTTTCGGTGACCAGCACGGCATGGGGTAACCAGGATTGAACGCGGGTCCTTGAGCTTGCCAGGCAGGTGCTTAGACTGCTAAACTCTCCTCTGCCTGACACCTATAATTCTAAAAAGGAAGCAGTTTATTTGACTTACCATCTCAGGTCTTTGTGTTCATGGTCTGCTGGCTTCAGGAACTTCATGAAAGAAGGGAGTGACCACTCAGTCCATAGGGTCTGGGAAACAGCAAGAGCATTCATCAGCGAAGTAGGGGTCAGGGCCCATGTATGCACCCCGCGGCTGCACCACCACAGGCACTCGGGCGTGCCCAGAAATGTACTTTGAATGCGCTGGGCGACCCCAAAGGCAGTCAAGTTGACAATCATCCTCAAGCCCCTCCTCATTACTTTCAGCTTCGTAATTTATATTCTGTAAGAGATAATCTGAAGTGAAAAACTATAAACTTGAATTTTAAAAGATTAGCTATAAGAAAGAAAAGTCATAATTGTTTTGATTACACCTGATATAAGTGTAACTTTTATTATTAGATACAAAATAATATTTACACTCAAAAATAAGGATGTTTCATGTTAAATTTATTTCAATGGCAATTACAGCTAGATTAAAGAAATAAAAGTACACTTTTTTGCAGGGCAGACACTGAATATTTGAAATGTTTTGACAAATGAATTGGCATAAAACAATGAGAGCAAATAGCTCACTATATCCATGTATTTCAAAGGATAAGTCTTACAGCAGTGGAGAAAATTAAAAGTAATTGAATTCAATATGTTTCAAGATACACTTAGGATGAAGAGTGAGTCCTTACACTTTGTAGAGTTCCTAGGTCTCAACACCCTGGTTAAACATTTTTAGGATTTGTGATTTCACAGCTTGCCTCTGGATCTTCTAATCAGTTTTAAAGCTCACCACTAACTGTATCACTGACTATCTGTGCATACTTTTGAAAATATATGTAATGAGAAATAAAATAAATTGAATAAATGAATAATAAAACAAAGTTTTCTTAGGGTCAGATCACATTTTTTCTACTATGTCAACATAATTTACATGTGCAGCTCTCCAACTGAAAGGAGACAATTTTTTGTTCTAATATTCAGATTTTCTCAAGTCAATAATTTGTAAATATTTATATTGAATGCACGTAGGAGGGCCAGAAAGATAGCTCAGTGGACTAAGCACCTGCTTAGGCAAGCTCAGGGACCAGGGTTTGATCTGAGTCCAGGCATGATGGTACATGTCTATCACATTTTTTCTGCTTATAAAAATTTTCAAAACTAAAAAACTTCCTTATTTAAACATAATTATAAGGTAATTACATTTGAACATTATTATAATCTTAATACATATGGATGCAATTTGAAAAATATTGTCACTGCTTTACAGGCATTTTCTTGGCTTTGCTAGAAACTGTGTTTGTCCACTTGGGCTGCCATAATAAAATGCCACATATTGGGAGACATAGACAGTAGAAGTACTCCTGTTCATGGTTTTGGAATTTATAAAGTCCAACTCACTGCAGAATAAATGTCTAATGAATGCCCACTCCTTGGTTCACATCAGAGTTTTCATTGAAGAATACACTAGCTATGTTTGAATTTCTTTTATAGGAGAATTGGTCTCAATTTTTAAATTTTTGGTCCTCATAATCACGTCTTGAAGGGTTCACTTATATAGCATCCTAGTAAGAATTAATATCATTTAAAATAATAATTAAATATTAATTATATTAGTAATTTACTGTGAGTCTAAACTAGTAGTGAGACCCTGAACACCCTGTAGACCCTTCCATAAATACAGAAAAAAAGAAGACATCATGATTTAAAATAAATCAGTACAAATACATCCATATAAATAGCTCTATATACATATAAATAGCTTTATTTATTAGAAATCTGATTTAGATACATTTTTATATTGTTAAAGTATTTTGTATCTCAAACATCATGTTTCATAATTATTACAATGTTTTTCTTAAAACTTAAAAAAACTACATTTTGAAAAGTTTTGTATATTACACAAAAATATCAATATAAAAAATTGATATTATCACTCCTGGAAATTGAGAATTTTTGTTACATAATTTATTTGGTATGTATGAATAACAGCAAGACTAGCAATTATAAGCTACACAATCATTACTATGTTAGTTTATGTGAGCTTCTAAGGCTTTCAAATTCACATGAAGATTAAGATATATAACTAGAAATAGAAAGTATGCAATAAAGATTTAAATTGATTGTAATTTAATATGTTTACCAGTTGAAATAAATGTGTTACTGTAATTGTTTCCTGTTTTCTTCCTGAGGTCTTTGAATTATTAATGTAACAAATTATGAGTGAATTTTAACAATAAAAGCCATGAAAACAAACCAATATCCCACAAATTATGATTTCTTACCATAAGTAGTATACCTTCTTCCCTTATATTTATTGAGGATTCATTATAACTTCCAATCCTTTAGAAATTAGACATAAACTGGAAAATGTAGGAACATTGGAATTATCCAGGTGATTCTCACTTATAAATAATTTCTAAAAATTATTGTAGATATTAATTTGAATTTTGTATTATACCATTTGATTTTAGAGTGTATAATACATTCTAAAAACAACAAAAGCCAGGCAAAGTGATGTATTATTATTGTAAAGATCATCAATAATACATAAAGGCCTCAGATCTACACTTAAATTTATTTATCTTTTTAAATTTGTCTTTTGATTCACAATTATATGTATGTAGATGGAATTATAAATTACATAACTTAATAACAAGGAAATAATAAAATGGATATGACCTCAACCTAAAAAGGCAGACAACAATTTGGGCCAAAATCCTGATTTCTCATCTTTTCAAGAGTGTGACATTGAATATTTTGCACCCAAATTCTTCATCTGGAAATTGCTACAGTTTAATTAACTACAACATTAACTGGTAAAACCTAAGCTTTCAATAACTGCTCTGTGTTTCAGATTTACTCATTTTGCAGGATAGTTAATAGGTAACTCTCTAACGTGAACCAAGTTTGCTTAGAGTTAAAAATGATAATCTCTTTCCTTACGACTTAAAATATGTTTTGAATGATGCATTTTAATACAGTGGAGAGTAGTTCATTATCCATTGGGTAAATATATCAATGACAGATAATTGGATAAAGTTGAAGATGAAAAATCCAGTACTAGAACAGAAATCTTTACCCCAGTGTTACAAAATTTGAAAAAAAAAAAAAAAATAGTGTCACTCTAAAGGCTACCACAGAACATAAACAAGACAGACCCCAACACGTGATCCTGGGGCAAGGAGTTCTAAATGAAGAGCATATATTTTTATATTTATTTGTTTTGTGTTTGTGATTTTAGATTTTGGTGTTTGGGGATCCAAAAATGAAAATTATGTGTTACAGGGAATGGTAATTGACATAATGGATTAAATGTTTAAAGGACATTTGAAAAAAAAACCTAAAGAAATACATTTTCTGTAGAAGAAAATCAAGTACAAAAAAAAATCTACAAAGGTGGAAAATTGTCTACAGTAAATATATAATACCACAAGAAAATTTGGATTTCAAAATTTATTATAAGCTACAGTAGTTTTAGAAGTAGATATGAATTTCAGTCAGTATTAACTAGCTATTGGCATAATTGAAAATAATAAATTTACAAACTATAATTACATTATAAAAATATTAAAGAATGGCAAAAAAGATGCATTACAAGCAATAATTCCAGAAAATTGGACAAAGATGCACAATTTTTGTATTTATACAAACTGGTTTCAAACATTTTAATAACATCTGTGATACGAAGGAGTACCTAAATTAATGGCCCATACATGGAAATTTATGCTCCATTAAAGAGCTATTTTTCTCCATGTCATGACATTACGCTAAGAGGAGTGACCCAGGATATAGCACAGTGGTGCAGCACAAGCCTGCCAGGCAGGAAGTTCTGAATTTCATTCCCCATACCAAAAGAAAAAATAAATACTAACAGTGATAATGGAGAAATTAGGTGTTGGCCCAAGAGACATATATAAAACATAGAATCGAAATTCCAGAGAATATGGCAAAATAGTCTAGAGATATTTTGTGAACTGATTTTCTCCAAAAGCCTCCAGAGCAAAGGTGCTGAAACAACCGAACGGTTATAATCAAATGAGCTAAACCATTACTTAACACCGTAAAATTTAACACAAAATAAGAATTAAAAGAGACATCTATAAAATTGTTAGAGGATAAGTGTCGTGATAGATTTTTTTATGACCTTAGTAAAGGCAAGGAATTCTTGGCTATGATGACTATAGCATCAACACAAAAAAATAAAATAATTATATGAAACTTTCACCAAAAGTTACACTTTTGTAGTTCAAGGAAAATGATTGGAAAGTATAAGATAAAGAAAATCCATTTAAAAGTGAGCGAAAGTCTAAATAGATATTTATCGAAGTAAGATTTAAAAAGACCAATATGCACATAAAAAGATGACAAACTTCATTAATCTTCAGGAAGGTGCCAATAAATACAATGAAGCCCGATTTCACAGTCTCTAGAAGGCCTAGGATTAAATAGGCAGAGGTTGTCAGATGCTGATGACAATGGAAATGCCACAACCGCTTTGGAAAGACAATCTGGTGTATCACAACTAAAAGTAGAATTAATATATAACCCAGTACTTTGAATCCTTGCTACTCACCTGAGAAAAATAAAAACATAGGCTATGAAAAAAATGTTGCGCAGAGTATTTGCAGTGACATTATCTCTAAATGCCTAAAAGAGAACGCAATCTAAATATATTTTACTGGAGGGATGGGCAGATAAAATCTGGCATGTTGACTCAATGGAATAGTAAACTGTTGGTCAAAAATACAAAATAATATTTAGATAGGAGGTAAAATTTCAAGATCTCTAGCTTGTAATCCTCATAGCAGTGATGTGCTGTAGATTTGCAAATGTTAGCAGAATGAATGTGAAGAGGTTTTACCATCAAAATGAGAACTATGTAAGGTAGACGTATACTAATTAGCTAGATTTAAGCATTCGACAATGTTGGTGTAGATATCTAGATACATTTCAAAATACCATGATGAATGTGATAATGCATACAATTTTATCTGTTAATCTTTTAAAGAAGAATATTGAAAGCTTAGGGAATAAAGTGCTGATACATATTATGCCTTGTATGAAGCCCAAAGTTTATGCTGAATGCAAGAAAATCCTCACAAAAGTTCATATATTTTGACTTCATTCATTAAAACCTTTGTAATAAGGTGGAATAGAAAAGTGGAGATAAAATGGAATGTATAGTAACTTCATGATGAACTTACAGAGTATGGGAAAGTAGGGGGAAACTTATTTTAAGGTTTTAAAGTTTATTTGAGAGGCAATAAAAATGTTCTGAAATTGTGGATGCCAATCCTTATAATTATAAGTATATTACAAACATTAAATTGGGCATTTTTAAAGAGTGAATTGTACAAAATGTGAGTTATATCTCAAGTTATATTAAAAATAAAGGGAAAGAATGGAGATAAAACATTTAACTGTTTGCTTGAAAACATCCCGTAGCATACTTGATTAAATTCTCTTGTATTTGCATAGCACAGTGCCAGGAATATAGTATTATTTTTAGAATTTCATCTTCAGTACTCTAAAAATACCTAATTCCCATCAACTCTTGTGAAGTGTGACAGTGCTTTATCATGATATATCTTGATCAAATATGCTATGATATGACTTTTTAGAACTCTAGTAAAAAATAGGTTAGAACTGAGATATTTTGAGAACTAAAAATGTCAGGGTAGTGAATTCCCTAAAAACATGTGTTTTAGGATTAGATTTTGGCAGCGTGACATTTGACCTTCAGCAAGCTTCTCACACTTTCTGGATATAATTTTCCATATTTTCAAATGGAAGATAACTAATTGAGATAATTAATAAATTAATACATGCAAGGCATTTCAAAGAAATACTACCAAATAGCAAATAATCAGTAAGTATTGCATATTAGTAAATCATTCATCTATAGGACAAAAAGAAAGCTATTCTTGGGTTTAATGAGTAAATTTTCTTACAGGAAGAGATTATAGCCTCATTATTTTCCCAGAAGTTGTCTTCACAAAGGCACAAGAAAAATTTCACAAGCTAATTCTCTGGCTTTTACAAATTCTCATAGATTAGGTTTAAGTTTTGACATTATGTCTATACTGGTTAAAAAGAAAACCATGGATTTTACCTTTTGAATGAAAATTTAGGCATATATTATGCTATCATTCACTGCAAGAACAAGGTTTCACAACAAACCTCTTGAACTTTTCCATCCTAAATGAGTGAGACTCTATACCCATTGAACTGTTGCTCCTTTTGTCCTCCCCTAAGCTCCTCGCTACCATGTTTTCTTTGGATAGTCTTTGGGGACCCTAGGGCCACTTAGTTGTCAATGACCCTTGTCAAAGGGAGTGTGGCTTTATCTTGGTGTTACTGGAACTGAGGAATCATTGATAAGCTTGCTGCATTCGATCTTTTTTTTTGTTTCGTTTTTGTGGAACCGGGGATTGAACTCAGACCCTTGTGCTTGCCAGGGCAGCACTTATTGTACTGAGCCGTCTCCCCAGCCCTCATTCTTTAAATAGACTGAAAATATAAAACTTGAAATATCCACGTTAGTTATTTTTTCTATGACAATGCAGCGACAAGTTTAGCAATGTGGTTAGAGTGAAGGCATGGTAGAATTTCTTGTCAGGCTTCTATGTTTCAAGTTAGGCATTCTGAAACTAGAATCCTGTAAGTCACACTATCATTGTATCTACTGCTGTATAAGGTATTAAGAGTGCATGAGTTTAATAAAATCTTATCATGCTACTAAAGCCTACTTCTCATAATAGACCATGAAGAAGAATCATACATCTTAAATGTTCTTTTTCTTCAGTTATTTAACTCCAAAGATTGTGCCCCCATTCTTTCTGAATGTAAGGCTCAAGCCCAGCCCAGAACAGTTGTTTCAGATCTTCTTTCTGGCTAGAATACTGTTTTGCAATATATCACATCACTAATTTCCTTATATCCGTATGTCCCTTGGTCTTACTCGAAGTCCAATGTATCAGTAATAACCAGCTTGCCAATATTGTTGGATCTTTACACCTTTTCTTACTATCCACAAAATGCTGATAGTTCCTTATATAATATTTTTCATGTCATTCCTCATTTATGTACAAGTAATGCAGTCATTTAGTTTGATTTGAGTGGCAATTAAAATGGCATAAGTGAGACAGATGCTTCTGCATAAGCTTCTAAATATGTAATATTTTGGGCTGATGCTTATAGATAGTAGTTTTATATCTATGGAAGAGTCCATGGATAATGCACTTTAGTTGGCAGAAACAGTATATCTAGAGAAAGGCAAGCAAGTTCCATTTTGTCAGAAATTGGAAGCAAAATTGATGTATTACAGAAATAAGCCATGAATGTCATTTTATAACAGAATAAGGAAACTAATTGGGCCCCTCATAGCAAAACTATGCCATTACTTAATATTCTGAAAGCAATGCCATTGCAACAGCAAAAGCTAGGAATAAAAGAATACTTTAAAAATCCACAGCATATCATTCTCTATATGCTATTTTTTATGTGCAAGCATTTAATGCCAGCATTTATTCATCTCAGTTAAGTGCTCATAATGGAAGATACAACACCTCCTTGAACCTGCTGGAATTGTGGAAGTGCACATAATTTGGCTATTTGAAGGACAGAGTAAAACATAATCATTGTTTTGAGAGGGTTATGGAGGTTCAGTGGAGAATACATTCCTCATCCGAAAGATACTAGCTACAAAGTAGCCATTTACTAGTACTTGGGCCCTAACTTCTACTTTATAGTAAAGTATGGACATAGGAACTCTTTATATAAAATATTTTTATGTTTACCTTTGGAAAACTCATTATTTTTGAGACACGTTTGGACTGTAGGTTGCTAATTTCCATCCTCAATGTATGAAAAATTATGCTGGCCACATAGTGCCATATCACTTAAAGCATGTGAGGTAACAAAAGTTGCAGTTATTTGTCATAGTGATGTTATTTTATCATGCAATTGCTTGATTCAATCACATCCTTAAATAAGAATGTCTCATCTTATTGATACAATGTACACACACATACACGTACACACCCATGCACATGTGGGGGTGAGGATGAATCCTCTAAGGTCTTTTTGTGCTAGAACCATTTCACATGTATTGTTTCATAATAGACAAACCCATGAAATGAGTTTGTTTTTGATAAAGATCTTATCCCGCTATATCTTTATAGTTTAATTCACAATGTCAACTGTATTAAAATGCCATATACTTTTATCAATTTTTTTTATTTTTCTATCCAAATAGGTATGTTAGCAGTGATAGTATGGAAATAATTCAAAACATGGCTACACTGTATGACAACATCTTAATTTAAATCATTTTTCAAAAACAAAGCTCTTCTTTTTTACTGCCTTCCTCCTCCCCCTTCATAGTAGAGAGGCAAGGGCAGTAGGATATCCAGAGATATATGTTGATTAGCAAAGCTTAGAGGAAATGCTCTTCAGAACAATTCTTTACTAAGAATACAATAGCCTAGACAGTGTTTGCAGCACAAAGCCAGTTCCCCTGAGCCGAATTAGAGTCATATGACATGCAAAATGCAATTATTCTCAGCAGGATAACAGATAATTGGGATTTGCATGGAGATATATTTTTATCACTTTCTCTGCTGTTTACAGTCTTTTTATATTTGCTCTGAGTCATAATGTCTCCCTTCTTAGCAATCAGAATAGCTGTCCTCAAGATGTTCCTGTGTTCCAATTTAAGGACTTATCAGGTGAACCAAGAAATATAAAGGTAAAATAGATTGTAGAACTCTATCCCTCTCTTGACAACTCAAAATATACCTTATATTGCATATCTAATCATTTTATAAAAATATGTTTTTCTCAAAGGAAAAATGACAAGGCAATTTAATATATCCTGTAATAATCATCTGGCTCCAGCTCTGACATGTAGAGATGTTTGAAATTGTAACTTCTTTCCTCACAACCAGAAGAATATGGACAAACAAATATCCAGTGATTTTTTTAAAGCCCCATTAGTGCACTGAGGTTGAAGAACAAGCCATCATCCTAAATCTGTGAAATTAGGCAAAATCAGAGATTGACAGCAGTGATCTGATTATCTTCCACAGAAAACTCTGGGATTATAAACCAGTAGAACCACTTGAATTGTTGGACTCTGACTTCGGACAATTACGGGAATGAAAATCTCTCAGGGTGGCACAGATAGTTGCTCCTCTGTCAGCACTCTTCCTGGTGTTCCTCCTGTGTTCCCTAAGCTGCCAGAATCCAGGGAAGATGGCCAATGGAAGAATGACCATCAAGAAACCCAAATATGAACTCTATGAATTCCATAGCAAAATCTCCTGTCAGGGCTGAGGAGATGGCTCAGTAGAATAAGTGCTTCCCTGGCAAGCGCAAGGGCCTGAGGTCAATCCTGGTTCCACCAAAGCCAAAATCAAAAACAAAATCAAACAACAACAACAACAACAACAACAACAAAAGTCTCCTGTTTAGCCTATTCTGTCAGAAAGCCCTTTTCTAGCAAGGGAAGAGGGTTTATTCCTTCTTACTTGAGCCCACTGCAGATTACTATTTGCAGGAGGTAAGAAAATATTCAACATGGGCCTGGGATTCCGAGAAACACTGGGAAAACCACAATCAGAGATCAGAATTTTAACGCTCTTCCATTGCACTCATTGCCATTATGCCAACAGAGCTCCAGGGTGGAAGGGGTTAAAGGTAAAGGAAAGCACATTCATTTTGAGGAGGGAATGACAAGAGGTCAAAGGGAGCTAGGTGCTGCGGTACCTGCTTTATATCCTAGCCACAGGGGATCTTGAAGCAGAGGGATAGCAAATTCATGACCTACCTTAACAACCTAGCAAGACCCTTGAGTAGATGCTTCTCAAAAGAAGTACAAATGGAAATGAGAAATAAAACTGTGAGATATAGATATATAGATTCCTCAAAGTGGATGCAATTATTATATATTAATATTTTACTAATAAAATTTAAAACTGAGTAACAATGAAAAACATTCCCAATAAGGACATTTAAAAGATGTTCAACATCTTTAGCTGTATTGGAAATGCAGTTCAAAACACTGTAGTGAGATTCCATCTCACCCCTAGTCAGAAAGGTTGTCATCAGGAATACAGAAGGCAAAAGATCCTGGTAAAGATATATTAAAAATGTATCTTTTTACACTGTTTGTAGTAACACAAACTGATACAGACACTATTTGATTCAGGAAGCCATGTTTGGGTATATTCCCCAGAATTAAAATTATCATATAATAGAAACACCTAAATATTTATGTTTATTATAGAATAATTAAAAGCCATGGAAAGAACCAAGCTGCCTAAACAGGTAAAGAAATTATGGTATGTGTTCACAGTTGAATTAATTCAGCCATGAGAAAACAAATTTATGTCATTTAAAGAAATATCAATGAAAATGAAGGTCATGTTAGGTGACATGAACCAGACTCAAAAAGTTCAAAATCACATGCCTTCTCTGCATGTGGAGTCTCGAGAGCGAGAGTAGAGAGAGAGAGTGACACAGATAGAAAGGAAAGAGAGAAGAGATGAAATGATGGCAGGAAGTAGTAGGAAGTGAAAAATAAGACATTTGATATATGTGGGAACCACTGTGGAAATCAAGTTCAGTCCTCAGATAGCTAGGACTGGAGGTCCCACTTGACTCCACTATTCCCCTTCTAGGTATTGTCCTAGAACAGTTAAAAATCACATCATAGTGACATATGTGTACCTATGCTTATAGAGGCACAATTTGCAATGGCTTAACATGGAAATAACCCAAACGCCCATCAACCAAGGAATGGATAAAAAAGTCTGGGTTTTTTTTTTTTTTTTTGTATTTTTGTATAATGGAATGTATATTAAAAAACAAAATTGACTACCTCTATATAACTTATGTGCACTAATATTTATTTTTTTAAACAATGAAGGTATACTTTAAAAGTTTCAAAGAGCTAGTAATCTCACTCAAGGGGTGAAGTGCTGGCCCAACACCAGGTCCAATCATAGCAACACACACACACACACACAAAACCCAAACAGATAAATACATAGAACAATCAATCATAGAACAAAAGGCTCACTGCTCTAAACTGATGCTATTTTAGCAAAAAAAAAAAAAAAAAAAAAAAAAAAAAAAAAAAAAAGAAATTGCTTGACTTGGCAAAAATTAGTCAAATTTGCATTACACATTTATGTCAGAAACTGAAAAGTATAATTTGCATTGTTGTTCAGTGCCTCCAGATATTTTAATTGTGTTTGTATATCTACTTCCAATGTTATGAACACATTTTCTGCCTAATAACATCATGCACCAGTTGGCTTATTTTAGTGTTACACAATTATTTCAAGGAAAGAAACACAGAGATTGCCAGTAGTCATTTTGAATCACTGTAGCTGTTGATAAATTAATTAGTTTGTTCCTTATACATGTAATAAATAGAGAAAAAATGGATTTTTAATTCATTAGTATACAATAAATTGCATTGTTAGACATAGGCATCATTCATAATCAGCTTTTAGTATTCTTGGAAAAGATACCCTTAGATTATGGAAAGATGTACACATCTTTGAATGCTTCCAAAAGTAATTTTTTCAAAGACTAGCTAAAAATAAGGAATATTATGCAAATTGTAAGTACAAATTATTATCAAGTTATACATTTTTAAGTTTCTTTAATTTTAGACCTGTAAAACAAATTACTATGATATTTTAAAAATTATTCTCAGTTTTCCTTTTATCAATGACTCCTTAATATGCCCATCCTTTGTACAGACAGCATCTTTCTTACTTCTGTCCATGACCAATGAAGCCAAAGTGTCAGAATGATTAAAATACCTGGACATTAATGTGTGTCTTGCCCAGCCTTGCTTGAAAGCTACTACCAAACTCCATCACAGATCACTTTGAAGACAAGCAGCATTTCTTTGTCACTGAAAGCAAACAAGAAACTATCAGAAGTACAAAACAAGCAGAGGAAAGGGCAGGTTTTGAAAAAGAGCAAAAATGAACATAAGTACACACTTGTTTTCTAGCCTCTCATCTCCCAGTTCCAAATGTTAATTTCTTTTTTTGTAGTCAGTTCTAAAAAAGAGAAAAATAGCACTGAACTTTAGTTGTGGAAACAGATTTGTAGCTTGGAAGAATATTCTAGTATGGTTTGTATGTGTGTAATGTATAAATATCAGTGTGCACATATCTGTGGGTGTGTACTAGAGATGTTCTGTTGTCCTTACTCCTGCCTTCTGCTGTGAAATGGGCTAACCTTTTCAAGTTTACAAGGAATCACAAATTCAAATCATTGAATATCTTACTGATTCAGAAAATGAAAAATAAAACCAATGATGATATTTCTGTGGCAGCTGCAGACATTTATCTTATTGACTCTTTTCTAGTAGATAATAGAAAAATATATGCCCTTAGATGTCTTCAAATTGAATTCTATTTATTATATCTTACAGCTAGCTAATTTCCTCTTTCATTAGTATACTGAGACCAGTGATTAATATGAAAAGTGTTTTTAATTTATAAACACTAATGATAACTTTATATGCCAATGAATATTTGTGTTGATGCAACATCAAAGAATATCCACTGTGTGTTTTTATTTTCTTTAAATTTTTCTTTATCTTATGAAATTTTTAGTGAATGTAGTCATTCCATAATTAGGAAAATACTTTACATACCAAGAAATATGAAATCAGGTCCAGATTATCTGGTTCCAAAATATGTGTACCTGTACAGGCATGTTCAAAAATAGATGCATGTTATTTAAAAGATTTCACAGAAATGAAAATATAGATGAATGCTAGAAGTTCAACTATAGCTACATGACTTTAAAACAGTAGATATATTATTTTATAATATTTAAAGTCCAGTGGTTAATGCTAATGGAGTATACATATTTTATTAGTCATTGTGATCAACCACTTCATCTACTAACTTGAAAGAATGTGATATTTTGAGAAAAGTCTCCAAAAATTGCTTTATACTTATATTTCAATTTTCTTTAGTTTTCCCCATTGGGAAATACAAATAGCATTGTACTGGTAAACAATTTTTAATTTTGAAAAACTTTTTTGGAAGAATTAGGCTAATTTATACACATTAAGGTACAAAACATAGAAACATAATACTTAAAAGGCTCAAATTTAGTGATTCAAATTTTCTAGGTTTTTGTGTAACCAAAATCTATACTTCTCATTTTTCTTCATTCAGAAAACAAAGAGAGTGCATAATAAGCAATAATTGTTTTAAGAATATAAATCATATGCACCAATTCTGTCATATTTTATTGGTGAGATATGAGGCCCATTATTACTGTCAGAAGAATCTCAAATGTGATCTTTATGATCTCTTTATTTTCAGTAGGAGGTGGAGTATGCACGTGTGTGTATATATGTATCCATGTGTGCATGTGACTGTGTGCACATACAGGTGTGTAAGGGGGGAGCAACCACATAAGATTCTTTTCTACAATACTTAGGGAACATCAAAAAATGTCATGTAGCACTTGAAAGATTTATACATATGTGTTTAAAACCCATAGTGGATAGGAAAATAACGATGTGACAAAAGCTAATCAGAGACTTATTAGCATTTTCATTGTACAGTTTATATGTGATGTCCACAGGGATTTAAACACAGAAAATATTGAGGCTGGTGAGATAGCTCAGGGGACTAAAGCACCTGCTTAGGCAACTGCAAGGACCATGGTTCAGTGTTTGATCCCTGGCACCATGCCGTGCCATCCCCAGCCCCAGGGCTGGCTGAGCTGGCCACCAAGTCTGGGTGTTGTGGCACATGCCTGAAATCCCAGTGCTGGGGAGGCTGAAAACAGAATCACCACAAGCCCAAGATGCATATTGAGACCCTGTAATAACCAAATACATTTAAAAAGTAATATATAAATAAATATAGAAAACATCAGGTGTACATTTGGAAAAAACCTCCAAAGTTTCTGCCACCTACTCATGTCTTCCTTTTGAGATAATCTCTACTATTTTTTCTCCAAATATGTGCATAAAGAGTTTTTAAGTATATTTGCTCTGCTTTTAAATTAATATATTAGCAGTTTTTCACAAGAATATGTAGTCTTTATACATTTATTTTCACAGCTTGTATGTGTTGACACAACCTTGTATTTATTTTTGCCTGTAAACATTATGTATCTATCTGTATGACTAGAACAAAAATGTAATCAACTTAATGGATGCATAAAGATGTGCTAATTATTTACAGCATAATCAGTGACAAGCAGTAAATTAATACGCCAGGCATTCTCACATTAGTAGTACTATTGCTGTATCAGTATATATGTTATTTTGGTTGCACTGCTAAATTTCCATCCTTTTATATCCTGCAATTCACTATACATGGGTGGACCATTTTCACAGATACAAACAATACATTTTCAAAGTTTTTTTCACTCAAGTATGTGGATGATATTTTTATTTCAATATGTATTGCATGTATGTTATCTTATGGTAAGAAAGAGGAATTATAAATTTTCATAAATACATAATTTCTTCTTTTGTAATTTTTGTTTATAATTTCTTTTTTAAAAAAATCTATGTATTTGGTAGAGGGTCTTACTACACAGCTAGCACTCATAATGATCCTCCTGTTTTCAGCCTTCCCAACACTTGGAATACAGGCATGCACCACCATGCTGTTTTTTGTAGTCTGTCAATGGCTATAAAAATGAAATGGCTTGGCAATGTGCTTACCTTAAGGACAAAAAAAAGATATAATCAGTCTCCTCTATCCAGTGTTTCATATTTGAAAATGTAATCAATCATAGGTCAAAAATATTTGGAAAAATTTGTGACAAATTCATACAGACACTAAAAATACAATATAATCACCACATAATACATACATTATCTAGAAATGCTAAATAATAATCTAAATATGTTTTAAAGTACAGGAGATATGTGTAAAATTTATATACAATTTCTGTGCCATTTTTATATGGGCTTGAACACACAAGGGGGGTCATGAAACAGTCCTTTACCTCAGACATTAATGAAACGCCATATTTTGGGGCAAGGGGATGTTTATTTTCTTCAATTCTTTGTCTAGGCTATAGATAAAACTTCCATAAGACAAATAACAGTACATAAATAGCTCTAAACACACAGTCATATACAGGAATCCCATAAGAGAATGAAACTCAAAGAAGGACCAAAAGACAGAAGGTGATAATGAATCTGTGCTACAAAAATGTATAAGGGCTGGAACATTTAGGGGTGACATGGACAAATGATTTGATGATAGAAGGAAGAAATGTTGAGTGCATAAAGTTTTCTTGGTTGTGTAAGTAAGATTTCTAAGGTAATAAACTTTCTGAGAACAGCTTTCTTCTGACATACATTCTCTTCCTGATAACAATTTCTATTGTAAAAGTAAATCTTCCCTAAAGCTGAATTTTGTATTTTTTTCAGATAATAATATGTGAAAGCGAAGAATTGTTCCCATGTTGGCTGATTTTCAATCCCTTGTAACTCAAAATAATTGAAGTGTCCAGTGGGATATTTAGGGGTTATACAATCTTAACCTTTCTGTATCATTTTATCAAAATGATTCTTTTCTACATTTTTCTGACATTGATATCAAATGTGTGATGTTAGGAATTCTGTGACCAAAAGATCCAGGTCATTAGTGTAGCTGCTTCTCTTAGGTGTGATCCTCACATGTAATGAATGACAAAGTATATTGACTAGATTTTCCCTGAGTTGTGCCCTTGGATCATACAGAGTACAGTTGCTCAGGATATTTTGCTGCTGTTGTTGCTGGAGGCTCTTTGCTTATTTTTCTTGCAAAAACAGAAGAATAATATTTGAGATCCCAATCATATATGTGACATATTTTTTCTTATGTAGTACAAAGCCTTTCTTTAAAAACCAACAGATACATATTTTGAAATGACAGATGTGATGTGAACATGTTTATGTCCTAAGTGAGTCCTTGTAGAAATACAGCTCAGGCATTTTCTCCTTTATTTGATTATGTCTGCGTTGTGAAAAAGAAAAGCTCTACAGCTACAGTTGCACACCGCTCTGCGCCTCTGCTGCAAAGCAAGTGCGCAGCAAGGATGTTTTGGTGCTGTTTTTCTTCAGTCTCCTTCTGATCTTTTTCCAAAGTTCAGCTCTGTGATGGCTTTTCCTCTGGGAACATACCCTTAACGCCCCATGTTGCCAGCCCTCAATACTGTACTGCACTTTACAATCTGACTTTTCTTAAATTTACCAAAATACCTGGACTATTTAGCAGTCTATTGCCAACATCACTCTGAGATGACATTTGTATATTTGTTTATTTAGTGAGTTATTTGCTTAGTTATTTCCTTCTTTCCTCCCCTTTATCTACTTATTTACAAAGTTTTGGACTTTATTTTTGTATCTTATTGATTATTTTTATCTGTTTATATTCTTCCTATTGTATCATTCTGCTTACTTGTGGTAGAAGATAAATGGGCTTTATGTTCTATGACAGAAAAATTTAAGAAGCTTAAGGGGATTCTTAAGTGGTGGGCAACTCGTTACACCCAGCTGAATTGAACAAGAATGGCACTGGGTGTGGGAGGCCCATCTGAGTATTGTTGCCAGCAGCACAAAGGCAGAACAGGAGAAACTGTGGGTAGACAGATAGAGAAGCTGTTCGGAGAAGCTTTTGGGCTGTTGGAGCTGCTGCTTCTCTTGGGCTATTCTGCTGGAGGATCTTGTCATGCTGCTTTCCTGATGAGCTTTTCTGTTCTTGTCAGAGGAGGTGCTCCAGACCTCATTGTCACTGAGAATGGCTATGTTTCATTTTGGTGGAGCTCACGTCCTCATCTTGAGCACTGCTTCCTGACTCCGGCAGGGAAGATGGTGCATTGCTCAGCCTCACGGAGAAGCTTGTTGCATTGACTTTTCTGATGGGAACTCGGCTTTTCTCATCACTGGAGGGGCTCAGGACCTCACTGTTGCTCAGGATGTCTGTGGTACTTGGTGAAGTTCTGGTGCTTACTTTGATCATTGCTTCCTGGCTCCAGTTCAGATCCCTCATCCTGCTAGCGCAGATCCTACATCTCGCTGGCATAGACTTTCTAGCTTCCACCACTGACCTTGGGACCTTTTTGGCACAGATCCATTAAACCGACCTGCATGAGACTCTGTTGTGGGCTCTAGGCCTCCAGTTGGACTTGTGGGAGGCATTGTTATGGGCTCTAGATCTTCAGCCAGACTGATGCAGGATATTAGGTTCCAGGCCTTCAGCTGATTGGTGTTTCGTATGTGAACAGATTTCCTGCACTCCTTTATATAATTCCTTGGGTGATTCATTATAAATTCATATCATTAAAAGTGTCCTTGTTTTCCTTGCAAAACCTCAAACCGTGGTGAAGAGTCAAAGAATACATATTGTAAAGCTTCAATTATTTAACTATTGATGAGATAATTCTGAAACTATTGGTTTCTTTACCTAGCAATTATAATTTCATTATACTCTTACCAGTCTCTTTTTGCAAAATATAGTTAAAAGAATAAAGGGTGCAAAGCTCCTCATACCACAGTGGGAAGAAAAAGTAAGGTATTTTACTACTGTTCTCAACATGTTCATAGGATTTTGTTGTATGGTGATGCCTTTTAACAAAGGATATATTATGAAAAGAAGTGTAATAAATTCATTTAACCAAAGTTCCACACAACCTAGAAAAGTTCAGAAGTGAAGATCCAAAAGCCAAGAAGAATCCACATTTACTGTTAGGTCCAGTGAAGGCTTCATGGTCATACAAACGTCTGATTAAATAAAAAGGAAGTGTGACCTCATAAACCAGGAGAAATTGGCAAGACCTCTTTTTTCCAGATTCTTTCAGCATATAGTGCAAGACCGCTCTGGTATGAAGGTGCCATGACCTCCTTTGAAGGAAGTAGGTGACTTCCTTTATCATTGTGCTCTGATGGGGGAGTGGGATGAGTAGAGAGAGTGACATCCATACCTCTGGATTTTCATGTGTCACATTGCTGTACTTGGGGGCATCTTGTTCCAAGCTCAGAGAATATCAAGCAAGGACGGCTCTGGCACAGGCTAATATGGGCCTCTCCAATCCAGGGGAGTCGAAAATAAGATGGATGAATGGCTACCTTAATAGTCAGGGTAGCAAGCAATCTTTTGCTTTTGCTTGGCATAATCGTTTACCTAGTACAATGTTTCTAATTATAAATTTTTTTAAATATCCCATAACTTAAATGTATTCCTATATTTGCAATTAATTCAAAGTGGAAGCTTAGAGAATCATTAAGTCAGAATTTACTCTAAATGGGAGGCTTCTCTTGGAATCAAATTCAAGTGGTGGATTATTAGTCCTATCTTTCTCATGGGAGAAACTTTTACACGGTTTGCCTCTTTATTCATCTTCTGCTTAGCATATATCATGTATTTTATTTCTTGGCATTGAGGATTATCTTCATTTTTTTCACTGCCAGAACACAGGCTGAAGTCAAACTTTTAATATTCCTGGGTGAAGGGCCGGCGAAATAACCCAGCGGATTAAAGCACCTGCAAGCAGACACAGGGGCTGGGGATTTGATCCCTCGCCTGCTGTGACAGAACTGCCCCTGGAGCATGCTGAGACAGCAATTGAGACTAGGCGTGGTGGCACACGCCTATAATCCCAGCTCTTGGGAGGCTGTAAACAGGCTGATCACTACAAGTCCAGTCTAGTAGTGAGACCCTGAACACCTCGTAGACCCTTCCCTAAGATACAATGCTACAACTATTAATAATAATATTCCCATGTGACCCATTCAGGACCACCCATGTCCCTCAGAGTTATGCCTGTTTCCCAGTCCTTTTCTCCAATACATTTTCTACTCTTCTTTTAAGGCTTCTTGATATAAGATCTGATTTTTTTATAGTAGAATCCCAATAATATTTAGCTCTGAGAGACTTTAATGTGTTTATTTTGTTGTTGTTGCCTTAAACTATAAATTTATGAGTTTTCAAACTAAACAGTAGCCAGTTAATCTGGACACTTCAGTTGGCATTGTTTCTCTCTACTCACGTGCCACATGTAGTCACACCTGGCAGTAGATTATCCCAACTAAAAAGGTGAATCTACCCATTCTTCTGTAGTATTTTTTTATGTGTGCACAGCAACCTAATATGATTTTATCATGTCTCTCTTTTTTAACCAGGCCTTAAACACTAGGCTCGCTGAATCTTTCCTGTCTTCTCTACTAAGGTTTCTTCACTATACTTTGTGCCTAAGGATGTCAATAATTATTTTTACTTTAGTGGTATGAAACTATAAGAATAGTATTTCAGTATAATATCAACTTAGAAGGTTGCTTTCTTATTTTGAAAAGTAAAGACAATGTACACAAACGGTTGAATAAGGATCAACCTGCAGTTATTTTTTTTCATAATTTTATTGATAAGCAAATAGCAATGAGACAGTTTCAAATCAAATCGCTAGGACAGTTTCAATAACTAACACACTGCATACATTCTTCTTAGTGGTTAATTGCTGTACAAAATGCGGACTTGAGATCCTATTTACAAACACCATTAGAACATATTATTCTATTCTTTAACAGAATGTAACTATATAACTATCCTAACCACTTTGAATA